>NC_139220.1:161539541-162139541 GCF_055691185.1 Crinia signifera | reverse complement strand
GAGACTAATATTGGTCTTTCCAAAATACAATATTGCTTTCATGAATGCGCAGATTAATAAGTAGGAAACGATTGAAGCAAGAGATAATGTGGAATGGGTAAGACAATTGTGGTAATTAGCATTGGTTTTTTTTTGTGCTGACCTGTTGATACATCATAGCACTAGGATTAATCCATCAGACATCAATCTTTTCAATAGATCAATCTTCCATGTCTATATGTATATGGTGCTGTTATCTTGCTTACAATAATAAATTGCTATTGATCTGTATTTCTTCTCACTGTCTTATACTTCTGTTTGCCTGTACTCTTTTCCTCTTATTTTGTTTGTTTTTGTTTCTTAGTCATGTGACTAGCCAAATTATTATTTAATGACTATGGACGGGATCTACTAAGGGGAAAATGCGGCAAAACCCCCTTTTTACCGCATTTTCCAATGTATTAAAACCCCACCGCCATGATACCGCATAGTAGGGTATCGCCATCTTTGGGTGGCGATACCCTATAGAAGCCTATGGGCTTCTTTTCGCCACCCGATGCAAACCCGCCGACCCCCCTGTCCCCCTCCCTCTGACTTACTTTAGACCAGGTCCTCCTGGGCCCAGAAGGTAAGCCCTTCCTCCCCCTAGTAAAGCTGCTGGACGTCCTTCCGGCTGCAGGGTGGAGGAGGTGGTGCCGAGGACAGCCTGCTTAGCTGTCCCTGGCATGAGGGGAGAAGCAGGTAGCAGGGAGATGACGGAGTCCCCCCACACAGTACAGGTATCGCGGGGGGTCACCGCACCGCGATGCCAGCCGCATATGTTAGTACAGATGCGCTGGCATCATGGCGGGCGGGCGGTGATGTATTTTAATACATCCTGCCCTATGTGCTAAAGGGACAAATGTAATAGGGTGTGAGAATTAAAAGTGAGAGATTTTTTAAAGCGGCAATCATTTACATTTCAAAACCAACCTGATTTTTCAGTGTAAATGATTGCTGCTTTAAAAACTCTCCTAAATTCTCTCACTTTCTAATTCTCTCACCCTATTACATTTGGCCCCATGTATCACATGTGTTTTTTTGCTGTTACTGTAAGCTCAGCTTTCCTGGTCTTTCTATACTATTCTTAATTACCCTTATTTTAATTGTGTTACTCTATGGGGAGTATTCAATGTTTGTGTTCTCCATGTGCAGCGAATCCTGTTTAGGATTCGCTGCACATTCGCAGGGTTCAGGAGGGCTGCAGCATTCGCTGCCTGCCCTCCCTGTCACCCTATTCAATGCAGCAGGGGCTTGCTGCCCCTGCTGGTGAATTTTAACTGCCGCAGGAAGCCAGGGGACAGAGGGAGGCAGGGAGATGTAAGCCTCCCTGCCTGCCCCAGAATTTATGGGAGGGGTAGGGAGCCGCTCCTCTGGTCCCCCACGTAACAAGCCGGGAGCCCGGGACCAGAGTGAAGTAAATATATGAATATCTAATGAGCGGCTCCCGGCCCCCTGCTGGTGAAAGTGTAAAAAAAAGAAAAGTTAAAAAAAGCACATGAATAGTAGCATGCCCCTTCACAGAAAAAAAAAATCAGATTTTTCGACACCGAAACCCCCCCCCCCTTTATTTTAAAAGATCACTTTCCAGTTCACCTTAAAAAGATGTTGAATGCAAAATGGTGATTCATGGCAAAAATCAGGGAGAAAGCAATTCGCCATCCTAGCATTGAATACACTCTCGGCGAATCCCAGTGATAACCCCATTGAAATACACCAGTGAATTGCAGTGAGCATTAAACGGAGAACTGGCGGGCATTCACTGTTTGCTTTCGGTGAACAGTGAACATTGAATAGGGTGAATCTGATTTTCAGTGAAAAAAATTCACCGCAAGGAGTGAAAACAGCCCGATTCCCCGAAAAAATGGTGAATCGGGAGCATTGAATACTGGCCTTTGTCTGTGCTGTTTCTCTCTGTGCTAACTCATTTTAATTGAAATGCCCTCCTTGCTGCCTTCTTTCTTCTGCCTACTATTTCTGACAGCTATAGGCCTGCATCACCCCAATGCATGGGCTGGATAGCCATACGCATTGTCAGCCATGTTGAGGCACCATTTAAGTAATAAGATAGCTGCTGCAACATGAGCCTTCAGGATATTGTCATGGGGGCCCCTGATGGGTTTTCTCCTCAGTTGCTGGAGACTCACAGATGTAAGCTAGATGGCATTTAGCCATATGAGTCAGTAGCGTGCGGTGGGGTGAGGCGGGTGAGGCAGGTGAGGCACATCATGCAAATCTGGCTCTGGTACTTGCAAGGGACTCCTCAGACATTTACCTCACTGCACGTCCCTTGGCCTAGCTTGGAGCAGGGCTACAGTACCTTCTGGTTTATTACAAATTTTCACTAATAACTTGCCTGATATTCTTCTGCATACTTTTTCGTTTATTTTTATAATAGAATTGATGCACCAAAATCGCTTCTATGATAATTATTGGATAAAACACAAACAATGTTTATATTGTAACAAATTTACTAAAATACAAATGGTCACAAATGGTCGTATCTGTAGTCATACGTAACCGTATATGGCCATAAATCTGTATTTCAGAATTTACAAGGGTTCTTATTCTGGAACACGAATGCATACACCATTGAGAGAATACGAGTAACCATTCTTTCTAATGGTGATTCCAAATATGCAAACCAGCCATATAAAAATATGGCCGGTATTTGATCCAAAAGTTGCCTACAAAATACTCCTCATTTTCAAGACATATTTGTGTGGAGCCTGCACGGATCAGTCAGATGGGAACTTTTTGATGGAGTTGGCCTACAATCCAGTGAACAGTGGATTAGCAGTAAATGGGTTTGAAGCAACAGTCTAACATGTTTTATTAATTCCTCAGAAAACAGTCTATCCGTATAATCTGTCTGACAGGTTTAATTAGATCGAAGAGACAACTTCCTTTTTTCGCTCATTAATTAGTGTTAATTGGATGTACTTTAGTTGTCTTTTTGAAAATGTAACATACTGTAAATGTGACTTCAACTAGAGACTTTTATACAGTAGTTTATGAAAAGAAAATATAAAAAAAATAATTAAAAATTATTATTTGATGACTGAAACTAATTAATTGCTTAATTATGTTTTTAAAAATATTTTTCTTCAGGTTTTTCTCCAGGGGATAAATGTGAAGAAGGTGATGTTTTAGTATTTCACAGTTCTTTAATGATATTACTAATTTGTCTAAAGAGAAAGTTAAAAAAACTGCATATCCCAGAAAATAACTGGTAAATAAATGAAGATATTGCTTATAATTGTTGTATAACTGCATTTGATTTAAAATAACAAAATATCATAACTGTTACAAAGAATTGATACAGGACTTGTTTTTGGAATGACTAGTGTAATTAATGGTTGCCGCAAATGGGTCGAACTACTATTGTAAGGGATGTCTGCACTCATTCATATATCAACATATAGTTGTTGTAAAATACTTGATATTCATAACTTGTTAGATAACGAGGTTCACAACAGAGCAGTATATGATCCCCACAACTGTTCGAAAGTCACGCTGGAAGTCATGTTGTTTGTACACTGATGTCAGGTGCATGCCTGGTGGTCATCCGGAACCAGAAACAGCACTGAGGAACTTTGGTGCCACTCTTCTATTATTATAATATATATATATTTGTGTGTTACGTTGAGTTGTGTTATGAATAATGGCTCCCACATGCACAAACATAGAGGCAATCATTGCTTTTAGTGAGTATATATATATATATATATATATATATATATATCTGAACATATTCTGCGTCACTTCTTGACTCTTTTATGATAAAATATAATAAGTGCAATCACAGGTACATCAAGGGGCCCCTTGATGTGCCTGTGATTGCACCTATTAAATTTTATCATAAAAGACCCAAGGAGTGATGCAGAATTTTTGTGTAAAAATAAAGCAGCCAGTATTTACCCTGCACATAAACAATAAAACACCCAAATCTAACTCTCTGCACATGTTACATTAGCCCCACCTGCAGTGCACATGGTTTTGTCTATCTGAGAGTGATTGTGCCTTTCGAGTGAATCAGAATAACCCCCAATTAGGGATGCCAATCCTGGGGCATTTTTTCAATCCTGGATTCCGGGATTGAAAAATGCTCATTCCTGGGATTCTCGGGATCCCGGGATTGGCATCCCTAAAAGAAAAACACACCCTGTCCACCCCTACATGGGCGGCTGGGTGCCTGGCAGCCGGGAGCGTGACAGAGCAGCACTGCGGGGGGTGCCTGGTGGCGCCCCGCAGAATTACTTACATAGGCGGGCAGGAGTGGGGCAGACAGCAGCGCTGCCGTGGTGCCTCCGGGCAGGTAGCGGCAGTGCGAGCTAGGCAGGAGGGGAGGCTAGCAGCGGTCATCTGTTGCAGGACTCTGCGGCCTGCACAGTGTGACGGTCAGAGGTCATGCTGCGCAGGCCGCACGCCGGGGCCGAGAACAGCCGGGCAGCTTCTGAGCGGGTGCTCAGCATTAGACTGCGCATGCGCAGTCTTATTCCGAAATCCTGGGAATGGATACTCCAATCCCGGGATTGATTGAAATCCCGGACATTTTGGGGCCAAATCCCGGGATCCTCCCAATCCTTTCTTTCTTTCTTTCTTTTTGTCCCTTTATGTCTTACTTCTTTTACTGTAATTATCTATTTTTTTCCTTGACAGAAACTTAGTCAGAAGCTTCATTATATTGAATGCAGGGAGTGCCTTTGGAGCTTGGAGGCTTAAGCCCTGTACACACAGGGGATATATCGCCGAGCGATATATCGCTTGCGATGAGAAATATATCGCTCAGTGTCCCGTTTGCATCAGCGACCAGAGATGGTCGCTGATGAAAAAGAAGCTGCCGGGGGAGCCCGGCAGTGGAAATCAGTTTGTCGCAGGAGCATGTTCCTGTGACCAGCGATCACTACGGGGGAGAAAATGGGAGGTGCACACTCCCATCGCGGGCATTATGGTCCCTCAGCGACCATATTGCCCGTGATATTAGACAAAATCGCCCCTGTGTGTACACAGCCTCAGAAGGCCCTCCTGCTCTCCACCCAATACAGTGTACTGAATAGAGAAAGGCACAATGCAGTGGATTAACATAGGACATTTTGTCACCTGTCCTTTTTCAGCCCACACCTCATATCTGATTTCATATTGTGAAATGGGGGCACACAGTATTTTAATATATTGATAAAGTATATTTTGTTATAGGTGATTCTTCTTAATGTGGGAAGTAAATATACATAAATAGCTTGCAAAGATATTCAGTGTGATGACTCAAGCAAACATCAGTTCTTTCAAATCATGAATAATCATCTCTAATCATAGCAAAAGTACAGAAATTCTATACATAGTTTATCATTTTGTTTTAAAATAAAATGTTTTTTTCCAGAATAAGATTCTTAAAGACAAGTTACATTTTATTTTTAACTTAAACACAACTTCTACAAAAATTCAGTCTGTACAATTATAACATAGACAATAATTATAGACAGCATATTATGTAACCTTCAGCTGGTACAACAGGCTTACAGACATGCCACTGTTTTCTTCTTATTCAAAGCTGAATGAAGATAATTTATAAGGTAATATGACTTTAATGTAAACACATATAAGATACATGAGTGGTGGCAGTAGTTCACTCAGAGGCAGGGTTGCCTACCCTCCCACATTTAGCGGGAGGCTCCTGTTTTTTCAATCATCCTCCTGCTCCCCCGAAAATCCCTCGGTTCCTCACAGTTTTTGGTCCCTTTAGAGGACCTCACCCACAACTCACCCACCGCCAACCCCTCTTACCGCACTGCCCTGCTCGGGCAGTGTGATGTGTAGCCATAGGCTACAATGGGCTATCACCATATCAGAATGGCGATAGCCCAGGGGTGCGAAGCCGGGCTGCCCGATGTTGATACATCGGGCAGCTTCGCATCCCCCATTGAAACCTATGGGGGATGCAGCCGGCGGCACTGCAGGGAGGATCGCAGCAGGGATCGGAGATCCCTGCTGCGGTCTCCCTTTGATACATTTCGGAGATGCTTAATATTTGCAGCTAAACCCCGAAAACTTGTGTTTTCGGGGATTTAGCCGCAAATATGGTTTGATAAATGGGCCCCTTAGAGAGACAGTTTGGATCAGAACTGTGTATTTTTCAGAATGGGTGTAATAAGTGCATGCTTGAACAGAGACGGGAAGATACCAGTAGAGAGAAAGAGAGAGAGGTTACAGATTTTAGTTAAGTTTTGGATATGCACAGGAGACAGAACTGTACTGTATTGTATCAGTATAGGATCAAGAGGAGAGGTAACATACCGTTTGCAGGCAGGATGAGAAGAGTGTTGAGTCTTCATCCTCACTTGTGGGGTCAAATTAACAGAAATTGCCAATGGGCTCAGGAAAGGAAGTGAGCAGGTCACTGGCTGAGAAAGTGCTTGCCATTTCATCTTTGATTTTATCAATTTTTACCTTGAAGAAGGAAGCACATTCTTGTGCACTGATATTAGCTGGTGGAGAAGGTGAGGGAGGGTAAAGAAGTGATTTAAATGTATTAAAAAGTTGCTTGGGGTTGGTGGGATAAGAAAAGATGAGAGATTGGAAATATGTGTGATTAGCAGTGTCCAGAGCATTACGATAGGAGTGGTAGGTAGTCTTTAATGTGAGAAAGTCACTTGGATTCCGAGATTTACGCCACTGACCTACTATTCTTCATGATAGTTTTTGCAGGTGTCTTGTTCATTTAGAGTGCCACGATTGATTGTCTACATGGATTGTGAGGAGTAGCTGGAGCAACTTTATCAAGGGCTGTTTGTAGAGTCAGGAAAAAAGTAAGGACAGCAATAAACAATAAGACAAGATCATTTCAATTTTACAAGGCTAATGGAAATGAGGAGGCATTCAGTAAGTACAAAGAACTAAATAACATTTGTATAAGGGTAATCAAAGTAGCTAAAAGGGAAAATGAAGAGCGCATAGCCACAGAGAGCAAAACCAATCCAAAGAAGTTTTTCAAATACATAAATAGCAAAGGAATAGAGAACATAGGGGCAGATGTATTAAGCCTAGCGAAGAGATAAACTAGAGATAAAGTGGAGAAAATGTGGAAGGAGATAAAGCACCAGCCAATCAGCTGTGTTTGAAATATGACAGTTGGAAGTTGATTGGCTGGTGCTTTATCTCCTTCCACATTTTCTCCACTTTATCTCCAGTTTATCTCTTCGCCAGGCTTAATACATCTGCCCCATAGCCCCATTAATCAATATCAGTGGTAATAGCTTTACTGAGGATAAGGGAAAATCAGAACTGTTAAACATGTTTTTCTCATTGGTGTTTACCAGGGAAGAGCAGGCAGTGGAACATGCAGGTACCACAAGTGGGACGAGTCAGCTATATCTTAACATTGATTTCACGACAAATGAGATAAAATTGAGGTTCAGCAAAATCAAAACAAACAAATCCCCAGGTCTGGATGGGATTTATCCAAGGGTACTACTGGAATTAAGGGAGGAATTAGAAAACCCTATGTAATACATTTTTGAGAACTAATTTTCATCTGGTAAGGTTCCGAAAGACTAAAGAATAGCAGAGGTAGTACCAATATACAAATAAGGAAAAAGGGATGATCCAGCTAATTATAGACCTGGGAGCTTAACATCAACAATGGAAAAATTATATGAGGGATTTTTAAGCGATTGTATCCAAAAATATTTAGAGCTCCATAGTTTAATCAGTATTATTCAACATGAGCTTGTGCCAAACAAATTTATTAGGCTTTTATGAGGATGTCAGTAAAAACCTTTATAATGGAAATGCTGTAGATGTGCTCTTCCTGGATTTTGCTGAGGCTTTTGATATGGTGCCACATAAGAGGTTGATAAATAAAATGGAGGATTTGGGACTAGGGGTAACATTTTTTAGATGGGTAGGAAACTGGCTGCAGAACAGAGAACAGAGAGTGGTTGTTAACGGTGTAGTATTAAGTATAATACCAGTACTAAGTGGAGTGCTACAGGGATCGGTGCTCTATTATTTAATATATGTATTAACGATATTGGAGTGGGTATACTCAGCAACGTTTCCATCTTTGCTGATGACAAAAAACTGAGCAGAGTAAGTAGAATAATTGAGAATGTCTCCACGCTTCAGCGAGCTTAATAAACGAAATGAGTGGGAAAAAAAGTGGAAAATGAGGTTCAATGTGGATAATGCAAGGTTATGCATCTTGGGAGACATACTGTAACCAGTGTGCTAGTTATAATCTAAGTGGGGTGGCACTGGGTAAATCAGAACTGGAAAAGTATCTATAAGTCCAAATTGATAACAAACTGGGGTGTAGTGCTCAGTGTCATGTAGCAACAAATAAGTCCAACAGGACACTAGTATGTATAAGAAGGGGTATGGAGACTACGGACTCAAATGTAATTATTCCACTGTACAAAGCATTGATTAGACCGCATCTAGAATACGGAGTACAATGCTGGGCCCCACACTATAAAAACTTGCTTGATATGGAGAGATGGAGCTGTGACGGCACAGATTGGAGGTAGAAGCAGATAGGGACTGGGGGTGGGATCGAGATTTTGAGGGCTTAAAACTGTCACAGCTCAAAGTGAAAGTACATTCTTGAAGCTGTCATTTTGACAGGATTTATATAGTAACTAAATAAAAATGAAATCAATTAAAACAAAAACATATGTTGAGTTTCATTTTTATAATCAAATAAGAATCTATTTTTTTCAAAAATCAAAATGGCCCTGAAATAGCAGGCATGTTAAGGTGACAGTGTGGTACAAATATTACCCACTGATGTTGCATTGAAAAGTCTAATAGAGATGCAAAGATGTTGATTATATTGCTATCCTAAGTTATTTTTAAGCTGATTGGTAGCCTTCACTGACATTTTGTCTTTTATAATTAGTCACATATACTGTACTGTGTGGTATGAATAGGCTATTGTGCATGTTTCAGTTTAACGTGTGAGCAAGTTATAATGAATTGTATATTAAAGGGGGCAGAAACCAGATAGAGAAGAAAACATGCTGATTTGCGTCGTAGCTATTTATTGCCATTAATGTATTTATTATCAATCACATACGTAACGTATAAATAGGCTCTCACGCACTTTCCAGCATCTTGGGTGAGCAAGCTATAATGAATTGTATATTCAAGAAGCTCTAATTGACAACCACAATCAGTTAAGTAGCTGAATACATGTTTATAACAGTGTGACTTATATTATTATAGAGAGTGGACTGTGTGTAAAGAAAGATATACATACATACTGTACATCTATATAAATCTAGTCAATAATATCAATGGCCCCATACACATATAAGTACTGTATGTTAGATTCATAAAAAAAAAAGCTCTTGGGCAACATTGAATCTAATATTTAATACACCATAACTTACTGAGGGTTGTGGTTCACAAGCTCAGATAAAATAGCTTTTTCAATCTTGGAGTTTAGGATTGAAAAACTCTCAATACCGGTATTCCCAGGATCCCCATGGCCATGCCAAATGCCGCACCACACTGACAACCACTAGCAAGCAGTCCTCAAGCAGACAGACAGGGGTAGACAAGTGCAGAGGAGGGGGTGGGCAGGTACATGGCAATGCTGCATGATTTCTAACATCACACTACACAGTGGCACAGCCGAGTTGCTGGGCAGCACCTGATCCAAGCACTGCTGGTGCTCAGCGCTGCCCGGCAAAGAAAAGTCAAATGCGCATGCACATTTTTATCCCAGGCTCCAAACCCGAGAGTGAAAACTCAGAAATACCAGATACAGAACTCTGTTATATTTAAATGAGGCCACTCTATATATGAAATCTGAAGACTTTGACAGTTATGTCAACACAGTGGTTTTAGTATTTTTTTAATTCACTTTATTTCACTGTATCACGTTACAGTATGTTATCTATATTTGGTACTCCTACAAGAGATGCTGCTTATTACTTTTCACCTTGAAGACATCCTCCAAGTGAACCCTTGTGCTTAACTACCAATCTACATTGTAAAAAATCTATTGTGAACTCCAACTCACTCAGAATCCGCTACCAGGCACTGGACACTCTTATTGTGGAGGCAGGGGCGGATCCAGGAGAAAATGACAGGGGGGCACCATGCTAGGAGAGGGTTTGGGAGGGGGAGAGTGTTAGTGGTGCCATTGTGCATGCTCAGGGAGCGGCGAGAGAGAACAGAGCAGAGAGAGGGCTGGAATGGGATTAAAAATAGGCCCTGGCGTTTAAAGTACACAGGCCCACCTTGGCGACAAAAGTGAAGGATGTAGTTGTGCGCGCGCCAAAGGTGCGCTCTGGAAAAGGGGTGTGGCCACTCAAAAGGAGGCGTGTCCCTGAGTGTACCACACCATATACAACTTCTACACATTATGCAACAAAATACTAGACCCCATTATACTTGCCCCTTACACATGATGCCAAATGGAATGAGCCAAAATTCACATAATGCCACATGGATTGTGCCAAAATTCACATAATGCCACATGGATTGAGTAAAAATTCACATAATGCCACATGGATTGAGCCAAAATTCACATAATGCCACATGGATTGAGCCAAAATTCAGATAATACCGCACGGATTGAACCAAAATTGATATAATGTTACATGGATTATGCCAAAATTCACATAATGCCACACTAATAGAGCCAAAATTCACATAATGCCACAGAGATTAAACCAAAATTCACAATATGCTTCATAAACAGGGAAATTGGGTGCCGAAGATCGCGCATTAAAAATTTACACCATAATGTCCATTATGTATTATGCCATAATGCCTATTAAAAATTATGCTACATAAGTGCTGCTTACCTACCTGCTTATTGCCAAGGGTTCCATGCTCATTGCCAGGGGTTCCATACTCATTGCCAAGGGTTCCATGCTCATTACTAGGGGTTCCATGCTCGTTGCCATGTGGGAATACATGCTTGCGCTAACTGGGGGACAGCCACTACCAGGCAGAAGTGACAGCCATTGACAGCCAGGCAGAGTGCGGGGGCTGCCCGGCTGTATTCAGAGCACTGCAGGACCCGGCTATTTGAAATAATGCCCCTTTCACACCAGAAAATGCAGGGATTTACCAGGGAATATTGTCCTAGGATCATGCAGGGACATTTCCGGGTTGGCCCCTTTTACACCAGCCTAGTCCCTGCATTTTCTGGTGTGAGAGAAGACCACCCCTCCCCTCCCTTTAACCGGCTATCTCGTTTAACCGGCTATATCGTTGGTACCAACTGACCCATTTACATGAGATCGCAGAATTTTTTTTTTTTTTTTTTGCTCCTACGCTATATTAACCCCAATTCCACTCATTTACAGTCTATTCTGAACACCTCACACCTCACAATATTGTTTTTAGGGCAAAAGGTTGCACCGAGGTAGCTGGATAACTATGCTAAGCCACACAAGTGTGCGGCACAAACACGTGGCTCATGTAGGAGTGGCACTGCAGCGGTAGATATGGCAGTAATGGGCACCAGACAGGTAGAAACAGCAGTACTAGGCACCAGACAGGTAGATAAGACAGTACTACGCACAAGAAAGGTAGATACATCAGCAATACTAGTATGTGCACCAGCAGAATTTATAATAATTAATTTTATTATTAGGTACTGCTTGGCAGTGGCACTCAGTGGCACACTTCAGTGCACCAGCAGCATGTAATTATTTTTTACAGTCCCATGCAGCACAATAATTATTTTTTAATTAAATTATATATAGCAGCCTAGTATGTAGTTGTACTACTAGGTAGGTACACTTAGGCAGTAACATTGCCAGTGGCAACAGTGGACTGAGTAAATAATACTGGCAACCTACAGATGGAGCCGGGCTCTTCTTTGCAGGGGATGGCGATGGCGACGCCTACTAGCAGCCTAGTAGGTACACAAACTAAACTACTAGGTAGGTAGGCAGTAGCACTGCCATTGGTCACCACAAAAGGTAGTTCCAAACCACCAGTAGCTTTATGCAGTGCACCAGCAGAATTTATAATAATTCATTTTATTATATTAGGTACTGCTTGGCAGTGGCACTCAGTGGCACACGTCAGTGCACCAGCAGCATGGAATAATTTTTTACAGTCACACGAAGCACAGGTATTATTTTTTAATTAAATTATAGGTACTTGTTTCCTAGAAGGGCGCCCATCGCGGGCATCGCATGTACATCGCATGCCATTATAATGGCATGCGATGCGACCGATGCGATGGCAGTGATTTTACATAGAAATGCATGGTAAAATGTAAATCGCGTCGGTCGCATCGCATGCAGCCAAAAAAATCGCATGTGATGCGACCGACGCGATTACCGCGATTTTACATAAGGAACAATGTTAAATGACCCAATTGACCCGATTTCACATAGGGAACAATGTTAAATGGCCTACAGACCCCAAATAGCCACCCTGAAGTGTGAAATGGCCCCCCCAATTGTTAACGCCTCCCCACGATCAACGTCAACCCGAAGCATGGTGAGCGCGGCGAGCCCACGAGGGGCGGCGGTACGCGTCCTCCGACCTTTTCATACCCCCACTATCCACGTCGGCGTGGAGTTGAGAATAGAAAGTGTGGCGAGCGCAGCGAGCCATCGAGCCCGAAGCGTGGCGAGCGGACGCGGAATTTGAGCCCGAAGCGTGGCGAGCGCAGCGAGCTCCGCGGAATACATGTCAAGTAATCCGTGTCCCCTCGCGGATCTCGCTGAGCTATCCACGCTTCGGGAGCGTGTTCCGCATCCCCTCACTGGGCTCGCCACGCTTCGGGCTCGGTGGCTCGCTGCACTCGCCACACTTTCTATTCTCAACTCCACGCTGATGTGGATAGTGGGGGTATGAAAAGGTCAGAGGACGCGTACCGCTGCCCCTCGCGGGCTCGCTGCACTCGCCACGCTTCGGGTTGACGTTGATTGTGGGGTGGCGTTAACAATTGGGGGGGCCATTTCACACTTCAGGGAGGGTATTTGGGGTCTGTGGGCCATTTAACATTGTTACCTATGTGAAATCGGGTCAATTAGGCCATTTAACATTGTTCCCTATGTAAAATCGCGGTAATCGCGTCGGTCGCATCGCATGCAATTTTTTGGCCACATGCGATGCGACCGACGCAATTTTTTTCCTTGCTTTGCCTAAGATCAAAATCGTGGGCGCCCTTCTAGGAAACAAGTACCAAATTATATATAGCAGCCTAGTATGTACTAGGTAGGAACACTTAGGCAGTAGCACTGCCAGTGGCAACAGTGGACTGAGTAACTAAATAATACTGGCAGATTCAGTGCAGGCAGCACCAGTGGACTAAATATATATATTATAATTAATTAATTATTAATATAATATATAATATATTACAGCACAGCACCAGAGGTAGGCCCCAGCACAGAGGAGACAGTAGTACTACAAGTACACAGTTAGACTGTCCTCCTTGCTAGGGTGATCTCACCCTAAGCAGAGAGGGGAACAGAGTACACAGCAGCACCGAGAGACAGCCCCAGCGAATAAAAAATATTGCGTTCAAGGTCAAGCTCAAGTTTAAGCCCCAGCAGCAGCACCAACACACCCTCTCCCAACCCACTACTAGACTGGAGTAAAGATGGCGGCCACGGCAGCCACTATTTAAAGCCTCGCTAAATCCGGCGTTGGGCGATGACGTTCTGCCCATGCGGACGTACCCGAGCCAGGCGGGAATCTCTGAGCGCTGCTCGGAACCGGGCTCGGAATGATGACGTCCGTGGGGGCTCGGATCTCTGGAATCCGAGTCTGCACATCTCTACATGAGACCAGTATCATATTGAAGAACTTTTAAGTGGGCTTCAAATTATTTTGGTCCTGTGAAACTGGGAGAGTAATCTGCCCTCAAAGAACATGAACAACCATGAAATTCCATTTCAGAAATAAAAAACTCTTTTTACCCACAATATATCTGGAAACAATTGACCCATATGGACCTGCCTGGTATCAAATTGAAGGCCCTGCGATTTGAGTTCAAATGAGTTCAACCAACTGTGATTCCGCGGGGTGAAATGGCAGCCATCAGAACCGGGTGGGGGTCAGAATTATCGGGTCCCATGTTATCCTATGGGGAAAGCGTTCTAGCTTTGTCTGGCGATATCTCCGGTTCCCGTGGGGCTAGCGACACGGGGCTGGGCTCGTTGGAAAGCCGCACACCTCCGCTCCAAAATGAGCTCAAATGACAGGGGGGCACGTGCTCAGGTGCGTCCCCCCCTGAATCCGCCCATGTGCGAAGGTACGTTGCCTCCCTCTTGTGCCCAAAAAAGGTGCTACTGAATCATAATACCCTTATTCCATATTCTACAGAGTTCTACTAACTAATTGTCGAGGAATGCCACCTATCTAAAAAGATCATATGGAAAAAGGATCTACAACCATATTGGAATATACCTCTTATTTTGTGCCCCCAAAAAAGAGAAGGACACAAGAGGAACATAGGTGACTATCATCTTATTTACCATTATGCAGCTTCTCAGTAGGATAACATCCATCTAATTATATATATTTTTGTGTTTTAATTTAAAATGACAGTCCAATATGGGAATTCTTGCTCTCTTTTTCAATCACTTAAACCTTTCACCATGGTCATAAAGTCTATTAATTTTCCTTTGTGTTTAGATCAATGTAATGCTTTTGAAGTGCAAATATTAGAAGCTGCAGCCATGATCACAGATGTCCCATAGCAATGGTTGCTGGTCACATCACATCCAAACTCCTGGCTTCATGGTTGGATGCCACAGGGATGCTAGACAGCCCCTTTACTCTGTTTCTAGTTTCCCAGCTGTGAAGGGAGACCAATCCCAGGACGTTTTTTACAATCCCATGATTCACAATTTAAAAACTGGGATTGGCCTCCTGACGGCAGAGTGGGAGTGCGGGAAATGGTAGTGCAGGCACCAGTGGAGTGCGGGAACCAGCAGAAAGGGCATACGGGGACCAGCGGATGCAGTGGAGTGGATGGCCAGCTCATGACTTTGCAGCGTGACCTCTAACATCACGCTGCACAGCCACACACCATGTTTTAGAGCAGCTCCTAAGCCGAGCGCTGCTGGTGCTGAGCACTGCCTGACAGAAAGGGATGAAATGTGCAGGATTCCCAAAATCCCAGGATTGGATGCTCCAATCCTTGTAATAAAATCCTGGCGAAAAATGCCTGAAATCCCGGGATCCTGCCAACCCTGATCTAGGGATTGGCATCCCTAAAGCTGAGCAATACAGAAGTAAGAAACCATTTAATAAGTGCTGGTTATATTGCCTTTGTCTGTGAGATACTAAATATGTTTGCTCCAAATTTTATTACCGTTGCCAACTCAGATTGTTTTGACTTCATTTAGGTAACTGTTTTTCTGATCATGGTATGTTTGGACTTTCTCTTCTGCTAGCAGCCATCGCCAAATATGTAATTTGAATTGACCTCTCTCTGATATTTAGGGATATGGAGATAAAACATACACATTTTAATATTAATTAAACACTATGGGCCAGATGTTATCGAGTGCGAATTTTGTGAATTTTTCACAAAAATGCACGATTTCTGAAAATCGCACATTTAATAGGATGCGAATTGCGGTAAAAATCACAAATTTTGCAGCGAAAATTGCACGTTTTGACCTGTCGAATAATTCTATCACTTCAATTCACATCCAAATGTTTTCCCAGTATATAGTATACAACTCGCAAATGTAATAGGGTGCCATTTTGGAAAACGTTACCAAAAATCACAAAATAAACAGATCAGGTTCTGACTTTGACAGATTTATGCACAGATCATTGTCTTAAAAAATGTGTAAAAGTTAAAATAAAAAAAAAAATGGTGTGGGGTCCCCCCTCCTGACCATAACCAGCCTGGGGCTCATTGAGCGGACCTGGTTCCAAAAATACAGGGGACAAACAAAGCTTAGGGGTCACCCGTATTTATGAAACCAACCCCTGACTCTTGGACCAGTCCTAATTACAAGAATACGGGGGACAAAAAACTGTGGGTCTCCAATATTTACACAGGGCAAAAAAGGTCAACAGTCAAAATGTAGACAGGGTCAAAAGGTCAACAGCCAAAAGGTCAACATGGTCAAAAGATTGACACGGAAATGGTCAATATGAAAAATGTCGACGTGCATTTTATGTGCCGACAGGTGGTATTTCATACCCCACCATCCACTATAGCGTGGAGGGAGAACATAATAGTGTGCTTAGTGCAGCGAGGTACCGAGCCCGAAGCATGGTGAGCGTAGCGAGCCATGCAAGGCAACGTGGTACACGTAGACAGTGTCCATGTTGACCTATGTCGACACAAAAAACATGAAAAACTCAAGTTGACCTTTTGAATGTTGACCTTTTGACCATGTGAACCTTTTGGCTGTCGTCTTTTGGACCATGTCAACCTTTTGGCTTTCCACCTTTTAACCCTGTTGACCTTTTGACTGTCGACCTTTTGACACTGTCGACCTTTTGACTGTCGACCATTAGTGGTGGAGCATATGATTGTAGACCTAGACATTGTAGATCGTATATACTATAACCAAGGAGAGGGGGATCGAACTGAAAAGGGGCTGCTGGATACCACCTATAATCTGGCAAAATGGATAATCTGACACAGTGTCCGAACCGTGGGTGCCAGGTTTTCGGTGGTCTGCCTGTACTAATTTACTGCAGTCAACATCACAACATACCTGTATTAAATAATCCTTTTTAATTACATTTTCATTTGAAATGCTATGTTTTGGAGCAAGGCATATTTTAATCCATGTAGTTCAATCATATCTACTTGAGAATTATATATTTTAACAATTGTATTTCAAACATAATAATGAAATAAGAGCAATGTTTATTAACAGCTAATTCCTTATTTTATTTCAAATGAATGCTTGCCTATAATTCCCATGTATGAGTCGGCCTACAAAGAGTAGGCAGATGATACAAAAGACGAGATCATCTCTGTATTTGGTCCTGTTTATCACATGAGTCATAATTAATCACCCACAATGCTTTCGTGAAATGTGAAAGAGTATAAAAAAAAAAACCAGAATGACTAATTGGAACACTAATAGCTGTATGAATGCTCTAAAACACTTCAGATTCTCAGAGCTTGCTATATTGTCAGTCATACAAAAATAAGCTGCAATGATCCACTACAGAGTAAATGTAGCTTACTGAAGAAGATAGACAAGATAACTTTATCCCTGTTAATTTCCATGCAACAAGTATATATATATAGAGAGAGAGAGAAAGAGAGAGAGAGTTCTATATATATATATATATATATATATATATATAGCAGAAGGGGTCCTGGCACTGAAACTGTTAGAGACAGCGACTTGGGTTGCCGTTCCATTCCACAGGGGAAGAATGTAGCAAAAAAGCTGGATGTCACTCCCAAGATTTTGTAATACTGCACGGCGGCAGATTCAAGAAATAAAAGTCAAACACCAAGCTAGTGTGTTATATATATAAAATCCATACAATGGCAGCACTCGGTCCAATAATAAATCAGGAAATGGCTATGCAGTCAACGTTTCGAAGTTTAATCACACTTCTTCCTGATGAAGAAGTGTGAAAAAAACTTATTTTCTGATTGCAAGCTGTTCGCAAGTTGATTTACAGGACGTTGGCATGTGGGGGTGGTATACGGCCATTTTCTGGGAGTGTCTGGAAAAACGCAGGCATGCCCAGGTGTTTTCAATGAAGGCGTGTGATGTCAGCTCCAGCCTAGAAATTTGCGCCCTCCCATACTTTGTGCACACTGAAAACAAAGGGTATATCATGCCCTCAGAAGTAGTGCCTCTCATACACATGTTCCTAGTTGTAGCAGTGTCGTAACTATACATTTTAGTGCCCTGTACTAGAAATGGAACTGGTGCTTTACCCCCCCCCCCCCTTCTCAGACAAACAGCAAAGACAGGGGCAGTACGCCCCAAAGGCGTGCTGTAAAAAAATGTGGCTTCGTGGGGAAGGGGCGTGGCCCTGTGGGGAAGGGACGTGGCCACAGGATAGTACCAATTCACATTACACCATACAGTAGTGTCCATGATTCACATTAAACCACAGTCATGCCACTTTTACACATTGTTATAGCTAGAGCTCCTTAGGCACACTGTGCCAGGATTACGCACATGGTAATGCTCGTTACAAATTATGCTGCACACCGAAATGCCCATTACGCATTTTGACAGACACTGTAATGCGCATTACGCATTATGTCACACAACCTATTGTCCATTACACATTAAGCCACACAGCATAATTCCCATTACACATTATGACACACAATGCAATGCTTATTACATATTATGCCAAATAAGTGCAGCTCACCTATATGCTGTCACCAGTAGTTACATTCTCATTGCCAGGGGGTTTCTTGTTCGATTCCAGGTTTTTCATGCTCCTTGCCACAGGGGTTTCATGCTCTTGACACAGGTGGTTACTGTACATGATGATTGCCACAGGGGGTTACCTGCTTGTTGCCAAGGGGAATTACGTGCTTGTTGCCATGGAGAGTTACAAGCTTGTGGCCCAGGGGGAATACATGTTCTTGGCCCTATGCCCCCCACTAACACCCATACTGTACCTCCTGCATACCCATCACACATCTCTCCTGTGCCAGTACCCCACAATCATACACAGGTGTAAGTGGTGTGGGAGTATCTGACCTGACACAGGAAGAAGAAGATGGAGTATCAGTGGCACCATTCTGTCCCTACAGATGGCCAGCAGCTAACAAGTGAGCCCTGGCAGAAGTTCTCGGTGCTTTGCTCAGCACTCAGCTAATTCAGTCTGTGACAGTCTTTATAATCAATCTAAAAGCCTCCCGGCAATGTAAGCAATGTTTTGCTGTGAGAATTGTAGATTGATTATAACGGCTGCTACAGACTGGATGTGTAGAGAGAGGACAGAGGACGGAGTCTGTGCTCGGGCTGCAGTGGGGGAGCAGGCAATGCTCGCTCTTCATGCCGCCAGAGCCGCTGCCTGTGTCATAGTCAGACAGGCACAGGCTGCGGAGGCTGGTAGCAGCAGTCCTTCTCAGCAATATAGCAGAGTGGGAATAGCGCCTACCCATCTCAGCGCCTCCCTGCTTTGCAGGGTTTGCTGAGCGGGTAGCGCCGGCCCTGCACACAGGTAGGGTAGGTTCTGGGTAACGCACAGGCTGTGAAAATCATTTGAAGCTCAGTGAGTTGCAAATGAATTTGCAGCTATTCATTGATCTGCATGATTTTTGCAAGCCTTTCGCAACCCTGCTAATTGATCGCAGGGCTCTGCAAGTTTACAGAGCAGCGATCAGGTCTGAATAACCCCCAGTTTTACCACTGTCCAGCTTCTGGACATATCAGAATATCACAATAATAATAGAACTAAAATAATAATAATAATAATAATAAACATTTTACCTCCCAATATAGTACTGAAGATGTAATCCACAAGCTATTAACAGCTGTAATCTGATATGGTGGGTACAAAGATAATACACTACATATGGGGGAGTTATTACTAAACCTACTTGCAGTTAAAACAAACAATATATTGATGGATCATCCTGACTTCATCTGAAATCTGAATATATAATATAGCTGATCCGTGCATTTCAAAGAAAAATAGTTTCCATCAGCAGTGATATGCAGTGCAGAGCAAGCAGTGGCATATCTGTAAACAGGCAGTGGTATATCTGTAATCAAGCAGTGGTATATCCGTAATCAAACAGTGGTATATCTGTAAACAAGCAGTGTTATATCTGTAAACAAGCAGCGGTATATCTGTAATCAAGCAGCGGTATATCTGTAAACAAGCAGCAATATATCTGTAAACAAGCAGCGGTATATCTGTAAACAAGCAGCGGTATATCTGTAATCAAGCAGTGGTATATCTGTAAACAAGCAGTGGTATATTTGTAATCAAGCAGTGGTATATCTGTAAATAAGCAGTGGTATATCTGTAAACAAGCAGCAGTATATCTGTAATCAAGCAGTGGTATATCTGTATACAAGCAGTGGTATATCTGTAATCAAGCAGTGGTATATCTGTAAACAAGCAGCGGTATATCTGTAAACAAGCAGCGGTATATCTGTAATCAAGCAGCGGTATATCTGTAAACAAGCAGTGGCATATCTGTAAACAAGCAGTGGTATATCTGTAACCAAGCAGTGGTATATCTGTAATCAAGCAGTGGTATATCTGTAAGCAAGCAGTGGTACATCCGTAAACAAGCAGTGGTATATCTGTAACCAAGCAGTGGTATATCTGTAATCAACCAGTGGTATATCTGTAAACAAGCAGTGGTATATCTGTAACCAAGCAGTGATATATCTGTAACCAAGCAGTGGTATATCTGTAATCAAGCAGTGGTATGGTATTATGGTATATCTGTAAACTGCGCATATCCTGTACAATGCTTTTGCTGAATGCACATGTTTCATGCAATCAAGCACCTTTGGCATGCGTCAAGGGTGTGAACTTCTGGTATGATCCTGGTCTTCCAGGTAGGGGGCATGGACTCATGGCTTGAACCCTCATTTTATCACTCCAAGAGTCTTGGAGATGCAAGATGTCCCGGAAAATTTCTCTAACTGAAGTGCCGGCTTCCACGCTGTGACATGAGCTGCACATAATATTCTGTCAATTAGCAGGAGCCTGCACTGTGGTGTCACCGCTTGTTGGGTAATACCTGGGTGTGACCCACACTCCTCTAGTGATGCCGCTTCACATAATGCAGGGCTGGGCAACACCGGCCCTCCAGATGTTAGTGAACTACACATCCCAGGATGCTTTGCATTAGTTTTGCTATGTGGCCATGTTGAAACTGATGCAAGGCATGCTGGGATGTGTAGTTCATCAACATCTGGAGGGCCGGTATTGCCCAGCCCTGACATAATGCATATGCACATAGAAGGAGATTTAGAGGGCAGGTGGATTGATCCATCTATTGAAGGATTACTATTTCCATTAAAATGGGAATTACCAGCCAGCAACTGGATGGACCATGTCCATTTGAAGCATGTAAATGGAGACTGGACGGCTGTTTCTTACATGTCAGGGAAAACAGTGCAACTGAACAATTCATCACAATCTGAAAAATATTTGACGGAAAAATATTTAATCCAAATGACTCACAGGAGATATGCTTATACAATATCAGATGCTGATCTGGCATCACAAATAGTAAATAAACTTCAACTGTCAAATGGATTGTAAACATTTAAGATAATGCATTATATGATGTCACCGGTGTATATACTGTCATACACAGGGCCATATTACCAATGGGCCGGATGGAGCTGCAGCTCCAGGCAGCCACATAATAGGACCATCATCATGATAGCATGATGCTCACATACACCAGCTGGCCACATGGTTGCCCATAAATTATAAGAATTACATTTGCATTTTTATTTAAACATATATGTAAGTTTTGTACTTTTATATATTTACGGAGAAATTGGGGCATATAGCGTATACGTTCTGCATGCTAACATGGCATTGGCCTCACCTCCTCCACTTCTCATAATAGGCCCTTAAACATGTTTATCTCCAGGCCCATTAGGCTCTTAATCCAGCCCTGATCATACACACACTCACCAATCGCTCATTACACATATGCAATCTAGCCCATTCTCAATCATTAAATCCGTTGTACTCCAAAAAAGTCAACTAAACGGGTTTCTTTAATCAAGATTAGTAAGTTGATTTAAAGCATTTTTAAACACGATTTATTGAAACTTGGTTTTTATATAAATATGTTTTGCTTGTTTACAGAGGGGTTTATTTAGTAGAAGTCCATGTTGGTCGATTTTTCTTTCTTTCTGTCTTTTTATTTAAATAGATGTTGGGCTTTCAGGGATAAAACAACACACATTTAATGACAGATGATTTTTTAAAATAATTTTGAAATGTTAGTTAATGTGTGTTTAACATTGCTTAAGAGCAATATTAAATCAACCAACAATGAACAAAAATTTACCAAAGTTGAACAAAAGTATACCACCAAACAATCTGGTGTTAGAGGCTTGATTAACGTAATTGTTGTCCCCACAAAGATTTTCCCTCCTTGTTAACATTTTAGGGGTAAGTTTACTTAAGCTTCTAAAAATGAAAAGATGTGATGTTGCCCTTAGCAACCAATCAGATTATGGACCAGATGCACTAAGCTTCAAAAGTGATAAAATAGAGAGAGATAAACAGCCAGCCAATCAGCTCCTACCTGACATGTCACAGACTGTATTTGAAAAATGTCAGTCAGGAGCCGATTGGTTGGTTATTTATCATTCTTTATTTTATCACTTTTTAAGCTTAGTGCATCTGGTCCTATGCCTGTAATTTACGTCCTAGAATATGACAGAAAAATCCAGTTGGTTACTATGGGTAAAATCACATCTTTTAATTTATAAAACCTTTTAGTAAATGTAGCTCTTACTGTGCTTCAGGCCGAAATCCTGTGGTGTGCTGAGCCTTAAGTTGCCAAAGTCTCTGTACTTGATACAATTTGCAGACTATTACATTTGAGCCAGCGACTCATTGTATAGCTAATAATGAATGTGGAATAATAATAAAGAGCTTAGCACATGAATTAATGTAAATAGGTAGTAAACAAAATAATTTTTTGAGCTGGAAGAGTTATATTACTAATAATAAAGCAAAATGTGTGGTAAACAGTTTTGCTTTTGTTGACTTCTAAGTCTAATGGCCAGGGCTGCCACTAGAAATTGTGGGACCCGGGACTGAACAGATAGACAGCCCCCCCCCCCCCCCATACAAAACAAACATATATATATATATATATAAACTTTAATTGCATCGTATAAAATGAATAAATGACATACGAATACAATACAACCTGGTACTTCTTTTTAAAATAGATAATAAAGGATCATTACCCTGTCAGTGTTGAAAAAAGTCTTTTTTGCACGGAGGAGGGAGGGGGAGGGGGGGGGGCTATAAAGCTGTCTTCCTCCTCAAAATTAACAGCCTTATCTCAAATGTAAACATTCCGGCAATGTTCTTCAGCCCTCAAGGGCTGCATGTGTGAGACCGTCAGTGTTCCGTCTCTCTCTCTCAGAGCAGGGCTCAGCGTCTGAGCAGTAAAAAATTAACTACAATTCCCATGATGCCACTTTTTCTGCTTCTCTGCCTGCCCAGCCGGGTTGCTGACAGCTAATTTCCGGCGACACCTTGCTATTAAGACTCTAAGCGAGCGCGTACCCACCACCCGGTGTAATGGTAGGGCCGGCCCTGCTCTCAATGTCACTGAAAGGAGAGAGGAATGAGCAGCCCGGGCCCTACCCTCTGCCAAAGTGGTGGGGCCTGGGACAGGGGTTTACTCCGCACCCCCTTCTCGGCGGCCCTGCTAATGGCCCATACACACTGGGCGATAAAACAGCCTGTTTGAGCGTCTATCAGCTCAAAGCCGCCCCGTGTGTATGCCCCGTCGATGAGCGGTCACGCATCATCACCGGGAAAGCCGCTCATCTGCTGGTAATACCCGCAGATGAGCGGCATTGAGGATGGCTTTGCATAGCGCTGTGCAATGCAAAGCCGTCCTCTCCCCTCCATCGGCGCCGGGCAGGGGGAAAGCCGCTCAGTGCATGCACTGAGCGGCTTTCCCCCCAGCAATGATAGCGATCCTCGCTGTCCATACATGCTGGACATAGTCGCCCAGTGTGTATAGACCTTAATACTTAACAAGGATAGTGTTACCTCAATGCTTTTATCTGTTCCTATAGCAGTCAATTTTATTTCTCTCCAGTGTTATATTTTAAGATTTATAACCTCAATTATTCCATTTGTTTGGATTAAATCATTTTATACATTTAGCATTTGTAACGGTCATGTGCAAATTACAAACAGTACTCATTTCTCTAGCCACTAAAAATAGAGGAATCAGATGGCTTACACCCAACGTGTCTATAGCTGTTTAAATATTTGATGATGACTCCTAGAGATCAGCTGCCAGTAAATGTGTCAGTCATTGAGTTTGTTTGGTAGATGTGCTAAATTCAGCTGACTGACTGAATTCTGTCTGTATGTTAAGTAGAAATACAGGTGGAAACATAATACCTAAAGTACTACTAAAGTACTTCTCAAACAGTGGTGTAAATGGCACATCCCCATCACAGTGCATGTTTATATACAAAAAGTGTAAGTGTCTTGATTCACAACATTTAGCAAAAACATCCGCATAATATAAGGTGTGCCCAAATGAAAAGGAGACTTTTGCTGTAGCAGCATTGTAGCACTGTAGCGGCATTGTATCACAGTGGATGAATGTGCTTGCCAATAGATGACGTGGTGTTTTTTTCCAGTTGCAGCCATATGCAGTGAATGGCTTCACCTCCGTTTCTTGACTCCTGGAAAGTTGTTTTGCGCGGTGGGATGCATGATCATTTCCTCCAGATCAGCGCAAAGAGCTGTTATCCAATTTCTTCATGCAGAAGGTGAGCATGCTTCAGAAATTTATTAAAAGACATTGCTGAGGCTGAAAAAGGCCATCAAAAACAAGCACAGAGGCAAGCTCTTGATAGTGCTGCTTCAGGACAATGCTGGGCTACATGTGGCCAATAAGACCCTCGACCTACTGGCAAAGTTTTGATATCCTTGTTACATGCAGCTGCGGCGGTACATGGCGGGCACGCTACTCACCCATATGTGTATGCCATTGACTGTCTCCATCTGGTTCCAAGTGGGAGGTGACAGGGGTAGCGGGCATGTGTGGCAGTGTGGGGGGGGGGCTGAATTGTGTTGCACAGAGACTGACAGTGTTGGGAGGCTGGTGCCGCAATCTTGGTTGTGGGCTAAAGAGTGATTGGGTCAGGTCAGAGTTCCCTGCCTGTCAGTCAATGGCAGCCACCCTCTAGGTGTAAAGGGGATCTGTCGTCTTTAGCGAAACTTCTATCCCTTTGCATACTTCTCAGCCTAACCCGGTCCGTTTATCCCGGTCCTGTCAAACTGGCACCCACCAGACTCCTTCAGTACCTCCCAGCTCAGGTTCCTGGTCCAGCTCCCGTCGTTCACAGTCTTTGAGTGTCTTTATTATTGGATTCAATTGTCTTGCCATCAAATCCATTCTTCTTTCCAGATACCATTACCAAAGCCTTCGTTATCATCCTATTTATCTTCAAGCAACCTTCATTCTTCCTCTATTTAAGATAAACCATTGACTTTTTTCCTCAAATAAGTATTTAAGATATGCCCTTTCCATTTATGAAAAAAATCCTTCATTAAACCTGCCCGTTTTAACCCTTCAGCTTCTAGTCCGTCTGCAGTTCCTGAGCACCGCACAAGTCCATCACGTCCCTCTATTGTGACAATCCTAAAACATCCTCCATACATAGAATACAATTATAAACTGTTTTTCTGTACTGTACACCTATGTCTTTAATGGGAATTGAACCCATGTTAATGGTTATGTTAAGCATTAACCATAGTTCTGCACACACGCACTGGCAAAAGGATGTCGCTGATTTTAGTGAATATTTTTTCTCAACCCTGCAATTACTTTTCAGTGTCAATAACTGTTGTGTGTACAACTTTCAGTGTTTGTAGTTTTCCAAAGTTGTCAGTAGTTAGCTCCAAAAAGTCACACAGCCAGTATTTAATCTAAACAGACCTTTTACTGTCCTGAGTGGTGACCTAACTCTGTTCATTTGTAGGGAATGTCACCACTAAGTGCTGAACATCACTGCCAAAATGACTGCTAGATGCTTGCAGAGCAATAGGCCTGATTCAGACTTGATTGCTGATCAGCAAATTCACAGATCAAGCAATTATCTAATGACTGATTGTAGCACACATGCTCAAAGATGAGTAGCAACAGAAACTGCATATGGATAGTAAACGCAATTTGCCCGGGGTTGACTGACAGGAAGCTGGCATTAGGGGATGGACACCTGAGCCATAATGAGAATTTTGACTCCTTCCATGTGAATTTTGGCTCATTATGTTTGGAATAATGTGAATTTTGACTCCTTCAGTGTGAATTTTCACTCATTCCGTGTAGCTGGCATTAGGGGATGGACACCTGTCATTTTCAAGGTGTGTTTAGCAGTGGCTATATACTCGCGATCATCACTTTGCAGATCAGAGATCAGTTCTGATTTAGGCACAATGTACACAACACAAATTGTGGTAGAAGATGCTGCTATCTGGGTCCTGGGGGAGAGAGAATGTAAATCGGTGGTAGATTCTGCCTACATTTTACATTTTAATTCAATTTAATTTGATTTGATTCCTCTGCATCAGATGAAAATGTTCCAGATTAGTGGAGGGTGGCCTTCTCACTTGAAAATAGACCCCCCTCCCAACACATTACAGAATTTTGCATCATTCGGTGTGGCATAATGTGAATTTTGGTTCAATCTGGATTCCATAACGTGAATTTTGAATCAGTTTGTGTGGCATAATGTGAATATTGACTTATTCCATGTAAATTTTGGCTTATTCTATGTGGCATAATGTGAAATTTGGCATATTCAGTGAGCTATAATGAGAATTTTGACTCCTTCCATGTGGATTTTGGCTCATTGTGTTTGGAATAATGTGAATTTTGACTCCTTCAGTGTGAATTTTCACTCATTCCGTGTAGCATAATGTAAATTTTGGCTCAATCTGTACGGCATAATATGTAAGTGGCAAGAATAAGGGTTCTACTATTGTGTTGCATGATGTGCAAAGGGGTATATAAGGTACTTATATGTTAGTTGGGTGCCCACTATAGTAAGTACGCTCATTCCCCCACTATCCATGTCGGCATGGAGTTGATTTTATATACAGTAGTGTGGCGAGTACAGCAAGCCACCGTGCCCGAAGCGTGACGAGCACAGCAAGCCCTGCGAGGGGACGTGTGAAACTAAGCAAGTAGCTTAGTGGACGACCAACTAGCATATACGTACTGTATATGGTGTACTACAATACATTAAAAGACACCCCCTTTCGAGTGACCACACCCCCTATTTCTGGAGTGTGGTCCTCGAATATTTGCTGGAAGTGTTACCTGTGAAATTCCAACTATACAATCTGATAGTTCCCTACCATAAATGCTGCATTTAACTAAACTAGGATGATGGTGGTGTAAATTAATTCTGCTTTGTGGTGTGTTTGGAGTGAAGCTAGGAATTCCAGACAGGGCAAAAATAACACAGATTAATGTGGAATCGGAAGAATTTTCTGCGGAAAGGATTTAAAAGATTTTCTCATCTTTAGCTGTACGAGTCAACCATTTATCATATCAATAAATAAAGATATCAGGACATAGAGATATGAAAAAAAGATATAACATGCAATTCAGGGAATTGCCCCAAATGACTCCAGTTCACCAGACCCAAATATTAATTCACCCCTCCCACTGAGTGAATTTGATGTAGGTTAGTTCCTTAGAACATACAAGGTTTTAAAATTATATGCTTTATTTTTATTGTTTTTTGTTTTACAAATATTTTTTTTCTTTAAATTAATGTTTCTATAAAAATAAGGTTGAAAAAAAAATCTCTTTATCCAGAACCTTCTCCAGTCTCTATCAGCCGAATAAGGCTAGGACACATTGTGTGTGCATATATAGTTCAGATAATCAACCACTACTTTAAATAGTTACGGTACTTATTAAAAGTAGCAGAAAATGTACCTTTGTACCTATTAGATTAGAAAGTTACTAATGTCCAGGGATGTTTCAGACAGTAACATATTATTTTATAACAAACACTTTTACATATGCACTGGTGTATTTATTATTCTTGAGCAGTGAGACTGTTGCCATGACAAAAAGTTATGTAATTACAAAAAGAGTCTAGAAACTTCTGGAGAGTTCAAAGGATACAAGAAAAGTTGAAAACAGAATGGCAATCGGAGGGTAAACTATCAGTTGTGTACTTTCATTGGTGCCATCAGTACTTTTACAGTGCTTGTAACCAATGAATAGAAACCACTGTTACATTTCGGGTGTGAACCCAAAGCCGGGTGTGCTGTTTAGGACAGCCACGGCGGGACCCTACGCTGATTCTCTTGACCCCCAAAGTTAGGTAACTGGTTCCTGTAGCCGCCATTTTTGAAAGGGCGAGATAAGCCCACCCTAGCTCCGGTGCAGCAAGGAGTTATGAGAGGACAAAGAACCGGGGACCCCCTAAGGGTACAGTCAAAAGGTAATCTAACTACTGGGCCTGCCTGGGGAAACAACCTGCCTAACGGCACCCGGCCAATGACAGGGAGTGCAACCCAGTAGCCGATACAGGACCCAACTGAACCGGGGTGCCTCCAACCTAAAACATGTCAAAGTAAATAATAAGTACGCAAACACACGGTACCCCAAAACAAATGTATACCCACTACCGTGGGCCTCTCCACACCTGGAAGGGCTGGATCAAAGGAACTTCAGACAAAACTAAGCAACAAAGGAATATGGCAGCTTGCCAGAACTTTATAAAAAAACAAAAAACAAAGCCAGGCTCCACTGGAGCACTTACAAGACCTGTAAAAGGCACAGGCAGACCATGGGACATCCAGCAGCTCAGGATGGTAAAGAGCAGGCTGGGACAGACTGGAGCAGACAGACAGGATTCTGTAACTGAATGAAAGCAGGCTGGAACTGCCAAAGACCAGGGAGTCTGCACTGGGCTAAGTGCAGGGAGAAATGGACAAATTACCAGCAAACGGCTGGTGAACTACAAACAGAGCAGTACCCAGACAGGTGACCAGCTGTGGATCAGAAATAGCAGCTACCTGCACAGGAAACAGGAAGCTGGTTACTAGAAGCTATCACTGGCAGGGCAGAGCTAGAGAGAATCCCTTATGAAGGGCTCAAGTGATTAACCAGCTGATAGAGATCCAGACAGATCCCAAGCTGTAATAACAAGCTCCTTACCTCGCAGACTTGTGAATAAATTGAGCTCACAGAATACTGAGCTGTAATGGCACAGACCTACAACTGGAGGCCACCAGAGAGTCAAATGCCAAACACAAACTGAACAGAACACAAAACAGAACTGAACCATTATTAATGGTTCCTAACATTCACCAATCAATGGACAGTCCTTCCTATGCTGCACACAGGTTGCAGGCAATCTGGTAAAAATATGGGACAATACTCCAACTTGACCCCTTAATTTAGGTGAACCTCCTGCAATTCCATGAGACCTAGAAGAGAAGCACTCAGGGCCAGATGTATCAATGATCATCCCTCCTGGAGGAGAGAACATAAATGTGAGCAAGTAGGAATTAAATATATATTGAATTATCTGCAACATAAACACTTGTCTGTCTGTCACATAACCAGTCACCAGGCTTTGTCCTTACTTATTAATGTTTCTGTGAAACCTTTAAATCACCTTTAAATAAAGCATGTACAGTACTATATAAGCATTTTACCCTATACTACTATCACATTTTGGGGGAAATTTACTAAAGGAAATTTGTAAAAAAAATAGGTGTATTTGTATCCAGAAATACACTTATTTTTGACATTTACTATCCCGAAAATACGGCAATTCGTATTGATAGCACATCAATACGAATACGAATTGCCGTATTTTCGGGATAGTAAATGTCAAAAATAAGTGTATTTCTGGATACAAATACACCTATTTTTACACCTATTTTTTACAAATTTCCTTTAGTAAATTTCCCCCTTAGGGGGAAATTTTCATACCCCCACTATCCACGTCGGCGTGGAGTTGATTTTATATAGTGTGGCGAGAGCAGTGAGCCACCGAGCCCGAAGCATGTCGAGCGCACGCGTAATACTTGTGAAGTTATGTGCTCGCCACGCTTCGGGCTTAGTGGCTCGCTGCGCTCGCCACACTATATAAAATCAACTACACGCCGACATGGATAGTGGGGGTATGAAAAGGTCGGAGGACACGTACCGCCGCCGCTCGCCATGCTTCGGGGTGGTGGGGTGGCGTTAACAATGGGGGGGCATTTAACATACTTATTAACCATCAGGGTGGGGATACAATTAAAAATCGGGTCTGGCTGGGCATTTAACATTGAAATCGCGTCGCATCGCATCGCATGTCATTATAATGGCATGCGATGCGACGTGATATAAAAATTGTACACTCTGCCCGGGAAATGCATAAAATCGGTCCCATCGCATACCATAATTAGTGGTATGCGATGCGATGCGATGGGCACCGTGATAATACACAAGTACCTGCAGCTGCTATGGGGTCCGGGCCTTTGGGGGGCTCGAAGGCCCAGCAGGCTATCCCCTGCACCCTTTTATTTTTTCACATACTGTAATGCTGGTAAATGCTGCTCCTCTGTCCGCTGTTGGGATCCAGACACAGAAGATCGGTGGACTGTTTGCTGGAACCCATGCCCTGCCCACAGGACATCCTGCACACTGATATTTGGTGGCTGCCTGCCTGAGCCGCTTGCAGGAGGCTGGAGCCCCTGCGCAAAGGACACACATGCTCCTAGGGCACAGGAGAAGGAGATTGGTGGCTGCCTGCGATGCCTGAGCACAGACACTCGGCACACAGGATCCGGGGCACAGATAAACAGCAACTGAGACTCGGCGCAGGGAAGAGCAGGGCCCGGGCAAGATAAGTGCCACTGCCGGAGCCTCTCTCTTTCTTGAAAATGGGGGGGGCATAGCAATATTTTGCTATGGGGCACACACAGTTCTAGTTACACCTCTAAGCCCCAATATGTGCACATTCTAAATCGTACACAACACAAAAACATCCTCACAAACAAAAAGGGAGGGTATAAATACTAGAAGCAAGAGAGACTGTTATTCAGGGACAGCTACTAATGTACAACTTTCAAGAAGTCCCTAGAATCCTTATAGGTGTAATCAAATAAAGTATTAGTAGTAGTAGTAGTAGTAGTAGTAGTAGTAGTAGTAGTAGTAGTAGTAGTAGTAGTATTCTTTCTTACATGGTGAAGAGATTATTCCTATTGATATGCCCTAAACCCATGAGAAGTTCCAGTAAGCAACATATCCCTAATTGTCTTGCATTTTGAATGGGAATGTGTGGTCGAACATTCTATGAAGAAAATCATGTCACATTCATTTATTGTATCATAACAATATCATAGTATGTAAATGTTTTTTTATATTTTTTCATATATTGTACAAACCTTGACTTTTAAGACAAGCAAGTAAAAGTTACTCTTCAGCGCAATAAACATTTCCTTTTGTTTTCAAACTTACTGTAAATAAATCATAGCTTAGGTAATAAAATTTTAATTTAAATTTTCTTTAGGCAGTTTCTAATGAACAACCTGTACTTGGCTTAGGATCAATTGCAGGAGGAAAAGAAGATTCATATGTATCCCTATTAATGATGGAAGCCTTCTTTTTAAATAAGGACATTCTCAACAGAATAACAGGATCATAGCTTTGAGTGCCAACGTTGCTGTGAGTGATCCTCAAAATATCCGCTAAAAATGCCAGAATCGTTCTCAGCAACTGTTCTTTTAGTTTAAATAAATCTAAATCCTGCCTAGTCAAATACAGGTGGAGTATCCTGTGTCCGCATATCCATTATCCATATCCATTATCCATGACCCTTTTTTATACTTACCTAGTCCTCCGGCGTCCACGGCAGGCCTTCAGCTTCAACTCCGGTGTCTCCAGCGGTCCCACTAGTGCATTGCGCGAGTTCCCAGGCGTGCCAGTGATGTCATCAGCGCACCTGGGAACTCGCGCTATGCACTCCTGGGACCGCTGGAGATGCCAGAGATGAAGCTGAAGGCATGCCATGGACACCAGAGGACTCCATGGAGGGGACAGGTAAGTATGTAAAAAAAATTATTCCAAAAACTGGAAAAATCCGGAATGCTTGTGGTTCTTCTATAGTTTCATTACACATTTATTAGATTCTTGAATAACTACACACAATGGGACAATCATATATTGTTGTCAAAGGTACACTAAAATCTTTGGGGACCACCGAAACATGATAGCACAAGTCTCATGCACACAGTTGCCCATTGACCCAGAATCGTTATAACAGTTAAAATTCTTTTATTGTAAATCAATTATGATTGTTAAAGAGACGTATCATTTCGGTAGACTCTCAATACTTTCAACAGAACCAGAATTTAGAGGGTGATGACCAGACTTACCCTCAATGGAGTTAAGGTCCAATTATTAATGTCAAGACTTTGATCATGCAGTCTGTACTGTAGGGGTGCAACTCTGAAACAGCACCTTCTAAGACCCAAGGTGGAATGAAGAAATAAAAAAAATGACAAGTCTACATGGCTGGGCTGCTCTCAATGTCTAAATTGTATCACATGCCATGAAATGAATACTGAAACCTTTTTTACACACCACATAAGACTCCTAAGATTAAAATTAGACATCATGTGTGATTTGCACAATGGAATATGTCATCTTCTTATTACCATGTCCTTGTGGTCTGAACTATTTTGGGAAGACCCAGACAACATTTCGAGACAGAATGACCAACTCTTTTTTTGATGAAACCAGTAGTGCGGCAATTTCTAGAAATGCGACATCAACTCTCACACTTACGTGTATGATCATTGACTGGGTGCCACCACTAATAAGGAGTGCTGCAACTATTAAAGAAATAATTTTAATGCATCTATAAGTTGGATACTATTGCACCAAGAGGTCTCAATGAAGTAAATAAACTAAACAGGTTTCTGTATTTATATCCTGAATCTTTTATAGTCTCATTTGAATTTAATATATTTTGATCTCTGCTAGAATAGTGCTTGACTAATTTTACACCTTACAGCATATAAAATGTGAGCAGATGCAATATAGCTGATATTGAGAATACCAATGACAAGTTAAATATAATGGCGTAGGGCTGTGGTATGGCGGTCCGACAGGGGGGATCCCGACGTCAGTATCCGGATGGCCGCTGCTCCGACAGGGGGGCGAGCTCAAAGAAGCCCCTTGCGGGCTCGGGGTCATGGACCGGCAGAATAGCCCCTGTGAATCAGGATCCCCCTTATCAGAGCACCGGCAGTCGGGATTCCGACGTCGGGATACTGACCTTTGGGATCCCTCAGTTAAATATGTATATTATTACTAACATTACAGTACTTTTCTGAATTTTACATTAATAATAATGGTGTTTAATGTGTGTCATAAGTGGGTACTGCCAAGGTTGTAACTAGGATGGCAAAGAGTGTGCCACCACATGCAATGCCACATGAAAGGGGCACTGTTGTTAGCAATTGCAAATTATCTGTTTAAAGTACTTTCATTTGTAGCTTCCATATCCCCTTTGAAGCCCGGCATCTCCTGACCACCCCTGTCTCCTTCTCCCACCCATTCCATTACTAATAATTAGGGATGTGCACCGGACACTTTTCTCGTTCTGGGTTTTGGGTTCTGATTACCTTCAGGTTTTGAGTTGTAATGGGTTTTGCCAAAACACCCCCTAAACTTTTTGGGTTCTGATTTTTTTTTAAAAAGCATAAAAACTGCTAAAATCGCGGAGGCACCTTCACTTACTATTAGATGCTAAGATCGGTAATATAACCTGGTCAGATCACAGCCCTATACACATAACACTATCCCTCACATCATCAGGCCTTAAACAAGGGTCATGGAGGCTCAATGAGCTCCTCTTATCTAATGAACACTGTAAAAATGAAATAAATAAAACCCTTATGGAATTCATAGCACTTAATGAGACTCCAGGTATGTCTCCGATCACTATATGGGAAGCACACAAATGTGTAATTAGAGGGGCCTATATAAGATTGGGTTCATACATTAAGAAACAGAAAACGGCAAAAACAATGACTTTATTACAACAAATTGCAACACTTGAATCAAAACATAAGGCCAAAGTATCCACTGAGATACATTATGATCTAGTAGAAGCACGCACAGCATTAAAAAAAAATCTTATTGGATAAATCTAAGTTATCCATGGCAAAGTGCAAAAGTAAATACTACCAGTGGAGTAATAAACCAGGTAAGCTGCTGGCAAGATCTTTGAGAGTACAGAGAGTGATAAGGTTTATTGCAAAGATAAAGACGAAACAGGGAAAGATGGTGCATGATACAGCCAAGATAGCATCCGCTTTCCAAAAATATTATTCATCCCTATACAACTTATCTAATATAACATCAGAAAATCTTCCAATCCCCACATCACAAGAGGTATCTAACTACTTAACTGACACCCTTATTCAGATTCGAGCGGTACGGCCCGCGTGCGGCCGTACCGCCGATGTTTTCCGTCTGCACATGCGCAGAGGTCAATCTGCGCATGTGCAGGCGAATTCGCCGCACATAAATTTACTACGCCGCAAAGGGGGCGTATAGGGGAGTGAGGGGCTTCATGCCCTCATTTCCCTATGTATACGCCCCGCGTTTCATGGGCGTTCCCATGCAAACGCGGGGCGTATGCATGGTAATGAGGCTATGACGCCAGTGATGGGGGCGGAAAGCTGACATCGCCGGATGTCAGCTGCCCGCCCCAATACAAGCTTTCACACGGACGATTGTCCGTGTGCTCTAAGCTTGCGTGAGCGGGGGGAGCGTGCGGCCCTGCCTTCGATGGTCATCGACCATCGAATGCAGGGGGCAGCTCCCAACATGGTGGAGGCGTACGCCCCGCCATTTTCATGCGGATCGGCAGCCGTCCGTGTACGGACGGCCGTGCCGATCCGTCTTGTAGGCGGGGATTCGTCTGGTGCGGTCGGAGCCGCATATGCGGCTCGACCGCACCAACCAGAATAAGGGCCTCAGATAGCCTATTCAACCCTATCAGAGGAAGATAGGGAACAGATGGACTTACCCTTTACCATCCAGGAGCTTGTAGCGGCCATATCATCATCCCGATCGGGAAAAAGCCCCGGCACGGATGGTTTTGCGACCAATTATTACAAAACTTTTAAGGAGTTGTTAACCCTTTTTCGGGTTTTTTCGGGTTTTGGTTTTGGATCTGGATCTCCCTTCGTGTTTTGGATCTGGATTGGTTTTGGCAAAACCACCCTTGTGGGTTTTGGTTTTGGATCTGGATTTTTATGAAAAAATGCTAAAAATGGCTGAAATAACAGAATTTGTGCCTGTTTTTGCCTCTAAGGTATTATTAACCTCAATAACATTAGTTTCCACTCATTTCTAGTCAATTTTGATCACTTCACAGCTCACAAAATTGTTTTCATTTACTGTAGTTGGGCCAAAAGGGTATACCGAGGTAGCTGGATGACTAAGCTAAGTGACATGTGGACCTTACACTTCCAACCTGGCACATCTTGGAAGCAGAGCGGCACTGCAGGGGCAGACAGGGTGGCAGTTTAATAAACTATCCTATAAAATAGGAAAAAATAAGAGAAATGCTCCAAAGAGCAAAAATTACAAAGAGGTATCGGCCTTGTCATGACTGGTGGTAGCAGCTTCAGCACTTCTATCAGGTTGCTGATCTCCCACTATTTCCTCCTCCAGCATCCTCCAAAAATGTGTTTTTATTTTATTTATTACTTTTATTTATTTTTCTTACTTTACACTGGACACAGCCTGTCACACTGGACACTGCCCCTGGACACTGGACACAGCCTGTCACCCTGGACACAGCCCCTGGACAATGGACACAGCCTCTGGACACAGCTCCTGTACACTGGACACAGCCGTCACACTGGACACAGCCCCTGGACAATGGACACAGCCTCTGGACACAGCTCCTGTACACTGGACACAGCCGTCACACTAGACACAGCCTCTGGACACCGCCCCTGGACACAGCTCCTGTACACTGGACACAGCCGTCACACTGGACACTGCCCCTGGACACTGCCCCTGTACACAACCCCTGTCACAGTGGACACAGACCCTGTCACACTGGACACAGGCCCTGTCACACTGGACACAGGCCCTGTACACAGCCCCTGGACACAACCCCTGGACACTGGACACAGCTCCTGTACACTGGACACAACCCCTGTACACTAGACACAGCCCCTGTACACTGGACACAGCCCCTGGACACTGGACACAGCTCCTGTACACAGCTCCTGTACACTGGACACAACCCCTGTACACAGCCCCTGTACACAGCCCCTGTACACTGGACACAGCCCCTGTACACTGGACACAATCCCTGTACACTGGACACAAACCCTGTACACTGGACACAGACCCTGTCACACTGGACACAAGCCCTGTCACACTGAACACAGCCCCTGTACAGCCCCTTGTATACTGGCCACTGCAGCCCCTGTACACTGGACTTGTGTACAGCAGCCCCTGCAGACCCTAATCGAGTGATCAGCAGCAAAATAATATATTATTATTATAGCACAGCACACAGCACACAGAGCTGTGCGTGCGTCTTATATAGAATCCAGATCCCGCGAGAATCCGACAGCGCAATGATGATGGTTTGCTTCATTTTCGGACCGGAATTTAGGCGGGAACTCCCGAGCCAGCTCGGATCCAGACTCGGATCGCGATATTCGGATCTGTCGGATCCCGGAGATCCGGACCCGCTCATCTCTATTTTTTATGCAAATGGAAGAGTTTTAATATAATCCTTTAGACAAAAAGACTGAATCTGATTCAATCTGGCTTCCTTGGCAAAATTATAAATTAACAGAAGAATATCAGATCCATATGTAAAGTAGAAGAAGAACAGTGCCTAAATAAACACAGAGAGGCATCATATAATATAATATATGGTAAAACTATGTAACTAACGTAACTGGTGTGTGTTTTTCTATCTTTTTTATTTATCATTTTTTTTCCTTGTTTCCCCGTTTTGGTTTAGTCAATAGTATGTTTTTTTTTCGTCTAGTTATATAGGGACATACTGAGATGATTCCTATGAAAGCTTTATTGATAAATGACTTTTGATGTATAAAGATCTGTAAATATGATAAATTATATAAAAGTCATGGTAGCTATGTGATCTATCTGTATACCTTTTTAAAATTAATAAAAATTATTATTGCAAAAAAAACCTGCTAAAATCGCATAATTTTTGTTTTTTTTCACTCCTCACAATATTATTTTTAGGCCAAAAGGTTGCACCAAGGTAGCTGGATAACTATGCTAAGCCACACAAGTGTGTGGCACAAACACTAGACTGATATGGCACACTTAGCATCACCCCTGGACTGATACGGAACACTTAGCATCACCGCTGAACTGATACGGAATGCTTAGCATCACCCCTGGACTAATACAGCACACTTGGCAGCGCCCCATGAATTATACGGCAGACTTGGCTCACCTCTGGAATTATACGGCACACATGTGGGAAACTTTGGACTGATACGGGACTCATGGGGGCACCCATGGAATTACACCGCACACATGCAGGCACCCCTGGACTGATACGACACACATAACATCACCCCTGGACTGATACAGCACACTTAGCAGCACCCTATGAATTATACAGAAGACTTGGCAGCAACCCATGAATTATATGACGGGCAGTACGGATGGTGTAATGGTTAGCGTTACTGTCTCACAGCACTGAGGTCATGGGTTCAATACCCACCATGGCCCTAACGGTGCGGAGTTTGTATATTCTCCCCGTACTTGCATGGGTTTCCTCCGGGTACTCCAGTTTCCTCCCACAATCCAAAAATATATTGGCTCCCAAAAAATTAACCCTAGAATGTCTGTGTGTGCATGTACATGTGGTAGGGAATATAGATTGTAAGCTCCACTGGGGCAGGGAGTGATGTGAATGGTCAAATATTCTCTGTAAAGCGCTGCGGAATCTGTGTGCGCTATATACGAAACTGCTAATAAATAAATAATGTGATTTTTGTTAATTTTGTGTGAATTTGATGTTTTCTATGAGAAAACATCGATCGATTTTTTTTTTAGATAGGTCAAAACATGTGAATTTTATGGCAATTCGCATGTTAATATAGATATTTTCTGCAACGTGTGCTTTCGCCCATTTTTGGCCAAAAAATTGCAGATGTCTGAAAATTGCACCCTATTACCCAATGAATTGTCTATGTAATTATTTTACCATTTCAGGTAAAAAAAAATGATGTGCTATGCTCAGTTTGCAGCATAGTTTATTTCCATTATAGTTTACTGTCAGTTGAGATTGTAAAAAGCTGTTTTTATTTTTATTTTACAATAAGGAAAGGTAAAGACACTTTAGAATTTCAGTTGTACAATTCAGTAAAACATTTTTATTAACCTTTAATTAGATAGCACCAGCATTTTTTGTAATGTTTGACAAATGGGATCAAAACATGATTATTGGGAACAAGACATTAAAAGAACAGTAGAAAAACAAGATTTGGTACTAACAGGCCGACAGAGATATATGGGGACCTGCTCGCAGGTTTACTATCTATAATATTATACAAATTTAGTATTTATAAAAAATAATGATAATAATATGATGAATCATTAGATATAAAAAGTCAATGTGCACAATTAGAATAATATATCACAAGGATATTTTGGCGTGATGTTACAGTATTTCAGGAATTTCCGATAAGGAAGCTGACAAAATGAGTTCATATTACCATCCCAATCCTTCTGGAAATTATTTATATCCAGGATCAAGTGACTCAGTAGGCCTAAATTGCCCTATAATTTCAAGGGCTCAGGCTTCCCATTCGGACGATCTTCCTCTTTAGTGCTGGAATATTAGGGATCATGCAGATAACCCAAAATAAATTGGTCCAGATGTTTCGAGGGACGTCAGCGGGAGATGGACAGGTCACAATGGATGGAGTGGATAGTATCAGCTAGAAATAAAACAGCTCAATGCATTTCCCCGGATCATATAGCAAGTGTCAACTTATTATGTTAATAAATAACTGTATTATATTAATTGTGCACATTGACTTTTTATGTCTAACGATTCATCATATTAATATTATCATTATTTTTTATAATTAATAAATTTGTATAATATTTTTGAGAACCGTCTTGTCTAATCATTGGTACAGCCAGTGCTGGCACATCTTTTTATTTTTTACCCTTGTTACTAACTAGGGCCTGACAACCCTGTGCCAGCAGCTGCTGATTGTGCACCCCACAATCTCTATTTATTATCTATAATTCTGGCCATACACTCCGGCAACAGAATTTTTAGGGCCCCATGCACTGATATATCTGGGGGCCCCCCACACCCTCAAATGCTATCAACCCCCCTTTTGTTGGAACATAAACTGGACACACTGCGGCATGCGTTCTTTACCACTGACGCCCTCCCTTACCCTATGGCTTGGGCTCTATCCCTTACCTCGCTACCTGCACTCTATACTGTAACACCAATGCGCTCCCTTACCCTGCGCTCTTTCACACCCATGCACTCCCTTACCCTGTGGCCTGCGTTCTATCACACTGACGTGCTCCCTCAGCCCGCCTACTGCGTTCCATCATATTGATGTGCTCCCTCTGCCCACGGACTGTGTTCTATTACACTGATGCACTCCCTCACCCTGTGGAATGCATTCTATCACACAGTGATGCACTCCCTCACCCTGCATTCTATCACACATTGATGCACTCCCTCACCATGCGCTCTATCACACCGACACACTCCCTCACCCTGCGCTCTATCACACTGATGCACTCCCTCGCCCTGCGCTCTATCACACTTATGCACTCCCTAAACCCATGAGGGAAGGGAAGGGGAGACTCCATCTAAGTGACTGAGAGGGATGGAAGCAGGGGCTGGCTGACAATGTTCAGCCCAGGGGGCAAGACAAGCAATCGGCCCACTATCGCCACTACCCCATCTCATGTAGTTACATGTAGTATACAACAATATATATTGTAGTATATTAATCCTAGTCCTATAACAATCCCCCCCCCCCCCCAAAAAAAAAAAAACTCCACAGCAACTATAGACTTTGCCCTAAATCTAGTTTAAATAAATATAATGCTTGGCTTGGCTCGCTTAACAGACACAGGAAAGTTCTGAGGACTCCTTTCCTGAGTGCACTCTGACCACACAGACTGCAGAGTGCTGCTGCGGCCCCAGTCCAGCCTCTGCCCACTTTCCTGTGCCACAGCTGCCAGGGCACAGGACCTCCACCCGCCGGCTCTTCCACGTGGTGTCATACACACGGCGGGCAGCAGAGGCGGCGTGACGTAAATCGCCCGGCCGGCACTGTCTAATACTGTAGTAAGGGCAGGAGACTGCACTGCGATCTTCCTGTTCGGGGGCCAGTGCTGACTTTAGAGGTCCTCACTGTAAACGGCTGGGATCCACCTGCATTTTCCCTGACACTATCATTAAACAGCTGGGTGCCACCACCAAATGCTGTCAATCATGTTGCGTATGGCCGGCGATAAAAAGCCATCACTGGCTTTCACTGCAGTATGACTTTGCGCATGTGTACTATGAAGCATGCGCATGTGTGGATGTTCGAGAATCGTCAGGGTTGCAAATTTGCAGCTCTGCGAATGGGTCTGAATCAGGTCCACTGAGTAGGAGAGAGCACTGCAGACAGACAGTCTCTGGGGGGAAGCTCAGCATGATTGGACGGTGACTCAGACTGACTGGACGGTGTTCGAAGCCTCTGACATCATACTTGCCTACCTGACCCTCTCCATGCGGTAGAAAATGCTCTGCTCCTGGACTTTCCTGGTAATGTATGATTGCCATCACCTGCGGTGAAATAGCTTTACCTAGCTCCCCACAGGTAATGGCAATCATACATTATCAGGAAGTCCAGAAACAGAGCATTTTCTCCCGCATGGAGAGGGTCAGGTAGGCAAGTATGCTCTGACATAGATGAACTAGCGGATACAGTCACATCCTACATCAGCTTCTGCGAGGACATATGTGTACCAACCAAGCGAATCTGATCCTTCAACAACAACAAGCCATGGTTCGGTATCCAGCTCAGTAAACTCTGCCGAGCCAAGGAGAAGGCATACAGCAGCAGGGACAGGGCACAGTACAAAGGAGCCAGGAACTCCTTGACTTGGGGTATCAAACTCACAAAAAGCGAATATACTACCAAGCTGATGCACAACCTCACTGCAAAGGACCTGCGGCAGTATGGAAGGGCATGCAAACCATCACAAATTACAAGAAAGCCCAACCACAGTCTGAAACCAGCCATGAACTTGCAGAAGACCTGAACAAGTTCTACTGCAGATTTGAGCAGGCCATACCTCCCCCACTCCATCACAAAGACCACCACTCCCAGGCCCTCTACGTGGAACAAGGCAAGGTAGAAGCAGTACTCAAAAGAATAAAACCTAAGAAGGCTGCGGGACCGGATGGTGTGTCCCCATCCAGCCTTAGGACCTGTGCAGCTCAGCTCGCCCCCATCTTCACAACGATATTCAACTCCTCGCTGGACTTGTGCAAGGTTCCTGCCTGCTTCAAATGCTCTATCATCATCCCGGTCCCCAAGAAAACACCCGCGAAGGACCTAAATGACTTCAGGCCAATTGCACTAACTTCAGTGGCCATGAAAGCATTCGAAAGACTAGTACTGAAACACCTGAGAGAAGTTACCAACTCTCACCTTGACCCCATGCAGCTCGCCTACTGGGCAAACAGAAGTGTAGAGGATGTGGTCAACCTCGGGCTGCACCATATTTTACAACACCTGGACCACCCAGGCACCTATGCGAGAGTCCTATTCGTGCACTTCAGCTCAGCATTTAACACTATCGTCCCCGGGATCCTGCAGCCAAAACTCCTCTCCCTTGGAGTCCCAGGATCAACATGCTCATGGATAAAGGGCTTTCTAACGGCAAGGGAACAGGTGGTCAAAGCCGGCACCTTCTCATCCAGGACACGAACAATCAGTACTGGAGCCCCCCAAGGATGCGTCCTCTCCCCTATGCTCTTCTCCCTTTACACAAATGACTGCACCTCAGCTTAGCAGTCAGTGAAAATCATCAAATTTGCAGACGACACCACTATCATCAGCCTAATCAAGGATGGTGACGAGACTGCGTACAGGCGTGTAGTGGAGAAGTTGACACAGTGGCGCAGCAGCAACAACCTTCATCTAAACCCCACCAAAACAGTTTAGATGGTGGTCGACTACAGGAAAAAAACAAATGCACTGGTCCCGCTAACAATAGCCAACACAGTGGGTTGAATCCTTCAAACTCCTAGGAACAACCATGTCCAGCAACCTAAGATGGGGATTAAACATAACCACAAATTTTAAAAAGGCCCAACAGCACCTGTTCTTCCGGAGGCAACTCAGGAAATTCAACATCCCACAGGAGCTGCTGTGTACATATTCTACACCGCCATTGTGGAGTCTGTCTTATGTTCCTCGATCACAATCTGGTACAGTGGCGCAAGCGGGAATGACAAATAAAAACTGCAGAGGGTAGTGAAGACTGCGGAAAGGATCATAGGAACCAACCTCCCCCCTTGAAGGGATCTGTTCTCATCTAGGGTAAGGAAACGTGCTGAGAAGATCGCGAAGGACAAGCTGCATCCCGGTCACAACCGTCTACCATCCGTAAGACGGTTCAGATCCGTCCCCGCCAAAACGTCCAGATAACCAAGAAGCTTCTTTACATTAGCCGTCCATCACCTGAACAAAACAATCAAAGCAAATGCAATCCCAATATCAACAGCCAAACAACATGACCCTACTTGGCGACCGACCACCATAGTCGTAGCTAGAAAGGGAATGCATGTAATGTCTTTATGTAATGTATGTAATGTCCCCCCCCCTTACTCCTGTTTGATGCTGCACTGCAATCCCCAAAAAATTCCTAGTGTGCGCAAGCATACACGGCCAATAAAGTTTATTCTATTCTATGATGAAAATGGGGGTTGGTCCATGAGGCCATGCCCATCCATGAAGATAGCCCCCTTTTAAAAACTAAACATAATAAAGCCCTGAATTTAGTATCCATGGAACAGAGGAGTGTGCATGGAACAGAGGAGTGATGCACAACATGCTTTCACAGTCAAAATGGCTTGACATGTCATAATACAAGCGTGTCAATGGACGCCCTATGACAGCTATTTCAAAATTGTATCATCTCCAGGAATTGGGATATTACTTGGACTTCAATGTCCCTAAATCTGTGGTACTCTCATCGTCCACACAATATTGAAGAGCTGAAAGAAAGAATTTGGAAAGCTGGAACTTCTTTGGGGATGATACGTGGGAAACATGCATGGAAGATCAGTGCAATACCAGCGCAGAGATGGAGGTTACCTCAAGGTTGGGGGCTTTAAAAAATAAAACAGCATGCTACTGTATGTACTGATGTACTGTAAGATGGCAGATTTTTAATTTGCCAAATAAAAATGTTTATTTACTTACTGAGTTTTTTTTAAAAGCCTGTTTTCCTGCATGCGCTGTTTGTCTCTGAGGGTAACTGCGACATGCAGGACCTCACATCGCCATCGCTATAGGGTTACACACAAAGCTACATTGATAGCAAACAGTAACGGATGGCGCTTTACGATGAAGCTTTCTCAGATGGTTATGATGTTGAACTTGATCACATAAAAATAAAAAGAACATGTATAAGAAAGAAGTGCTCAATCACATTTGGCCATATACTGTGTATACTGTATATATATGGATCCAGAAGGGTAGAGGAGCGTACCCAACTCAAACAATAGAAGGAAAGACTGTGCATAGAAAGGTATCTCTTTAGGGGTCACCTCAGTATTATAGCAGATGGCAATTACTAAATGCAATATTATACGGCAGTATATGTACCGTGCTCACACAGCAAACTGCCGTTGTCCTCTTATAAATGTATCCTTAAGGATAAAAAAAAAAATTCTGTAAATATCTTTTTCATTGGTTAATGCAGGCAAACAAAAAATTAATCATTCTCAGATCTGCTTCTCCCCAACAGCTGGAAATGTCTACATATGTAAACTTGTTGCTACTGGGAAAAATACAATATCCAGCTTAGATGTTTGTAACTGGAAATGTACAAATAATTGATAGAGAATGAAAAATCAAAACCTCATGCAGAACATGCATAAACCTTGACAAATATATGAAAGTAATTGGAAGAGATGACCAGGATTTGGAATACAATGAAGCAGCATTGTGTGGATACTATCACGTATTTTGAAATTATTGCCGAAACTTGGTTTGGCTTTTTAGAAATGCAGCTATTGGATCACCAACAAATGGAAATTATCTTGGAATTGTCTAGTTGCTTTCACAGTATGACCCATTTCTTTCTGCTCATATTAAATTAAACAGTACTTATGTAGTATCTGGGCTGCCGATTTTGTGATTGTATGCCTTACCTTAAGGCATACAATCAGATGCGATGCGATGCGATGCGATTTTGCATAGGATTCAATGTTAAGAAGGTCCTGTTCATTTCCCCACTATCCAAGTGGGCATAGAGTTGACTTTATATAGCGTGGCGAGCGCAGCGAGCCACCGAGCCCGAAGCGTGGCGAGCGAAGCGAGCCCCGCGAGGGGACGCATATTTCTTAAAAAGTATTCTGTGTCCCCTCGCGGGGCTCGCTACGCTCGCCACGCTTCGGGCTCGGTGGCTCGCTACGCTCGCCACAGGTTTATATCCAACTCCATGCCCACTTGGATAGTGGGGAAAGGAAAAGGACCCCTTTTTCCCATTGAATTCTATGTTAAAATGGACCATTTTAACATTGAATCCTATGGAAAAATCTTGACCATCGCATACGATTTGGTCGCATGCGATGCGATACGATGCGATCCGATTTCTAAATCGGACGCCCAGATACTACATAAGTACCAATTAAACACATATAAAGGTCAAGGCCAGAACCTTTCACCATTCATTTGTGAAGAAACAATTGGGATAATGGTCGAAACCTTTGAACCAGATATTTGCAAGAATAAAAGACCCTATGTTCTTCAATGTCACTTAATTCAAACCTGGATGAGTTTAACATTGATCACTTGGCTTTGGTTATGTCTAATAGTTAGGTGCCAGCTTTACCATTAGGCAGCTTTAGGCAAATGGGGGCGCCAGGATCTGTGAGGGAGCCACCGAGTCTGCCTATCATAAAATTAAGGATGACTATGAGGAAGACATTCTTGTTGTACTTAATGCAGGTGGCAGATGTGGAACTTCTAGGATGCTACCTCCACACTTAACTTGAGGGGCTGCAAAGTGGGTATTGGTGGCAGTGTGGGGTTGGAGGGGTAGGATGAAGTTTTGCCTAGGGTGCCAGGAAGCCTTACACCAGACCTAGATATACAGTATGGAGCTCACAGGTCCAAATAAAAGTTTCTAACTTTCATGCCCAAACACATAGGTTCTATAACACTAATATAAATGACTGTCAAGGACAGCCCTGTGATTATGCTGCAAACATATTTGCCAAGTACTGAATGCAAGCCCTCATAAAAGAAAACATAACTTGGCAGGTTGTATGCCTCTTTGTGGACATTCATTTAGTTGGTAAATCCAAAGACTATACATGCTGTGCAGCTGCATGCTTCTTTCATTTTACCGTAAGTTGATGTACACACTGGACGAAGGGCAAGGTGGAGGTGGGGGATTGTTCCTTCTGGTAGTATATAAGTTTGTATTACTGTTTTTCACATGTCCTGATGACGGGGGTTTCCCAACACAGCTATTGACTAAATTAAAGTGTTTGCTTCATCTTTCTACACAATTGCTGCCTCTTCTGTGTTGATGGATATGGGGTTTGCAAGAATCCTAGGAGAGCACCCAAGGCAAGGTAATGTAAGAACCTTTTCAGACTGAAAGTTCCCTTCAAAACACAAGCATGACCACTGCCATTTTGGTAGTAGTCAGCTGATCCTCTACAACCATGGATGCTCCATCAGACTAGCTGACTGCAGCCCCCAATCAGCTTTTGGGAGTCTCTGGGCCATTCCGGGAAGGTAGTCAGCAAGTAGTAGACTCTGATCATTTTTGGATCCGGGAGAGTTTTTATCAGAACAATGCAGGTGACCCAAAATAAAGGGGGAAGCCAAGCGGTACTCAGCTGTGACTGCACAAGGAAAGATACCATGGAGCAGGAGTATAGAAAATGTGCAGGGTATAGCTAAGTTATCACTGATAATAGCTAAACAGAAAAGTCATTCACTTGAAAAAAGCTGTAGTGAAATATATATATGTGTGTGTGTAAATTAGAATTCACATAATTTTATAGTAAAAAAATCTGAGTAAATGTCACATACAAAGAATATAAAAAAATCTAAAAATGTACCTACATAACTTTTATACAGACACACCAAGAGAGGGCGCTGGCTGACCATACAACATTCATTTACATAACAAGAGGTACCCAAATAGATACCTGGTAAATGCCTGCTTCAGCAGCTTAAGTGTTTAGCCTTGCTGTAAGATATCACTTGTATCTGTCCCTTGAGTTCTTTTCATTTAATAAAAAATACAAGCAGATTTTAAGCTTTACCATGCATACATTAAACATCCCAGAACACAGGAATGCCTGATAAAAAATACATTTATGCTATATGATATTTGTTATAACAATATATATACTGTAAATGTGGAGAATCTCCATGCTGGTAATGAGTATTAATAAATCTCTGAAGAATGCATATCTAGAAGGGTTCTGCACACTGCAGATACAGCAGTTACAGATACAGTGGCCCCTAGCGAGCTGCTAACGTGAACATTTTTGTTTGTATAGCATATCCAGGAAACACATGAGAAACCAACACACTTGACACTTATGTTCCCTCAACACTATATGGCCTGCCTGATTCAGGTTTACTCGCTTAGCTGAGAACATCGCCACCAATTCCCCTCGGTAACATGCGAGGGCATGTGTAACGAAAACACATCCCCTCGCAGGCCTCCACTGCATGAGAAATCATTCGATGGTCACCGACCATCAAATGATTTCTTCTGTCTTCACAAATAGAAGTCAGTGAAAACCCGCCTGCGTACCCATAAAATGCTGAGTGTTCCCATGGGCGATCACTGCCGTCTGTCCCCGTAACAAATGGTCCAGCGAGTGTGTAACTCGCCAAGGCCATTCATTGCCATGGTCTGCACAAGAGCAAATACGCACTTGCGCATGCGCAAACATTGGGGGTCTGCGCATGCGCAAGTGCGTATTTGCTCACAGGGGTCGGAAGTAGAATCATCCTCTTAATTAGCTATTTTTTGGGGGGGAAACATACCAATAAGATGCAGAATATCTGAAAAACTGCCACTAAATTTACCAGGCAAAAATTGTGTTGGCTCTTTGACTGCAACTCATTGTGACTCTATATGACAGCCATTGGCATCTTTTTAAAATAGAAATACATTTTCTGTTGAGTCACATATAGGAGTGAGCGAAACCTATGTCCTTACATTGTTACATCATTGCATCACAGTTTTGATTAAAGCTAAGCTTTGAGGAGCGTGAGGCATGATCTAGTGTATATTAGACACTTGTTTCTGACCTCATTCCATATATCTGTAAAATATGTTGTTTTGAAGGCAGCAATTAAATATACAGCAGAAACCTATATATAATAAATGTTTCATGTATGGAAGATATAATATAGATAGCATAAAATAATAATACATGGCACAGAGAGAAAAAACATGATTTGAGAGTAAGAAATGTAAATTAAGGTTTCATGTTGCTGGAAATCATTGGTGATATGGGTGTGTCCAGAACAGTGTGATACAATCCTATTTTATGTGTTCTTAGTATTCTAGGTTTTGCGGTGTGAGAGAAACATTCAGCAAGCATCTGCTATGGAGGGGAGTTGTGTCTGGAAAATCACATGAAAAAAAGTAATAATTCCATTTGTTCTATGTACAGTGCACCTCATCACCAATGTGCATGAGATGTTATACAAGTATCACTGCCTGAAAAAATTAGGTCATGATAGCCCCAGCTGACCTTATAGCAACCTTATTTGGGATTGTCAGCAACGCTGCTTGTACCAGTTCATTACGAATTTTCAAGAACGAGAAACAATAGTTTGCAGGACTCTATGACCTGCAAAATCTCTTTGTTCTAGGGGAAAGGATTGCCACCTTATACCCCTTTCACACCAGCCTAAATTCCCGGGTTGGGCCCGGGAACAACCCGGGACTAGCTCTGGTGTGAAAGGTTCCAGGGACAAATTCCCGGGTTAATTTGCTGGCAATTCAACCCTGCTAGGTAGCAGGGTTGCTCCCGGGTCCTTCCAGGGTTACTGGCTGATGTGAAAGGTGCAGGGACATGTCCCTCCTTCCAGTGTTGCCTCTGCTAGTGCTGATTTGCTAGCAGGGCAACTTCCTGTTGTGGTGGACACTCACAGACACGCCCAGAGACAGCATACAGCGTGCAGGGATACAGTGTGCATGTTCTGTGGCACCACAGACCCCAGAAGTTCATTTTAACCCCTGAAAGCCTGCAATGTGTGCCATTTCTTGGACAAATGAGGAGGCGAGAGAGCTATTAATCATTAGAGGGGAAGATGCTTTCATATGCCTTTTAATTTGTTTTATACAAGTAAACAAAGGCTGAAACACTACAAATGTTTTGTGTCTTAATTATTAATAATCAATAATCTAATGTGAGCCCAAAAAAGGCCATTTTTAATGCTATTCTCATAGAAATGCAGGGTCATCCCTGGTTCAGTGTGAAAGGTGCCGACCCGGGTTGTCCCTGCTTCAAAAGCATGTGTGAATGGGTCCCAACCCGGGAATGTCCCTGCTTGTCCCTGGAATTTAATTCCCGGGTTTGTCTCTGCATTTCTGGTGTGAAAGGGGTATAAAACACCTTTGCAGGGGACCACAAAAGGGGTAAAATTACTTTGATTACGTCATAAATGTCCTGGTCTCATGGAAGCAGTACAGGTGGGTGGGAGACAGTTGAGAGCACATTCAAGTACACTGGAAATGTTGCTACATAGGATGGCCCTGGTGCTTTCCCCCACAGCTCCTTGCTCACCATGAGGCGTAGGCCTGTCAACAGTCCTGGTGTTTTCAGCCATAGGGATGGTGGACCTGGTCCCGGTTTTCTCAAAGCAAAGGTGAGAAGAGGTGACAATGATCCTGAGTGTTGTGGTCGCAATACAGTCCTTCTGTAGTAATGTTGGTATGTTGTTTGCATTCTGTCTTCCTTCAGTTTAAGGGGGGGGGGGATCTTAGAATGCACACCCAATATACATGAGGTGCTATCATGCTGGGACTTGTAGTTCTGCAAAGAAAAACATGTGGTGCAGATGCACACTCCATATTATTAATCAATCAATCAATCAATCAATCCATAACAGAGGTTCTTGGTATATCAATTGACCAAGAAATATTGCCCACCAACCAGCTTCACGGTAACCTCATTTCTGGTGGGTCCCTAATACTAAGTTTGGATCTGGGGCGCGGAACCCCAAAAAGGCCAGCATAAGCAAGTCACCCCAGGGCAGCACACAAGTGAAAAAACTAAGCTAGAAGTGTGTTAATAAGAAAGTAGCAGAAGCTAGAGGTTAAAATGTGTAGTGCTAGAGAAAGTATAATATTAGTGAAAATTAAATAGTGCTAAATAAATGTTAGGGTGTGCCACCCCGAAAGCAACTCGGTTACACCAACCCGAGGGGAGCCGCGCCCCAAATCCATCCCCAAGACTAGCAATAAGTGTCAATTTAAAAAAAACTTTCGGGCATACAACTATGTAGTAGGTACGCGCCAGTGGTGCCTCCAGCTGCGCACCACCTCTAGCCCCCCCCCCCCATCACCTCTGCTCCGGCAATTGTATGCCGGAGCTCCTACCCTGCCGCTTCCCGAACAGCCACTCACAGAAGTGACAAAGGCGGCAGGCCCGGGGATGTTCGGGCAGCTTGAGGGGACTCAGAAACTCTCAGGAGTTCAGGCGCCCGAGTCCTCCCGAGCCACCGTAAAACATCCCCGAGCCTGTGATCACTGCTGTGACTGGAGCAGAGACAGGGGAGTGCGGAGGTGAAGGGGGGGGGGCTATGTGCTGTGGTGGGTTTTGCTGGGGCAGGACAAACCTGCCCTGGTAGGCTTATCCTGCCCCAGCAAAAAAAACCACTCAAGGGGTTAAAGCTGACCCTTTGTAACTAAACCCTTCAAATACTAGACAACCTGGCATTGTAATGGAGGCACATGGCTCCTGAAGAACTTTGATTAAACATACTTGGCCTTATACGCTCCTTCTGTACATTGGATTGCATGCACAATGGTCAGATTTGTCAGCTAGGTGTATACAAAGTATAACTTACTGTACTTATGGAAACCATACCAAATCTTCATTGCTTTAGGGGTGGGCTGCATTAAGGTTTTAATGAGCTGGTCATACGTATGGCCATCAATGATTTGAAATTATTGATGGTTTATGGCCAATGTCATACTTTTGCCATCGATGGGAGAGAACCAGATGGTTTCCCTCCATCGCTGGCACAGCAAAACAATGTTTAGATGTTTTTTTTTTTCTTTTCAAAGTGCTGGGACACAGTACCTGTGAAGCCCCACCCCATGTTTTGATTGGCCCACAGACCAATCAGTCAAACCCAATGGATGAACATCGATATCGATAGGCAGTTGCACTATTGCCATCGATGGCAATGGCAACAATGGCCATTCCTAGCTGGTCATAGCTATACAGTTGGCTGCAAAGCTTTAAAATGTAAAATTTCCATTTCAGGAAAAAGGCATCCCGATGCATGGAATCCTGAAATATACTTTCCTTCCCACTAGTTCCAAACCCTACCCTTTCTACCCTGCTTCCTAAACAAGTCATCGACTCCCTCCATGGCTTAAAACACCCCACTGCCTAGGCCTGCGATGGCTAACCTTGACACTTCAGCTGTTCAGCCGACTGCAGCCTAATTCTAAGTCCCACCTCCAACTTACTTACGACTGGTATGCGGACATCCTTCTTGATTTTGGGCAGGACACTATGGAAAGCTGTCCAACCAGTCGCTCATCTGCAGGTGATACTGGCGAATATGCAGGAGCGTGCATCAGCGATCACCGCTGTCCCATACACTCTGGGTGGCCTTTGAGCTTAAAAACAGCTCAAACCATAAAACTGAGCTGCTTCTCAAAATCACATTGGGTGCGGAGCCTAAAGGCCCCCATACACTAGCCGATTTTGGTCAGATTTCAGCCAGATCAGTCGGATCTGGCCGAAATCGGACCAAAATCGGCTAGTTTTGATGTCCCCTTCGATCCGATGCGCGGTCCCGTGCGCATCGGATCTGCGTCGGGTGGTCGAACCTGCTGCACGTCCGACCACCCGACTTGGGACCTAGTGGGGCGGCGAGGCGGTAGAGGGAGCAGGGGGGCTGGGGACGCTGCGGGGGACACAGGCGGCATAGAGCCGGGCAGGGGGAGCCGGCGGAAGCTGTCAGTATTGAATAAAAAAAAAGCCCATACAATGCATGGGCGGCCTGTGATTGGCTGAGCGCTCTCTCAGCCAGTCAGCAATTGGCTGAGAGAGCGCTCAGCCAATCACAGGCTGCCCATTCATTGTATAGGCTTTTTTTTCTAGCACTGACAGCTCCCGCCGGCTCCCCCTGCCCGGCTCTATGCCGCCTGTGTCCCCCGCAGCGTCCCCAGCCCCCCCTGCTCCCTCTACCGCCTCGCCGCACAGACGCTGTCCCCAGCAGCGGGGGAGACAGACGTGTCCCCAGCCCCCCTGCTCCCACCTCTGTAGCCCCCCCTGCTCCCCGGGTTTTTTACATGTGATAAATCGAGACGATTTATCACATGTAAAAAATGGCACATCAAGTGCCAATCTAATCAAGCTCCCCCGGGGAGCAGCCGGGGAAGCTCAGGGGGAAGTCGGGGGCGACTTGTCCTAAGGACAAGTCGCCCTAGTGTATGGGGGCCTTAACACTCCACTAGTAGTGCGTTATCAGATACATAATCTTTTAAGGTCAACTGAAGCAGTAATGTAGTGTTAAACACTAAGAGATTTTGAGCTGAAAGCAGCTCTGTTTTGTCATTTGAGCTGCCTTCAACTCAAAAGCCTCCCAGCGTGTACGGACCAGCGATAAGTGCTGAAGTGCGCTCCTGCATCATCGCCGGCAGCCACTGCTCATTGTATATGGACTTGTAAAGAAGAAATCCAACACGTTATTTTTGTGTAGAGTAAATTTACAAGTAACAGAATTCGTTTTTTATGGTTTAATTCTCTGGTTTTAACAATCATATGCTCCACCAACTGTCCAGCTGACATTCCTCCTAGAGACCATCCCATTAAATGATACTAGTGTGGCAGAACATCATGTCGAGTTAAGCTGGAGTATAAGGGAGGAATGCGGAGTGGGACCATTAAGGTGCACATATATTAGGTGACTTCTCCAAAAACAAGTTGATGGGATCCCTTAAGCCGCCTGACAGATATGCGATCTATCATATGTGGTTATCTTATATAACACATATGAGCCCAGCAAAGGCTGTGGGATCCAACAAACCCATATTGCAGTCCTTGCAATCTCTGGCTCCAATCCGATGCACACAAGACTGCGCACATGCTATTTGACACTTTACCTCTGATATATATCAGAATTAAGCTGTATGAAATGGGATAGGTGCCCAAAGCGCACTAGAGTATGGCCACCTTTAGGCTTTCAGTCATCCAGGGAAGAGAACATGACAAGCATACTAAAAAAAAAAAAAAAAAAACACACACACACACACACACACATTTCACGTCAGAGATTGGCTTTGGGATGTGAAACAGCTGTCCTGTCTTAACCCTTAGTTGCATGATTTTGTAATTTTATTTTTTAAACATTTTCATTCTTATGTACTGTAAATATATATATTTTTAACGCTCTGTAGCAAAGTTGATACACCATGTAGCAAATTTGCAACACAAAGTTAAATCAATGACTGTTCTAATTAATTTTTTTTCCCCCCAATTCATCTAGAAATTTGCAAGAGTGAAGTAGAGTTCATGAGGTCTGTAGAAAGAATAGTGGCGAGACTACATAAATGTACATCACATGAAATATGCATAACAAGCCAGATTTGAATATCAGTAAACCTTCGATTCAATTTTTAGAAAGCTTGTTTTCCTGCAGTGCAGCAAAACTAAACTATTAGCATATAGCAATATGCTTATTTTGAAGTCACAACCCTCCTGACCCCCTCCCAAGCATTAATAAAATATAATAATGCACATTATATACAAAAAAGTTTTAATTGAAATACTTGTATAAAAAAATATCTCCATACATTTCACACTGTAAAGAAACAAAAATCATAAAACAAACTGCATAATATGCAGATCACAAAAACACAGCTAATGACATAAATTAAGGGTATGACTCTGCCACTTGTCCTCCCAGAGCCACTGCATGGAGACTGTATAATGCCAATAATTTAAAAACCTGTCAAAAAGTATAACATTAGAACTCTCTGGTAAACACCAGACAAAGGCATAATAACCAACTTTATAAGTCAGTAATTCTATTTTCCTTAAATTAGACTTTTTACAACAAGTTACCCATCTAATACAAACTTTCTAGAGCCATGGTAAAGGGGGGGGGGGGGGGTAGGGATTAAAAATAAAAAAGGGGAAATATTACATGACTGGAATGCAGAAAGTCACTTTCATTCATTAGAAAAAGGTAAATTGTGGAAGTGGGGGAGGGGGTCGTCTTCAGAACAGTGTGAAGCACAGTGTTGGATAAATTCTAGACAAATAAATTAACCAAATAAATAGTGAGAAATATTGTCTAAATATCGCAATAAATAACTGTATAATACAAGTTTAAATACAGATATGGAAAAAGTAAGAGTCCTTGAATATTGCATTGATTGTGCATTTTAACATGCCCATACATACTTAAGACTTGCAGGGTGACATGGTTTGGGAATCATGGATAAAATGGTCCTGTGTTGCCCAGTGGTAGAGATGAAAATACATTTTTTTAGACATATAAATAAAATAAAAAATGCATTCTGGTTCAAGGCTTACAGTAAAGCTTACTTCTAAGAAGTTCTTTGTAAATTAAATGATCATAATAATCAGAATTTCTACTCTCACCACAATAAAGGGCAGACTTCAAGAAGGGGAGAAAAAAATAATAAAAATAAATATAAATTCTGAGCAAAGGTGCCTGACACAGCAAGATGCTATCCAAACCAAAACAAAAGCAGGGAAGGCCCATGGTAGTGTGGATCTTCTTTGGACATACACAGCCCCAAATAAAATAAATAAAAACAAAACACAAAGTCCCACTGAAGCAGCTTTCAAAAAAGGCACTCAAAAGCAAATAAAAATCTAGTCCAGGCTCTATGAGAGCAAAAACAGTATAATATGTACTCAAGAGGTCACTGCTTCTCTTATGTAAATAAGGTCAGTCCTTTTATGTAAGCATTGGCGTAAAACTCTCAGATCATAATGTCCAAGTCTCAATTGAGGGAGATAACTGCAAAAGGTTAACCCAAATAAAAAGGTCCTGTATAAAGATTTAAGTATAGAATTGTGAAGGTTTAGTCCCTCTCCTGGGTAATATTGGCAGAAGCATGGCATTCTGCTTCCCTCTGCTCCCTCCCAAGCGAGTTCCTTTTTCTCTGTTTACAGACTTTCATTGCTTGAACTTGTGCTAGATGCATCAGTGTCAATTGTCCGTAATCTTAAGTCACAGTCCTCAGGCTTCACTAGGTCACACTTGCACATCCATGGATGATCAAAAATTTGTTCAAGTGTTGGTCTGTCAGAAGGCCTCAGGGAAAGGCACCATTTAATAAGTTGTTGGCATTCTGCAAAAAAAATAAAAATAAAATAAGATCATGGCAATTTCTAATGCAATATTAAAGGTTTATACGCTCCATAAAAGGATGTAGTCATTCAGTTTCACATACCTGGGGAAATTCTTCTCCTGAAGTACAAGCGGACACGCAATATTTCTTCATCCTGTTCAAAAGGGATATCCCCACAAACCATATCATAAAGAAGAACACCTAGTGACCATACAGTTGCTGACCGCCCATGATATCTGTGGTATCTGACCCATTCTGGAGGACTATAGACTCTTGTTCCTGAGAAGAGAAAACAAACTGATTTTAGTGTACGTTAAAGAGTAAAGACTATAAATAGCAGCACCACAAGCAGGCAAGACAAACAGATGTCAATGTGGCCACACTAATAATCCTTTACTGGACACTGGTGCTGTGAGGAGTGCGACTTGATCACAGTTTATACGCTGCACCAGGTGTAACCATTTGGCATTAGAAAGGTGTTAATGGATACACAATTCAATTGAAAATATTCACTGAGGAAACCAGTGCATTTTTTTTTTTTTTACCAATTGAACTATTATATACAGCTGCAAAACAAAGTGACACTTTGGAAAAAAGTAACCCCTCAAGATTTCCCCGATGACAGTCCCCCATATGTCTCCAGTCTGGATGACACCTCCACTGCTTCCCCTCCCCCGCCGGTGTAGCAGCCTGTGTGCATCAGCTGTTCTCGGGCTCCTCTCACACACACACACACCACGTGGCGGCGTCTGCAGCACTGCTCCAGAAATAGACACAAAAGGAGGAGGAGGGGGCGCACTATCCCCCGTGCACGGATATCGCAGCAGCAGCTATACTCGCAGAGCACAGGCGCTGCCATTGTCACTCCCCTCCCCCTCCCTGTGGTGGCAGCAGCGTCTCCCCGGCTTCCCGACCGTTCCCTGGTTACCAAACATCCCCAGCAGCAGCGCCCGGTCACGTGAGAAGGGGCTCGGGTTTCACAACAAACAGATGTGAGGAGGCGGCGCCCACCCCCCGCCCTGTCACTCCGCGCCCAACCAGCCCCCCGGGGTGCGCCCCGGCCCCGCAATGCAGCTGTGCACCTCGCAGTAGTACCACACCATAAACACGCACATACACCCCTGCCCCGCACCTACCGTCAAAGTCCGTGTACACCGTGTCCTTGAGCAGCGCTCCTGAGCCGAAGTCAATGAGCTTCAGCTCCCCGGTCCTCACGTCCACCAGCAGGTTCTCGTCCTTGATGTCCCGGTGCACCACCCCGCAGCTGTAGCAGTGCCGCACCGCCTCAAGCACCTGGCGGAAGAAGCCCCGGGCCGCCTCCTCCTCCAGCGCCCCCTTCTCCGTGATGTAGTCGAACAGATCCTTCACCGGCTCCGGCCGCTCCATCACTATTAGGAAGCCGTCCGCCCGCTCATACCAGTCCAGCAGCCGGATCACCCCGCGGAAGCCGGAGGCCACTTTCTTCAGGAGAACGATCTCCAGGGGAACCACGACCCCGTTCTGGAGGGAGAAGAAAAAGGAGACTGAGCCGCTGCCCACAGCCGCCCTGCAGGGAGCCGACACACACACCCCACATCCCGGAGCCACTACTCACCAGTGTGCCCCAGTCCGTCACCCGCTCCCTGGAGACGTGTTTCACTGCGACCTGGAGAAGACAGAGACATGTCAGTCATATTATTATAGGGGAGGGGGGGGGACCAGCATCCCGGCACCCGCGCAGCATCCCCATCCCGCACACAGAGCATCCCCGCCCGTTGTCCACTCACCGGCACTCCGTCCGCGATCCTGCTGCCGGAATAGACGGTGCCAAAGCCGCCGCTGCCCAGCACGGAGCCCACCTGGTACACCTTCTCAAACGGCTCCTTCTCCGCCTTCCCTGTAGAAAGACAGCAGCGGGTTACTCACCGGGTCACCGCTGCTACAGGAGCCCGCAGGGCGCTAGGCGGGTCACGGCTGTAGCAGGCAGGGTCAGTGCGTGTGTACAGTGTGTGTACAGTGTGTGTATATGTATGTACAGTGTGTGTGTGGGTGGCCGGGCGTACCTGGCTGCAGGAGCTTCACCGGCAGGTGATCCATGCTGGTCGGGTTGCAGATATGAGCCAAGGATCCAAACTTGGAGAGTAACATGGTAATAGTCCCTCAGAGAGGCTGAGCCGGGGGTGAGCAGTGCGGGTGCCGGTGTACAGCGCCGGGTCCTCCTAGCCGCGTCACTGCTGCCTCATACACACGCCGGTCTCACGCTGACACATCCATCGGGGCAGCACAGGAGTTACACGCAGCCAATAATGTACAGCGCAACCAAGACAAATCCACCCGGTATACGGAGGTCACCGGCGGCTCTAATATAATTCCAGGGATTTCGTAATGATGATGATGATAATAATAATAAATGAGTCCAATGATTCCCAGCAGCCGCCACACGTTATTGCTGCGCCTCCGCCCTCCCAGCTTAGTCTGAGCTCAATTACTGACAGACCTGCCTCTTAACTCCTAGTATTTTGGTACGGTGCTACGCACCAAGCGATATCCCTCCGCGCGTGTTGGGTAACACCTTTGTCTCCCGGGAATTCACAGTTCGTTATAAAATGTCCATGAGAGCGGCGGCGTACCGGCGGCGCCTCACACCCGTCAAACGACCATTAATACGCGCTGACCTCGCTGTTACGCTGATTGTTTCCACCGCGCACTACTTTACTAGTAGTAGCTAGACAACGCGGAAGGTTACATGTCTGAAATCGCAGCCCATACTCTATACTCACATTAGCAAGTAGCAGCGTTTATTTACATATTTATGTAGTGGCGGCTTCGCCAATGGCCGGCTTGTATTTAGATTTCAATGTTCTACCGCCGCCAATAGGCAGAGGGCGTATTTGCATATGCATGAGGCGGTGCAGGGGCGTTGGGCGGGAATCCCTAGGCGCGCTTTTTTCCCCCGTTCCTGGCAGAGCTGGGAAAGGTCAGAGACGCTGAGACACTGCGTCTGACTGAGCCGGGGAGGGCGGGAGGAGGAGGGGAAGATGTGCTCGATGCCAATTACACAGTGCACCAAAATCACGATGCTGCTGTCTGAGCCCTGACAAGTGCCGCAGAAGCAGCAGCCATTTTTTAATTTGCAGCGCATACACACTACACCGCAGTTACCGTTCCTGCTGCCGGGCTGAGTAACCAGAATGTGTCTGTGGCTGATTTGTATTTCTCCTGATATTGCTACCTGATTAGTCACTACATGACTGCAGCAGCAGCACACAGGCTGGTGTGGTAGCAAGTACATTTATATGAAAGGAGCATCATCACACATAGATGTATAGATGACAGCGCGTTGTTTATATTTCTGCAGCACTAAACACGGACACACTACTATGACTGCAAGCAAATGTCATTTCGAGGGTCTGCCACATGGGGAGCTCAACACCACCACCTGAGTACCGGCGCGTCCTGCTGCTGGGTCACCACCAGTGGCAGTCAGGCGCTATACAGCATGCTGCTGCCATTATGTGTGTAGCTGGGGGGAGAGAGAGGGGGTTTAATGCAGCTAAAATGTCTGGCATATTTTACAGGGGGAACGCTCGTGAGGTCAATTGAGGACAGAAAGCTGGAGACATTATTATTAAAGGGAAGGAATGTATTTTATAACCTACTGCCTCAATGTCTGCATTTTATGCATTGATGTGGATGTAACAAAGAAGTATCTTATGTGCTGAACAGATGCCTGGGGACTAATTAAAAACATCGTACGCTGCAAAACAGTTATTGTGGATATGCTTTTACAGAGGATACTGTATAAAATTAATTATACTAACATAAAATATGAATGAATATGAGGGTTTTCTTTTCAGGTGAGTTGTGTTTTAAAAAAAAAACCCTGACATTTATGTTAGTCCAACAATAATGTGCTTCTGCTTTCGGAACAATCTATATCTAGCTATACTTGTAACAAGCTTCATTCAGGTATTGTGTATGTGTGTGTATGTATGTATGTGTGTATATATATATATATATATATATATATATATATTTGTGTGTGTGTGGACCGGCACTCAGCACAACTGGGGTAACTGGCTGCGTGCCACTGCGAGGAATGGATAGAGGTGTATGGTGACTTCAATTCGCTCAGGCACTGCAGTTCTTTTCAAAAGGGTAAATAAACTTTTGAAAAGAACTGCAGTGCCATGCTGGTGTCCATTTTTCCATGCTCCAGCAGGAACTGAGGCCCTTATTCTAGTTCACTCTTTCTGTCAAAATATTTCTTAGATGGACAAAACCATGTGCACTGCAGGTGAGGCAGGTGTTACTTGTGCAGAGATAATTAGATTTGGGTGGGGTTTTACACCTGCCTCACCTGCTGTGCACATGGTTTGGTCCATCTAAAGCAGCCCATACACGGTCCGTTTAACGGATCCGTTTGGGACTTAAATAGTACACATCGGATCGGATCGCATCCCTAGTGCATGCAGTGTGCATGCATTGCGATCCGATTCGATGTGTACCTAGTACAAAAAGTATGTGCAGCACATACTTTTTGTACCGTACTATGTGATGCGCGGGAGCGTGCATCGCATAGTACAGAACGGAGCCGTACACAACGGACCATGTATGGGCTCCATAAGAAATATTTTGTCAGAGTGAACTAGAATAAGGGCCTCAGTTCCTGCTGGAGCCTGCTGAAAAATAGCCGTGTGTGTGTATATATATATATATATATATATAAGTAATCTAATGCAAGTAGGTATTGCCTTTTTATTGATAGTACATTTTCTTACACTACCAATATTGGAAGACTGTAGAAGCCAGACCCATATGAAATACTAGAATTTGCACTCAGCGTTTCCTGGGTGTGGGTTTTCTGTTTAGGTGTGTGTCTCTCTCCTCTTTCTCCTGTCCATCATCCTCTGATGTTTGTTCACCTACTGACACCCATCTCACTTTCTTCCTTTGCAGCCACCTCCCTCCAGTCAGCACTGCCAGCTCCCATCTTTTAGCATACCTGCTCTAGCCTCCTCCCATGTAACAAATGTCACAGACACAGCACAATCACACACATTGGCAGCAACACTCTTGGGGCACAGGTCATTAATGCAAGCACACACACACACTTTATTTTACCACTGCATGCCCCAGTGTGGACAGTTGTTTTTTACCCCTCAGAAGAATTATAGTATATAGATGATACAGAAGTAGATGCATTCATTCTAAAGATACACAAAAAGTTGAATCTTACCTAAATTGATACAATGCACTAGGCTCTACCTTTATCTTCACTGAATTAAAACCAAAAAAAAAAAATCAGGATTCACACTAAACTCACACAAGGGATTAGCCCAGGGCCGGCGCCACCACTAGGCAAATCTAGGCATTTGCCTAGGGCGCCGGCCACTGGAGGGCGGCATTTTGCCCCCCCCCCCCCCCCCGTGCCGCCCGGGTACCTGTCCTGCGGCGCTGTGTATTTAAAGCTGGTGGCGGACGCAGCGGGGGTCCCTGCAGTCCATTAGAAATAACGAGCGCTATCCGCCGGGCTATGCAGAAGCGCTTCTGTTGTGAAAACACTGGCAGCACGGCGCACGCTGATCTCAGCCAATCAGCGTGCTGCCAGTGTTTTCACAACAGAAGCGCTTCCGCATAGCCCGGCGGATAGCGCTTGTTATTTCTAATGGACTGCAGGGACCCCCGCTGCCTCCGCCGCCAGCTTTAAATACACAGCGCCGCAGGACAGTTACCCCCCTCCCCCGGCACCGGACAGCGCCGCAGGACAGGTACCCCCCTCCCCCGGCACCGGACAGCGCCGCAGGACAGGTACCCCCCTCCCCGGCACCGGACAGCGCCGCAGGACAGGTACCCCCCTCCCCCGGCACCGGACAGCGCCGCAGGACAGGTACCCCCCCCTCCCCCGGCACCGGGGCGCCCCCACCCCGACTCGCCTGGGGCGCTCTGGTGCCTTGCACCGGCCCTGGATTAGCCAAATGTACACTGAATTGACACGAAAACACTGCACTAAAGCCAGGTACCCTATGGGGTGGCCGGACTTTTGCAACCCGGGATTTACTTTTTGTACACTTCCTGGGGATCTACCGGCATATACCCCTCCAAATGCAATACGTCCCTTACACATTATGCAACACAGAATTAGCCAAACTTCACATTACAGTATGCCACACATGATGAGCTAAAATTCATATTCTGACACAGGGAATGAGCCTGAAATTCACATTCTGACACAGGGAATGTGCCCCAAATTCACATTCTGACACAGGGAATGAGCCCGTAATTCACATTGTGACACAAGGAATGAGCCCGAAATTCACATTCTGACACAGGAAATGTGCCCCAAATTCACATTGTGACACAGGGAATGAGCCCGAAATTCACATTCTGACACAGGGAATGTGCCCCAAATTCCCATTCTGCCTCAGGGCGCCATAAAACAACATCCCATTCAACTGGTCCCTTCTGCAGCATACCCCTAACCATTGCATCTGGTATAGTGAGACTGTTAAGGAACATTATGCATTTTCATTTAAAGAAATGTTATTTAACTTGAAAAGTTTTAAGGGCCCTACATACGCAGAGATGTGTGCCAGAGATACATAACGGGAGATTTAGCACAAGAGATTTCACTCTTGTGACTCATTTCAGACAATGAGCCACATACAGAGAGATTTGTGTCAGAGATTCATAATGGGAGATTCAGCACGGGAGATTTCAAATCTGTCACAGAAAGTGAAGTAAAAACACTGCACTTCATCACAAAAATGTTATTATTACTGAACACATCTAGCACATAACTAATGTCTTCTTTAATAAGTATTCTTTCACCTCCCCTAATATGCTACCCCCCCCCCCCCCCCCCCCCCCCAAAAAAAATTAAATCATGGTGGCTAGTGGTTAAACTATTAAACGTTGGTGGTACAGTGGGAGCTGACAAAAAAATACTTACCAAGTCCGGGGTCCAGCGTCTCATCCTCTGTCATACAGACAATAATTTTGTAAAAAAAAATGGCATGGGGTCACCCCCCCAGGCATGACCAGCCCCGGGCTTTTTGAGTGGTCCTGGTTCCCAAAATCCAGAGGACAAAGTGCGTGGGGTCCCCCGGATTTTGGGGACCAGCACCAGGCTCTTGAGCTGGCCCTGGTTTCCAAAATACGGGGGACAAAATGAATAGGGGTCCCCCATATTTTGGAGACCAGCACCAGGCTCAACTAGCAGGGGGTGTAATGCCATAGCCAGGGGACACGCTTGATGGTGTCCCGTGGCCAAAGCATTACCCACCCTAACTAGTCAGCCCAGGCCGGGAGTTTTTGGGGAGGTGGGGACCCCCCAAATAAGGGGGTCCCCCCTCTCCAGGGCACCCCAGGCCTGGGCTGCAGCCCGGGGCTATCCCCTGCACCCCTGGGCGGTGGGTGCAGGGTTGATAGCTTATTTAACAGTAATATTGTCTTTTACAGTAGGACTACAGGTCCCAGCAAGCCGGCCCCACATGCTGGCACTTGGGAGAACCACAGGTACCAGCATGTGGGGCATTAAAGGCCCGCCGGTACCTATAGCCCCAATGTAAAGGAAATATTAAAATAAAACAACAAACACTGCTTTTAAATGTTTTATTTAATAAAAACACAAACACAGAGTTTTTAGTATTTTATTAAACTGCATCTGGTCTTCACCTGGGGGCAGCGGCCCCCTAAGCTCTTTTGCATGGCCGCCGCCTCCCAGGGCTTCTGCCTCTTCATCTGTGTTCTTCACCTGGGGGCGGCGGCCTTTTAAGCTCTTTTGCATTGGCCGCGCCTCCCAGGACTTCAGGAGCTCTTCACTCCTCCTCCGCCGTCGGACTGACTGCCCCGACCCTGTCTCGAGCTGGCTAATATAGCCAGCTCTAGGGGGGCGGGGCAATGACGCGGCGAGCCGTGATTGGCTGGCCGCGGCCATTTTGAAATTTAAATTTTTTTTTTGTTTTTTTTTACATGTCCGCCGCGCTGCCGCCCCGCCGCCCCGCTGCCGCCGAGAGGAGAGGTGAGGTGGGGGTGGCGATGGGTGCTACAGCTGGTGGGGGAGGGGGGTCAGGGGTGGCGGCGGCGGGTTCTGCGGCGCGGGGTGCGGCGGGTCTGCGGCGTCCGCAGTCGCTCGGCCCTGCTCATCTGCCCGCAGCCACACATGCGGGAGATGAGCAGGAGCTTTCTGAGCGACTGCTCTGTATTGTACAGCCCGTCCGTTCTGAATCTTGGACAGATTCAGAACGGCGGGTGCGCGCATGTAAATCGCTGTGTGGGCTATATACACAGCGATTTACATGCATCTTCAGGCATTTTCTGAGCGATTTGTTAGAATTGCTCAGAAAATGCCTGAATATCGTGCTGTATGTGGGGGCCATAACATGTTCAAGCTTAACTTAATCGATGGTTAAAAAAATGCTAATGATCCTTGCATGTCCCTGTCCCCCCCCCCCCCCCTCCCACACCGCATCGCAGCATACCAACCACATTCCACAGTTTGATGTCAAATCTGGCCATGGTTGCCGCACAACCCTCCCGCCCAATGCACGCGCAATGTACTGCTGGGAAAACTGAAGTCAGATTAATTAATTTTAAGGTAACGGGGCTTAATACTTTAATAAAAAGATTGCATTCTACCTGCGGAAGGTCCGCGATCGACTGTAGATCACGATCAACTTTTTGGCCACCCCTGCAATAGGTGATATAATGAGTGTAGTGGCTTAACTATAAATTTTGCTCCCCCCTGCCAAAAAGTTTGTGGCGCCCCCCCCCCCCCCCCCCCTGAGCTCCTCTACAATGTGTTTCCCAAACATGTGGACGTCACACGCATAACGGAGAAGCTGAAGCAGGATAGAGGAAGAGAGACCAGCAGACACTGCTGCCCTTGGCTCCAATGCATCCCAGCCACCCTAGCACGCCCATCCGCCCGCCAATACTGTACACAGTAGTCAATAGCCGGCTCTGTGTACAGTCAATTGGGCTCAGCCAGTGGGCAACGGTAGGCAGCAGCATGTCAGTGCGTCGAGCGGGTGCGGGCACCCACACAGACCCCGCTGCGGCTTGCTCCCCCAAGCAGTAGTAATGCCACTGAATGAGTGTTTCGCTTATTTCGACCACCCTTCTCAGCGATATTGTTATATCGCTCAGTGTGTACGATATTGCTGAAGCACAATGCACTCTCCCATGGGTCGTTAATGACCCCTCTGTCATCTGTACATGTACAGGTGAGGGAGCGGACAGTTACCAGCCCCCCCCCCCCCTTTCTGCTGTTGCGCCTCTGTTCACCACAATACATATTAAAGCATGGTGACGACAAAACTATTAGATGTTTATAGATATCATAAAGTGATATTATCTACATTATATAGGTAAACGGATACAGATGTATTTGGTCACACCTGTTAATTATTGAATTCAGGTGTTCAACGAGACCCGTTGCCACAGGTGTATAAAATCAGGCAGCTAGCCATGCAGACATTTGTGATACACAATGGGTTGTTATGAAGTGCTCCATGTCTACAAATGTGATACTGTGACAGGATACCATCTTTGCATGGTACTGTGATAGGATGGCAACTGTGGACGGACCGGTGAATAGGTCCGTCCACAACAGCTACCAGTGACCTGGACCCCAACTCTCCCTCCAGCTACAGGCCCATCTCCCTCCTCCCTTTTCCCTCCAAGCTCCTAGAACTGGTAGCTGTTGTGGACGGACCTATTCACTGGATTCTCTGTTGCCTTATCTTGAAGCCTTTTACTTGCTGACTACCTCCTTGATAAAGATCCAGGTTATTGGATCGAAACGTCTGAGCTTTTTTCTTTGGCTTACAGCTACACTTGGTATGTGTTTTTTTCTTTCTATTTTTGCAAATAAAGCAGAATTATAATTTTTACCTATAGTGGAGAGTGCTCCTTTGTCCCCCTCCAGGGACGCTGGTGGTACATTTGACACACTCAGGTGTGTCTTTGGGGCATCCCACCTTGCTGACAGGGTTGTGTGCGAGTTCAGGTACACAAAATATATATATAGTAAAAATATATGGTGCGCTTGATACCTGTATCATATTTGGAAGAATTGAATAATGGAATCCGTGTCTGTTCTGATTTAATAAATTTTACTGATTTTAATTGTATGGTCTACCATTTAATTGTTGATTGAGGTGGTGGATTATATCAAGAGCACCCTATATTTTTTCCTCTATCTATCTATTCCTTCCTCCACTAACATGGAGGATTTATAGAGTGCTGCTATAACAACCAGCGCAAACGAAAGTCTATCCCACTTTTGTTCCATTCATATATATATATATTCATTGCAGGTGGCGGCCTGGCACTCTCCCTCGCTGGTACAGTGGACCCCGGTGCCCTTGACAACGTATTTGTAGGTAGTGGAAAAAATCACGGCACTCCGAGGAAACTTTTAATATATTCAGATAGAAAGCACTAACGCTCCTTCTTCAAGGTGAAGTAGTGTTACACTTGTGGACCAAGGAGTGTGGCAGGGACAAGCACCTTTCTAATGTTATTGCTATTTGGGTAAACTGTTTTTTTCTCGGTTACTCATCTTGATTTTTGGAGTTGTGAATTTATGGTATTGAATTGAAATGATTGCTCTTGCATTAAATCCAATTGCAGCTGAGTTCATCCTCAAATGGATGAACTAAAGGCCACTATTCACTACTAATTCTTATAGATCTCTCTGCTGCTTTTGACACTGTTGACCACACACTTCTCATACAAACACTACAATCCCTAGGTCTTAAAGACACAGCCCTCTCTTGGTTCTCATCCTACCTATCTAACCGCTCCTTCTAGTTAATTTCTCTGATTCTACCTTCTCTTCTCTACCTCTTTCAGTTGGAGTACCTCAGGGTTCAGTTTTAGGTCCTCTGCTTTTCTCAATCTATACCTCATCTCTTGGCAAACTAATCAGCTCCTTTGGAGTTCAGTATCATCTGTATGTGGATGATACTAAGCTCTACCTATCCTCCCCGGACCTGTCCCCATCTGTATTGAGCCGTGTCTCGGAATGCCTTTCTGCTGTTTCATCCTGGATGTCATCTCGCCACCTCAAACTTAATATTTCAAAAACAGAATTAATTATATTTCCGCCAATAAATAGTAGTTACCAACCTGATATCTATATTGCTGTTGAGATGACAATCACTCCTACAGTACCTCTCAAGCTCACTGCCTAGGTGTTATCCTTGACTCTGAGCTTTCCTTTTGTACCTCACATTCAATCTGTCTCAAAATCATGCCACATGCACCTAAAAAACATATTTAAAATTCACCCTTACCTTACACAAGGCACTGCCAAAACTGTAATCCATGCTCTCATCATCTCACGCATTGATTATTGCAATGGTCTCCTTATTGGCCATCCCCAATACAGACTCTCACCACTACAGTCCATCATGAATGCAGCTGCGAGGCTAATCTTCCTAGCCAGATGTTCATCGTCTGCAAAGCTACTCTGTCAGTCACTTCATTGGTTACCTGTATTCTACCGTACTCAATACAAAATTATTTTACTTACACACAAAGCCTTAAACCAAACTACACCAACATACATATCTTCTCTTGTCTTAAAATATCATCCAACACAAGCTCTACGCTCCTCTCAAGATCTGCATCTCTCATCCACACTCATTACTCACTCCCATTCCTGACTGCAGGACTTTCTTCGGGCTGCACCCTCTCTGTGGAATGCCCTCCCAAGCACAATAAGACTCTCCTCCAGTCTTCAAACCTATAAGCGTTCCCTAAAAATGTATCTTTTCAGGCAAGCTTATCAAATTCCAGAACCAGTAGTAGTAGTAGTTTGTTTATTTATAAGGCGCCACAAAGTGTCAGCAGCGCTGTACATAGCATACAAAAAGCAAATTACAAGGTAACGTACAGGGTGTGTTGATAAAATACAGCATAAATAGGGATAAAGATGGTAGAACTAAATTCAGCATCAGTTCTGAAGTAGGTGTCGAAATTGTCAAAAAGACTGAAGATGAAGTAGAGGAAGCGAAGAACAGGGCAGGAACGCTGGTGAGGTAAAGAGGTAGGGTGAGTACGTGAGGAAGGAGGGCCCTACTCATAAGAGTTAACAGACTAAAAGAGGTGGGTGGACAAAAGAAAAACAATAGGATAAGTAGGAACGGATGGGAACGGATGGAGGGGTAGGGTAGGCAGGATAGGAGGAGTGAAAGAGGTTAGGAGGAGGAGGGATAGGCTAGTCGGAAGAAGTGGGTTTTATGGGAGCGTTTGAAGGAGGTAAGGGAATCAGAAAGCCTGATGGGTGGCGGGAGGTTGTTCCAGTGCAGTGGGGAAATGCGAGAGAAGTCTTGGACACGGGAGTGGGAGGAGGTGATTAGGTGAGAGGTCAGGCGGCGGTCGGTGGAGGGAGTGTGGATAGAGATCAGTGAAGAGAGGTAAGGAGCGGTGGAGGAGGAGAGAGCCTTGTAGGTGGTTGTGAGGAGTTTAAAGAGAACTTGGAAAGGAATGGGGAGCCAGTAAAGAGAAAGACAGAGGGGGGAGGCGGAGGTAGAGCGTCGGGAGAGGAAGATGAGCCTAGCAGCGGCGTTAAGAATGGATTGGAGAGGGTTTAGGAGGGTGAGAGGTAGCCCGGAGAGAAGGATGTTGCAGTAGTCAAGGCAGGAGATGACAAGAGCGTGAATGAGAATTTTGGTCGCGTCAGTGGAGAGGAATGGTCTGATGTGCAAGATGTTGCAGAGGTGAAAGTGGCAAGCCTGTGAGAGAGCACAAATGTGGGGGGTGAAAGAGAGGGAGGAGTCAATGATGACACCGAAGCAACGTGTTTGGTCGGTGGAGGTGATCTCGGTTTCACCAATGCTGATGGAGATAGTGGGAGAAGAGGAGATGTTCGGGAGATGGAATATTAGAAGTTCAGTTTCAGCCATGTTTAGTTTCAGGAAGCGTTGGGTCATCCAGACTGAGATGGCCGTGAGGCATTCGGAGACCTTGGACAGGAGGGATGGGGATACTGTAGGTCGGGGGAGGAGAGATAGATTAGGGTATCATCAGCATAAAGGTAGTAATGGAAGCCGTTGATGAAGGTGCTCAGAGAGGTGGTGTAGAGGGAGAAGGACTGACCCTTGGAGAACACCGACTGGCTGCAGGGTAGTAGGAGAGGAGGAGGTCGGAGTGGATACGGAGAAGGAGTGATCGGAGAAGTATGAGGTGAACCAGGAAAAGACTGTGCCAGTGATGCCAAAGGAGCGGAGGGGGTTGAGCAGGACAGGGTGGTCAACTGTGTCAAAGGCAGCCGACAGATCAAGCTGGATGAGGATAAAGAAGAGGCCTTTGGATTTAGCCGATAGTAGATCGTTAGTGACTTTGGTCAGGGCAGTTTCAGTGGAATGTAAAGGGTGGAACCCGGATTGGAGGGGGTCTAGAATGGAGTTAACAGTAAGGTGGCTTAGGAGACAATTATAGGCCAGATGTTCTAGGAGCTTGGAGGGAAAAGGGAGGAGGGAGATGGGCCTGTAGCTGGAGGGAGAGTTGGGGTCCAGATTTGTTTTTTTGAGAATTGGGGAGACAAGAGCATGTTTGAAGGAGGAGCGGAAGATCCCAGAGCATAGAGAAAGATTAAAGAGGTGAGCCAGGTGAAAGCAGACCGACGGACTGAGACAACGGATAATATTGAAGGGGAGGTGGAGGGAGAAGCGGATTGAAGGATCTAATGGACTTCAGCAGCAGTGGTGGGGTAAAATGAGGACAGGGGTGGGAAGGAGGGGAGTGGAGATTTTGGAGGGGAGGAGGGAGAGGGTGAGGTCATGGAAGCAGTGATGGCAGTCCTGGGAGAGGAGATTTTGGTTGAAAAGTAGGTAGCAAAATCAACGGCTACGATGGAGGACGGAAGAGCTGGAGGAGGGGGGGAGAGCAAGGAGTTGAAGGTGGCGAAGAGCCTGCGGGGTTGGATGATTGGGAAAGGATGAGGGACTTATGCCCTTGGCCAGAGCAAGGGCAGAGCTGAAGGAGGAAAGAATGAGTTTAAAATGGAGATAATCCGCGAGGGAGCATGATTTCTTCCAGAAGAGCTCAGCAGTGCGAGAGCACTTTTTAAGGAATCGGGTGATAGGCGAGTGCCACGGTTGAGGGTTGGAGAATCGAAGGGGGATAGAGGAGGGAGGGCAAGCAGAGTCCAATGCCGAAGATAGGATGTCGTTATAGAGGGAGGCGGCGAGGTTCGGGCAGGAAATGGCGGTGATTGGGGCAAGAAGAGGACACAGCGTGTCCGAGAAGGCAGCAATATCAAGTGTGTTGACGATATGCCGTGAGACAATGCATTTGGAAGGGGGGGTGGGAGAGGTTGGAAGCAGTGAGGGAGAAGGAGATGAGGTGATGGTCAGAAAGAGGAAAAGCAGAGATAGTGTAGTCGTAAGGGAACAAGAGTGGGAGAAGACTAGATCGATGGAGTGTCATTGGATGTGGGTGAGTGAGGTAGTCCACTGAGAACCAGTCACAGAACCTTGCATTCTGGTGGAATTGATGCAATAAAGAATACAGTATCTATCCTTATGTATCAATACCTATTTCCCTATAGATTGTAAGCTTGCGAGCAGGGCCCTCCTACCTTTTGACTGTCTGTAAATACCCTTGTTTGTTGTATCACTGTCTCCTTTGTAAAACGCAACGGAATATGCTGTTAATTACGGAGAAACTGTTAATAAATAAATAAATGTCACAGATCTAGCTGAGATAATTTACTGAGAATAGTGGCTGGAAAGGGAAGTCCTGGTAGGAGTCCTGCATGCTTACTGCAGGCTCAGCTGGATGAATAACTCTTTTGCAACCATTACTATGTCTTTACATGAGAAGAAAATAGGTAAATATAAAAAAGTGCCCATACATCTACAATATATTGGGGCAATCCACTGATCACCTGTTTACATTGTTTCCTTTGTAATTAAAAAAATCTCACAAAGTTGGACATGTGAAATATAAAAACTTACCACAAATTTGTAAATGCAGTAAGGTGCAAATATTTTAGCACAAAGTGGAAATCGGCTGCAATTTCTGGCGATTTTTTTTTTTTTTTAGTAATGGGAATGTGCATTATTTTCTTTTGCAAATTTGCAATTTTTAATTAATGTGAATGTGTAGTTCTTTGGAGAATGTTAAACTCGGGTCCCCACAGACATAACCCGCCCTGGGCTCCTTCAGCCAGTTCTGGTTCCAAAATACGGGGGATAAAAGAAGTAGGGGTTTCCCATATGTTCTGGGCTGCAATGGTCAGCAGGGTAATGCCACAGCTGGTAGACACTTTTATATTGGTCCCCTGGTTATGCCTGGGAGCAGGGGCCCACACGCCTTTTTTTTCTTAATTTCTAACTATTTACACACTTACTCAGGCATAAGCATAAACAGATCTCACTGATTTCTGCATGCTTCTGCCAAACTTGCCTTCCGGAAGCAGGTCTATTTTTTGGGTGATTTTTTTGAAATTCTGGGTGTGCGATTACATATATCCGTCCGCTAATACGAATTAGTAGAGGCAGTCTGCACGGATCAGTCAAGGTGTAAAAAAAATGGAAAAATAAATAAATAAATAAAAAAAAACAGTGTGGGGTCCCCCCCCCCACAGCTGTAACCAGCACCAGGCTGACAGAGCCGGGGCCGGTAATTAAAAATCAGGGAACCCGACAAGTAGGGGTTCCCCGATTTTTAACAACCAGCCCCAGGCTCCAGGTCCGGGGCTGGTTCCCAAAATACGGGGGACAAAATGAATAGGGGTCCCCCGTATTTTAAGAACCAGCCCCAGGCCAAACCAGCCAGCAGGGTAATGCCACAGCCGGGGGGAGACTTTTTATACAAAGAGGCGGCAGAGATGTTTCATGTTCGGTGCCTCTTCTCAATATGATTTCTATTGGCCACCTAGCGGCCAATCAGGAGCCAAGAAAGTGGGCTCCTGATTGGGCAGAAATCATTCTGAGTAGAGGCGCAGAGGAGGAAACATCTCTGCGCCTCTCAGTCCGCAGCGGGGAGATGCCAGAGTCGCCAGCAGCTTGAAGAAGATGGAAGAAAACCTGGACTACGTCGGATCAAGAATGAAGAGCTTCCATGGAGGACCTGGGTGAGTTGGATTTCCTTCCACAGGTCCACCATGAATTTCTTCGGACCCCGGACCGGACGCCTACGTGAAGATCGACATGCTGAAGAATGATGACATGGATCAGGAACCAGGACAAGGCACCGGAACAAGACCCTGGGACCTACCTACGGGATCAAGATAGGTAAGTATCAGTATGTGTGTGTTATGTATGTATTAAAGTTTTATTTTTCACATGTGTCAGTGTGTATTTAACTATTTTTTTACTGTGGAACTACAAGACCCAGTGGGCCCTTTAATGACCCGCAGGCTGGGACTTGTGGTTCTCCAAGTCCCAGCTTGCGGGGGAGGCTTGCTGGGACTCCTAGTTCCACAGTTTAAAACAATAGTTTTTTCATCTATTTTTTTACTCCAGGTAAGTCCTGGAGGGGGGGGACCCCTTTATTGGGGGGGGGGTCCCCACTCCCCCAGGGCCCCTGGCCAGGCTGACCGGTCAGGGGGTTAATGCTTTGGCCGCGGGACCTTATATAATAAGTGTCCCCCGGCTGTGGCATTACCCTGCTGGCTGGTTTGGCCTGGGGCTGGTTCTTAAAATACGGGGGACCCCTATTCATTTTGTCCCCCGTATTTTGGGAACCAGCCCCGGACCTGGAGCCTGGGGCTGGTTGTTAAAAATCGGGGAACCCATATATGTCGGGTTCCCTGATTTTTAATTACCGGCCCCGGCTCTGTCAGCCTGGTGCTGGTTACAGCTGTGGGGGGGGGCACGCTGTTTTTTTTTTTATTTATTTATTTATTTTTCCATATTTTTTACACTAAAGCCTGCACGGATCTGAGGCTAAAGCCAAATACGTCAGGACAATCAAGGTGTATTTTCCTGCCGTATTTTCGTGCCTGTTTTACACCAATTAGCAGCCGTATTATCAATACGGCTGCTTAGTAAATCAGGAACCACCATTCTTTTGATTCCTGTCGTATCCTATCGATGGTGTAGACATTCCTATTTGTAAATACAAATATGAATGTGCCATCTTTAGGAATACGAATTGCTGTATTTTCGGGATAGTAAATCCCGAAAATACAAATGTGTAAAAAATAGGTGTATTTCTGCCTACGAATACACCTATTTTTTTTACGAATTCATATTAGTAAATTTCCCCCACTATGTTTGTATTCCATTTTTCCTATGAAGCTGCATTAGCTAACCTAAGTTGCTGCCAGCAGTGAGAACATATTTTCCTTGTGTCATAGATAAACTACTACTGTACTACTTGGAGCACTATGGGCCTTATTCTGGTCGATGCATAATTTTCCGAATTCTTTCGGATGGCGTTTTTTTGCCGTCTGCGCATGTGTGGGCAACGATATGCGCATGTGCCACGCACGGTCTCCGTACTCGTTCTCTCTAATACCGTACAGAAAAGTGCACCGCATTCACTCTGGAAATATGGGCGGAATTACACAGGGGCGTTGTTTCAAAGTGGGCTAAACTGGGCGTAAACATGGGCGTACACGAGGGAGTGCACTAATTCTGGTAGGCGTGCATTCGGACTGAACACCGACTGCAAACGAACCAAAAGGCAGAAAATATGCGGTCTCCATAAGCAAGTATTGCTTTGCGGACACCACTCGGTCATGCGCTAGGCATTCGGAACGCCTAATTAGTACGCCCGCACCTGAACCAATGTCAGCTGAACACAATACAATCCACTCCTCTACTCATTACTCATTAATTACACTCTTGTCATTGCTTCAATTGGAACCATTGCAGCTTAAATGGAAGATTACAAAACATACAAATCTATGCTGAAAGCACGGCAGCATTTTTTACACACATTTACACTGCAAGCAATGGACAGAACTTGCTATCATTAATATAAATATACATGTCACTTTTACATTCACCAATAACAGCACACATTTGGGGATCAAATGAAAAATTTATTACAGTTAGGGAAAACATAACATTTTATTTATTTATTATGAATATTTACTAATTGTATAAGTGTGTCATGTGACCGATTTATGAGTTCAGATAATAGTCGTGAGTTTTGCGTTAATACACTGCATCGGTGCATACGGGCAGGTTCCCGTCCATTCTGACGCTGTAAGACCGTGCAGACGCTGTAAGACCATGCAGAATATGTGTGTGTCCACCGCACACGCAAGGTTTGGATGTCGTCCGTAAACACGCCCTCTTCTTAAAGTGTGAGTCCGTCCGAATGCAGAGGACCGGTGGGCGTTTCTTCGTACTACTGTATGTCCGCACAGCGTGGCGTGCGGTCCGCTCCGAAATAATTCAAAAATTTACGCACCAACCAGAATAACCTCCTATGTATGTTATGCCAGAAGTGCTTTTATTACTTACTACCTTACTAGTGGTATACAGCGCTTAAATTTATATATGTGATTTCTAATGCCACTTAAAAACATATTTTATAATATTTACACATTGTTGCCAAGATGAGTAGGAGTGATTTCTGGTGCATTCAGTAACCACCATGCAGCCCAGTTGGCTAGATTGCTGGGGTATGCTCTTAATTTTTCGTCATATAATTGCTTTCCTTGTGGTTGTTACAAATTACATTGTTTATAAGGTTCATAGATCAGAGGACATATATCTTATTAATGCAGCAGTGCCTTGACTCTAAAGACCCGTACACACTAGGCGATCCTGGCCACGGATGGCCGATAAAGTTAAAGATATCGGCCATGGATGGCCGATATCAAGTGTACACACTAAACAAAATCGGTAGATGATTTTGTTCTGTGAGATCACTAGGACCCGCTGAACATGCATTGGCGATATAGCATGTTCTGCATGTTCAGCAGACAGGAACAGGGCCGCCGACAGGGGGGTGCCCTGGGTACAGCTATCCCGGGCCCCAGGCTCTGGAGGGGCCCGGGCAGTTGCCCACAGACCCCAGCCACCCTCACCCGGCGGCCAGGCACGCACAATACACAGTGCAGCCTGCAGAGCGCCGAGCCTAGGACACAGAGTGGCAAAGGTATGGTGCTGCTGGGGGCCTGGACTGTAAGTCAGTCCTGGGCCCCAAAATTTCTAGTGGCGGCCCTGCACAGGAGGGGTGGTTAATGATGCGTGGGAGCGCTCATTCTTAATTATATTGCGTGTACACATTAGGAAGGCCATTTCTGAGCGATATCTTTTACAATATTTTCTAGTGTGTATGGGCCTTAACTAAACTTATTTTTGTCTACTCAATGACGCCGCCACCCAATATTGAAGTGCAATCCTAGTCACACTTACTATTGTCTGAAGCTGCTGTTATTATATTTTATTTACTGTAACAGGGGCATGTGTATCAAAGCCTGTATGATGGCAGTTAGGAGACGATTTGTTGGTACTTTATCTCTCTCCACTTAATTTCTCTCAAAGCTTTGATAAATACAGTATGTCCCCTAGTGAGGTCTTCATGAACAATGTGGAAACGGTTGCAAATACTTGCCCCCTACTGAACAGCTAGTCTATCTAATACCTTCTTATTCTATAAATCTAGATACAGGAAGGACATCTCTTATTCTAAAGCCCATTATCCAAAAGGTTCTCCTAATTGGTCATACTGTCATACAGAAAAAAATCACAAAGGGCCTAATTCAGAATCACTTATAATGCTGATATTCTGACAAATGATCAATGTTTTCCGCTCTGCATGTATTTAAAACTTAGGGCCTTATTTTGGTTCATTCTTTCTGACAAAATCCTTCTTAGATGGACAAAACCATGTGCACTGCAGGGGGGGCAGATGTAACATGTGCAGAGAGAATTAGATTTGGGTGAGTTATTTTGTTTCTGTGCAGGGAAAATACTGACTGCTTTATTTTTACACTGCAATATAGATCTCACTTTGAAGTAAAACCCCACCCAAATCTAATTCTCTCTGCACAAGTAACACCTGCCCCACCTGCAGTGCACATGGTTTTGCCCATCTAAGAAGGATTTTGTCAGAAAGAATGAACCAAAATAAGGCCCTTAGTGCACACGGCCTGTGGTGTGCACACGGCCTGTGGTGTGCACGCACAGAGGTGCAATAGCAAATTATATGCATGGTCTCAGAAGTTTATTGGAAATGTGCTGGACATTTCTGGGTGATGATTTGGAGGTTTATCTTCATGCACACAAAGGTAGGCCGTCTTGTTTGGGCTGAGAATAGCTAAGTACAGTATGAATAAATACATGTGAACTATTTTCATATGTATTTCCTCATTCCATTTCCCAGATAAAAAAAAACTTTATACATCCAAGCTTAAAATGTATTTTATTTCCCTCAATATTGTGAATAAAAAAGAACATACTCCCTGGTTGAATATAAGATTTGGCGATGCCTATACAAAGGTTAGGTTACATTACTATATTACAAAATATGCAGATTAAAAAAAAATGTTCTTTGTACTTTGAAGTTGACATGTCAGTTTCATTGCATTTATTGTGTCCCGAGTAATTAGTCATCAGCGTTGTACAGCTCATATAACTTTTGATCTGGTTAGGGTGAGTCGTCAGCTCATCAGCCAAGACAATTCAAGCAACTTTGTACTGTCACAAAGCCTCAGCTAGTAGCTAAAACATGTGCTACCACTATATATATATATATATATATATATATATATATATATATATATATATATATATATATATATTGTACTATGCTAGTGTAGAAATACTTATTGTACTTTTCAGACCTAACACTTAGGGCCTTATTCTGATCTGAGCTCAGTACAAATTTGTTCTCAAAATGGGCAAAACCATGGGCACTGCAGGTGGAGCAGATGTAACCTGTGCAAAGAGAATTACATTTGGGTGTGCTGAAACTGAAATCTAAATTGCAGTGTAAAAATAATGCAGCCAGTATTTACCCTGCACAGAAGCAAAATAACTCACACAAACCAAACTCTCTCTATACAGATTACATCTGCCCCACCTGTAGTGCACATGGTTTTGCCCATTTTAAGAACAAATTTGTACTGAGCTCAGATCAGAATAAGGCCCTTAAGTGGCCTTTTGCAAATGAAACACTGTTGTAGATGTAGCATTAATTGCTAAAAAAAAAAATACATTTCTATATGGCTTTGTCTTTTTCTAATTTTGTAATTTACCCTGGGCACTGTTAAATAATTCTTTAAATTTCTTATGCAAGACCAATCTTTTCTAGATATTCTCTACATGTAGCAGGCTTTCTCTCCATAGAAGTCTAAGGCATACACATGTGTATGCATATGCTTATCATAGATGGGCACACTAGTTGCACCATCTACGCAGGGACATAACTACAACTTTATGGGCCCCATAGAAAAATCATGAAAGCCTCCTGGGGTACTAGGAAGGGTGTAGTGAGATGTGGGGAACAAGGGTTTGCATAGTGAGACCAGTGGAGCTATGAATGAAGCAGGGTGCTAGAGATGGTATAGTGAGACACAGGGAGCTAGGGAGGGCACAGTGAGATGCAGGGGTCTAGGGATGGCTTAGTGAGATGTAGGACACTAGGGAGGGTATAAGGAGATGCAGATACAGGGGCTGAGATCCCTGTGTCACACACTGACACACACCCTCACACTCACACACCCTCACACTCACATACCTTACCCTCTACTTCCTGGCCAGGTTACTCTGCTCCTGCTTCTTGCTCCATCATGGCAGGGCTTTATGTGATGGCCATCTGCACCAGCCGGGCAACGGGGAGCAGGCAGGGCTGCTCACAATAACCACCGGACTAAAGCAAACTCAGGGGCATGGTCTAATCACGGACCCACTTGGCCATACCCCCCCTTTTTTTAAACCCTCCCATGTAGCAGGCACATCAATGCCGGCTGCGAGAGGGGGCGGGGACCTGGCCATCGGCAGATGCATCCCTGCAAAACTGCCACTGCCCCTGAGCCGGCCCTAGGCTAGGCATGCATTTGCCTATTTTGTTCATGCTTAGGGCCGTCTCTACAGGATATATAAACATATCTGCATCAGCAGAGGACCATGGGATAAGTATCAGCGTGGCAGAAAATTCTATGTTATTTTATATTGCTTTTACGGAATGTCCTGTTATAATTGTTTATTGTCACTTGTGATAGGTTGAGACTTAAAATGAATTTAAGCACAGGTTTGTAATTTATTTCCACAAATTTATATACAGGTTTTCCACGGGCAGTTCTCCAAAAGCAGAATGTGTGTTAGTGTCTGCTAAATAAATAAAATGGCAAAAAAAATTGGTACATTTGCGCAAATAGAAGCAACAACCTGATTGGCAGTTTAATAAGTGGCTTTTAGTGTGTATCAGTGCATAATTAATTCTTATGTAATGAATCTAATTATAGGATGTTGTAACATTGTGTTACTAGTGTCTCCACCCTGGGGCAGTGATAAGATCAGAGCATTTCCTGTAAAGGGTCCTTAGGTATTTTCCCTTACTTGATACTTGATACCTGACCACTTTGGTACCACTGTCCCTTAAGAAAACATCTGCTTATAGGAAAACAAATCTTCAGTATGTTTTAAACAAGAGAAATGTATCTAATTGAAAAGAATGTAAGCCAAGGGCAGTACCAGAAGAAAAAACCTGTAATGCTTTTACCCCCTGGAGATCAGGTAGTGCTGTTGCTTTCTATGGTATCACAGAGACTGAATTTAAATGACTTGATGTGTGGCAGGGTCTCTTCTGAGTAATCTGTAGATTAAGCCAGTGGCAGCTCCTATCTCTGTGTCACTGGCTGTGATGCCACTTTCCCCCTCCGCCGCTGCTGCCACTGGTCCCCCCTGCCAATCCAACTTCCACTGTTCCTACACCAGTCCCCCTCATGGTCGCGGGACAGGCTCATCTGCAGTATCAGACTCAATACTGCGCATGCACAGACCCTGGAATCTATGGGCTGCAGCCACAAGGGGCCCATAGAGGCATCCCGGAGGGAGGGAACACCTTTGGTGACTGGCAGGTTGTACTTCCAGTAGGCACTTCACAGTGAAGCCAGGGCAGTTTCGCAGACTGCATCTGGCTCACTTGTCAGAGCACAGTAACGGATTTTACCTGGAGAGGGGAAGGGCTGCAGTCCACTGTATTTGGCTATATGGATTATGAGATCCAGGATAGCATATTGGTTTCTGCTATGGAATAATAAGTCCCAGTAAGCCTTCCCTGCATGCAGGTACTTGGAGAGCCACAAGTACTTTCATGTGGGGCATTAAAGGGCCTGCTGGGACTTGTAGTTCCACAGCAAGACCAATACTAAAATAAATAAACACACACCATTGAAAGTTAACTACACAGTGATCATGCTCAGTGAAAAAAAAAAATGTGGGTCCTGGAGACCCCTCACTTAACAAAAAGATCCTACTCCACTGTTTCTGGGTTCCATCTCCATGTTTTTGAGCTACATTCCCCCCCCCCCCCCCCCCCTCTTAGGGCGGGCATAATAAAGAGTGAGTAAAGTGAGAGACAAAGAGGGTGTCAGGGAAAGACAGTGAGAAAAAGGAGCGAGAAAGAGAGGGTGAGGTGATGGGCAGTGAGATGAGATAATGGGGTGAGTTGAGGGGGGGAAGAAGAAGTTCTCCTTTTACCAGCATCGGCAGGCATCCATCTCCCCAGCCAGGCCTGCTGTGCTGTTCCTTTCCTTGGTGGGCGCCATTGCCCTTCCTGTCCCCAGCCAGGCTCTGCTGCTCCACCTCTACCTGGCCAGGTGCCTCCTCCTTTCTCCTCTCCTTCTTGAGATGCCCAGTGGCAGGAGAATGTGTCATTGGGCATCTCCAGAAATCACAGGATTGCCTCAGTAGAGCGAGTCCCTGCGAACCAGCTCAGTTTGTAAAACTGAGTCCCCGGCCCACATTTTGGGGTAAAATACACGCTATATTGCTTATTTTCAATCACTGCTACATACATACTTACTTATGTTCCCACGTAGGGTCTGTCCTCTTCTCCAGTAGAATCCCTGATTGAGCTGTCGAAATTTTTTTTATACTACCCAACTTCCGGGGTAGATAGGTCCTCTTGGGTCCAATAAGGAATCCAAAGGTTAATAAAAAACTGAATAATCATACTAGCAGACTGATGAGCCACATGTGTATTTACACATGCAGCTCCTCTCCGATACTGAAGGGCAATTCCACTGTCCAGAGTCAATGGAACTCCCCTCAGCCAATCAGGTTCAATCTCCAGGGGAGCTCTGTGCCTGATAGGTTGATTGCATCCAATAGAAGTCTATGTTATGAAATTGTGTATGTATCTGTATGTGCTTATGGCCAGAATGTATGTGCTTCTCATTAATGCTGTACCTACTATCACAGCATATTCTACCTTGAATCAGTAAATATGAATTCCAACACATAAACACATTTTCTTATATGATCTGTTTATATAAAAATGTAATGGATGTCAATTTTCATGTGATGTATATACTGTTTGTACACATAATCCTTTTGTGCTGTCTTTGTTTAGGTAGGGATGTGAACTTATTTCTTTTAAATATGAAGTTGTTTATCTTGAACGGTCATGGACATTTTCATTTCAGAACTATAAAATGTCATGTGCCTTAGTTACAGTGACTAAAGATCAATTGATGACCTTGCTCCATAAATAGAAATTATGAGCTACATGTGCGTAATGTTTCAGTCTCTGGCCCTTATTCTGATTGATGCGGACTTTACCGCGTTCTTACGGATCGCGTCTTTACGGCGTCTGCGCATGCGTGGAGAACGCTACGCGCATGTGCCACGCCTTGACTCGGTACCAGTTCGGACAAAGCCCGTCCAAAACTGGTCACCGCAATCAGTCGGGAAATAGGGGCGTATTATGGGCGTCATGCGGAATGACACATGGGCGTAGTTTCAAAGTGGGCAAAACGGGGCGGAAATATGGGCGGACACGGGGGAGTACACTTATGTTGGGGGGCGTACATTCGGAAACCACTCCGAATGCACGCGAGCAAAAAGGGCTGAAATGTGCGGTGTCCACAAGTGTACTATTGCTTTGCGGACACCACTCGTTCATGCGGTAGGCGAACGTACGCCTAATGACTACAACCATTAACACCTGAACCCAATACAATCTACTCCTTTACTCATTACTCACTAATAGGACGCTTGTCAGTGCTTTAATTGAAACCATTGCACTTCAATTGCTGTAAGGGTTAATGTGTGCTATGCATGTGTTAGGCATGCTTGTAAGGATATATTGGAATCTAATTGATTCCAATTCCAAATAAGCAGTTTTTTATGAGGATAGGTAATTGAATAAGTGGGTCATGTGATGTCTTGCAGAAGATACTTCATAGTGGGTTGTTTGGCGTAAATCCTCCGCTTACGTGCGGTAGCACCGCTTGGCTCCCGTTCGGATGCGGTATTCCCGAGCATACTCTGTAATACTCTGTAATACCGTGCCGAATCGGAGTGTTTCTCCCGCACACGCATGGTTTGTATGTCGTCCGTAAACACGCCCTGTTCTTAAAGAGTGAGTCCGTCCGAATGCGGAGGACACGTGGGCGTTTCTACGGACGATGGCCGTACGCGGCAAAACACCGTGGCGTGCGGACCGCTCCGTAAGAATGCGGGAATATCCGCACAGATCAGAATAAGGGCCTCTGTTAGAATGTAAGAATGACCATGTGATAATGAGTGTAGCAGAAGCTTTTCATGTTTGTCAAATCAGTATCCTGTAAAACATGCAATAAATAAACACAGAAATACTATATAAGTTATATCCAAGCAAGTGTACTAAAAATAAATTGACACCCTTTTTATTTATCAAATTGATCCTTTCCATTGTTCACAGATAAGAATTAAGAACATTACATTTCTATAAACCCAAACAGCACTAGTAAATTCTTTGTACATAAATAATACATTTATATTATAGGGACTATGCAGTGGTGAACAAATAAACTATTAATGCTTCTGCATGCAGGTAGATTGTAAGCTTGTGAGCAAGGTCCTCCTACCATTTGACTGTCTGTAACTACCCAGTTTGTTTTATCCCTATTTCTAATTGTAAAGTGTAACAGAACCTGCTGCGCTGTATAAGGTATAAGAGACTGTTATTATTTCCACGTCATACTGTATATCCGTTCATTTTAATTTTTGTCAGATTGAAACTGTAGTAGCAACTACGAGTAAAACAATAGACTTGACAGCAGCTGCATTAACAACAGGTAAGTGTGTTAATACAGAGAGCATAGCAGTGCCAGTCATATACAGGGCAGTAGAGATCCTCACTGTGCCCCAGTACTTTTCAGTGATCTAATCATGGGAGGTGTGGCCATGTACCTTAGAATAAAATAGAGAACAAAAAAGCACTTTAAGCACCTCGTGGGCCACACTACTGCCCAGCGCACAGCAGCATGTGCTGTGTTGAGAAGCTCTGTTGCTGCCACGTAATGGGAACCCCCTTCATCAGACTTGGGCCCAGTAAATTAGTAACACCCCCCCCCCCCCCCAGGGACCACTGGTCATATAGTTAAGAGAGCATGGCAGTGCCTGTCATATAATGAGTAGTGCTGCTGTGACGGCAGTATAATGACTAGACCAGTGGTAGCCAACTCCAGTTCTCGAGAGCTTAGAACAGTTCACATTTTCCAGACCATCTAGGTGCTACAGGTGTACTCATTACTCAATGACACATTTAAAAAGTTCCAGCTAATTACTTCACTTGTGATTCTGTGAGAAGACCTGGAAAACGTCAACTGTTGCTAGCTCTCAGGGACTGGACTTGGCTAATATTGGCCTGGACTATCAGTGACCCACAAATTATTATTTTCTATTTATATTGCACCACAATGCCTGCTATATAAACACTGCTGTATTAGCGGTCACAACACTGAAAAAAGAATCTGGGTGGTAAAATCTGAGGGTTAGGCACTGTTTAAAGGGCATATGGAGTAGACGATAGTCTAAGTAAGAGAAGGAAAAGCACATTATTGGAGAGTGTCTTTCTCATGAGGGTGTACATTCTAAATGAGATGGGCAGACAGACATGAATGACACAGATAGGATAGACATAGAACAGGGGGTTAGGACAAGAGATGTCTGGGATCGATGAAGAAGTGGGTATTGAAAGCATGTTTGAGGTATTGTAGAGGTTGAGAGTTTGTTAAGGAGATATATAGAACTTCAGAGATAGGCAGCAGCATGTACAGTAGAGTACAGAGGGAATGCAATTAAGTATCTATTCTAGACAGAAGGGGTGGCATGTGTTTGTAGACCAAAGAGAGGTGGCAGGAGTGTGAAGGGAGATTAGGTCATAGCTGTAAATGGGAGAGGAATAGTTGAGGAATTTGTAAGTGAGTATGATCAGCTTGATTTGGATTCTGAAGGGGAAGGGATGCCAATAAGGATTGTAACTTATATGGGAGGAAGATGTATGTTTGTAGAAGAAGATAGGATGTGCAGTAGTATTGAGGACAGATTGGAGAGGCAAGAGGCAGATGACCAGTGACTGGAGGTCTTAGTAGCATCCAGGGTGAGAAAGGGTATGATCTTGGAAACAGTGTCAGACTGGGGCATTAAGGGCCCACTGGGAGACTGCAGTGGTAGGGGCTCATTTATGGGGTGTGACCAGTCTACAAAGGAGGTGTGGCCAGCCACTACAGAGGTTTGGTTAACCATAAGAGAGTGCATGGGCTGGTATTCCTAATAATTATATTAAATACTGGTAGTCCATACGTGATAATGTACCATATTAATAACACAAGAGAGAGAATTTGCTTTTGCAAGTAAACCAGAATCAGGCCCCTAATCCTTAGAGGAGTATCCCAAGGCAGTTTGGCACAAACAGGGGTTTTCCCTGTTCCTCTAGGGGCCAGTCCAACCCTGCTTGGAAATATTTTTTAGATGAAAACTTCAGGAATGCAAAAGGTACTGAATGAGTGGTTTGAAAGAGAGAGAAGAGTCAAGGATAACTTGAAAGACAGCACACTTTGGGGCTAGAGGGGATGGTTGTCAGTAGATAATGAAGTTGTGGCATTTAAGGTTTGATGATGATGATAATCTCTGTCTCATCCAGAAAGAGAGTTATAAATATGAGTGAGCAGAGACAGGAAGAGGTCAAGGGAGGAAAAATAGTTCTTAGTATCATCAGTATAGAGACAATATTGGAGGACAAAACAAAGGACAAACTCAACAAAAGAGAAGTTGCTATGGGCAAGATCGCATCTTCAACAGAGCTTACATAGGGGTAAATATACTAAAGCTTCTAAAAATGAAATAAAAGGTAATGTTGCCCAAAGCAACTGATCAGATTATGTCTACCATTTTCTAGGATGCAATAGAGAAACTACAGACAGAATCTGATTGGTTGCTATGGGCAGTATAACCTTTTTTAATTTTTAGCAGCTTTAGTAAATGTACCCCTAACTGAGTGCTCAGTGGCAAGGAATAGTGCTGGGAGAATGTGAAACCAAACTTTGGAAATGGCAGACTGGAACTAGCAAGCAGATGTTGTACTTGCAAAGATTTGTCACCAGGAAGAGAATCATATAGGATGCCATGGCATTTGAGAGTTCCCTGGAGTTATGTGCAAGAAACCCTGAACTACCAGGGATTAATACGTATATACAATTTATGATTTAAAACCAGCGCTAGTAGCAGCTAGTCACTCCCCCAGAGACCATCTAATGTCTGAAAAAACACAATATACAAAACAGAATGGTGGGAGTAACCAGCGCAAGTTGAAACTCGTATGCGATCCCGGGGAACAGGTGGTGTAATTCCCTAGTGATTGGAACCACACTTACTTTGTAGTTCTCCCTCAAATGCACATACTGTAGCAGTTACTTTTGAACTCTTTGTAAAATCCACAGAATCAAATGTAGCCTCATTGTCAATTTCTAAGTTTGTTGTCATAAAATATACGCTTGAAAAGAATGTCCTGCCATGCAACTGTTTATAAAGGAATACCTGTAATGCCAGCAATTATGTAACCTAGAAATTTTTCTCTGCTACTGGAAATATTGTACTATTGGGCTTAGCTGTCTGCTTCATTGTCTGTATTAACTGAATTGGTTTATTGCATTTGAACACACTTGTACCAAGAATGCAAAAAGTATCTTTGGAATGTGAGTAATGTGATAGACACAGCTGCTATTTGCAGATTGTTCTAATCTGCTGTTGCATTTGGAAATCAAAAAATCAGTGCAGCCTAACATATGATGAGTGTTTATGATTAGCTTTTTTCATTATTTTGCAATTTTTAAAAAATATATCCACTTTAAAAAAATACCATTATTGTTGGTTTAATTATTTTCCTTGTCTGCATTTTACATTTTTCACATCATTTAAAAAAAATAGAAATTAAGATATAAAATGACTATGTCATACCTCCCTCTTCTACTAGCTTCCTGCCTTTTGATCCATTCTAACAGGTCCTGCTGGCACCGACTGCCACATACCTCTGAATGATCAGCCTGCTGAAACTACCTACAGTATAATGCCAACAGAATACCTGCAGAATTCCAGTGACAGTCTTACCTGCTTTGACCGACTGCCCACCTGACTGTGACATGGTCTGTGGTCTCCCTGACAGAATCTACCTGCTGGTTCCTGCGGTAGATCAGAAACAGGGAGTGGACCAATGTCTTCTGGCTGTATCGTCTGAGATGCCATTGTGTACCCTCTCTGCTCTGGCCATGAGTAATGTTACCTGAAATGGTTTCTGGCTCTGTAGCAACTACATAGGATTAAGCTGTGGGTGTATATCCCCCCCGTGCCTCTGCACGTTGAGCTCTGAGACATAAGTACAGCTTCTCTGCAATCAGATTCCTGTTACTAAAGCCATTATCATGGTAAAGAACCACTGAGGCTCATCAGAATTGCTGGTCTTCTGGATCCAGCTCTACATGACTGCTACCTAAACACTGTTGAAAGACAGAGTACCCCCTTTTCCAGGCTCACACTGCAACACCAAAAGGCCTTGAGACCATTAACAGATGAGCTCAACAAACATCACAGCAAATAGCCATTTCATCAAGTTACATTCAAAGGGAAATTGATCTCTAGCCAACCTCAACTCATTTTGTTCTTCCTTAGGCATTGCAAAGGTGAATTTTCCAGAATGGATGGATCCTCAGGCCCAGTGGGTTTTCTCTAAAAGATAGATCATGGTTTGTAGCAAATGGTCCACTGACCCAAGAGACAAGCTAAAAGATCTTACTGTACTTAGTTTAGTTTCACGGCGGCAGCATGGCCGCGCGCTACTTCTGGGTTCGGCGCTAGCCAAACTTTCTTAAATAAACTAAATAAACTCCATGCCAATGTGGATAGTTCATACCCCCACTATCCACGTTGGCATGGAGTTGATTTTAGATAGTGTGGCCACTGAGCCCGTAGTGTGGGCGAGCCCCGCAAGGGGACTGAGACGCGCGCCATGCTGCCACCGTGAAACTAAACAAGTAAAGATCTTACAAATCTGAAAGTATGTGACCATACTTATGTTGCATTTATATATTTCCAAAATGTATGTTTAGATTTCACGTGTACTGTTTCTGCTTTGCTTCATGCTGTATATGCTTTGTTGGGCTTTCTTGTATGCTGACCTCTAGTGCCATCTTCTATCCTTATCTGTCAGGTTTTTTTCTACAAGTCTTCTGCCTTGTTTTTTCTGTACTTCTAATGTTCCCAATCTCCTTCTCCATTTTTATTTTTCCCTAACTTCCTTCTTTTACCATGGGAATCATGTGTACAACATCTCAACATGGTATTCATACATTCAATACACTCTCATTGAATCATCTCTCTCAAGCATATTTCTCCATGATGTAGTCTCATCAATACTCGGGTCTAAACCTACCTGAAAAAATGGTCTAAACTTCTCTGTTCCCTATAGGTTGATGTTGTCCTTGCCAGGAAATACATTTTAAACATAGACCCCAAGTTCATTCCCCCTTGGACCACCATTATACCATGGCTTTCTTTAGTATGGGGGCTGGGGGGGGGGGTGCCAAAGAGAATAGTAATAGGCAATAACAAAGAGGCTTTCGGTGACAGATGTCTCCGTCCAAAGATTTGTTGATGGGTAAACTCCTTTGATAACCTGACAGATTTTGAACCAACTATTCATGTTTTTTAATGATTATGCTCCCAATCAGAATCAACCCACATTTAGAGATATTTTAGATAGAATTTAACATCCTATAAATTACATTGTTGTTTTTTGGGGCCTAAATTGAACATTTGGACCCTTATACTACCGACTCTTATAATTCTCTAAAGTTTGGCTATGTACTTTGCCATTAGATATTTTTCATGATCACCAACTGGCCAGCTCATGGAGGACTGAATGCGGATTCGGTATGATATACCTAAAATCAAAATCCCGATGGTCAAAATACTGAAAAACGTTGTACCGCGTCCGCTCGCCATGCTTCGGGCATGGTTTTATATATATATATATATATATATATATATATATATATTATATATATACTATAATATTCCCCCTCCATGTCCACTGGGATGGTAAAGTATGAACAAGTTAAATGTCAGTATTTTGACCGTGTAGGTATTTTGACCGTCAATCAATGGTAACCTGGTTCCGACGTGGTGACGTCCTGGTCTGGTCCGTGCTGTACCTGTGGAAGCTCCCGGCTGACTGCTCTGTACCTGATGCGCTCCGTCTGCAACTGATCACTGCCTGCGGTTTTCCATCGGCGCCTGGTCCGGCTGTATTGCTCTGTCCACACGGCAAGCTTTCTATTTTTAACCCTATGTATGTCAGCATTATACAAGTAAAAATTTCATAAATAAATTTATTGCTGATTGGTGCGCTTCATTCTTCTCTTTTCTACAAACATACCCCCCTTCGGATTTGTGGTTGGATCCTTGTAGTGGAGCTGCACACATTATGGGACATTCGGACCTATCCTGAAAATAAGACTGTTGGATTTTTTGCGCTGGGTATCTCTTCTCATATATATATATATATATATATATATATATATATATATATATATATATATATATATATATATATATATATATATATATATATATATATTATATTCCAAAATTCCACTACGCGCTGTTATTAATTGTTAGATTATACACAAATAAATGAGGCAGCCCAATCACTAAATTCCCTGAGGGTTAGGGAATTAACACAAAAACATACCACCCAATAGTGATTTGGCGCCTATAACAATTTCAAATGGATTGTCCGTAATCTCCGACTCAATTAGGAAGAGGCTTTGTTCATCCACAAGGTGTATTTTTATTAAAAATGTTTTTTTCGGATGTCAACATTACATAGAAATCCCAACGCGTTTCGTCAGAAATGACTTCATCAGGGGTATAATAACAGGTCTTCCATATAATGATGACCTTATTGTTATTTTTTGTGAAGAATCCACAAGGCTTGTCATTTCTGCCTGAGGAAAGGGAATATTTTCCCTGAAACTATTGCACAATAAATTTGCTTTTTGATCACAAGACCTGGAGTGCCACGTTGGTGATTTACCTCCTAGGAGCTACCATCACCCCCCTGTGCTTGTATACTACTACGGGGGCACCTGGGCCATCGATTACAGTATTGGGAGTGCCGGATCGCTATTGTTCTATATATATATATATATATATATATATATATATATATATATATATATATATATATTATAGAACCGGCACTCTTCACTCCATAAGATGTGCCCTGGGTGCCTTCGGTGAAGGTATGGATAGATTGGTACAGAATCCGCGTCACTCCAAGGGACTTCAAAAGACTTGTTTATTATAAACAAATATCAGAAAAATACCATGTCGTTTAGGTCGACGTTTCAATACACAGTGGTATTTTCTTCAAGACCATACATGGCAGAATAATGTACTCGCATGACGGCGAGATCACACAGGTATAAGTGCACTTGGCGGTGCCAACACAGATATAAATACATTAACTCACCAGTTCCCGATCAGAGCCGACGGCCAGGTGTGGCGTGCGTACTCTTCTAGCCGGGAGGCGCATACCACTGACGTGCATCCTGACTGAGTTGCTAGGCAACAGTACAGGACGCCGTCCCCGGCCGCCGCTCCAATCATGCGAGCCTGTCAGCAAGAGGAGCAAATAAACAAAACAATACACTCGGTATGTGGTGCACCCCTTATTGGGACAGACTCTAAAAACAGCATAAATATGATGAACTCCAAGGTGGGACAAAGCAGCACTTCAAAAATGTTTGCCAGCTGAATCTTTCAATGAGACCTCCCGGTCTCACAGTTTGCAGCTTGAAGATCCATTTAGATTCAGTTTTTAGCAAGCGTCCATCTCTATCTCCTCCACGTGTGGCAATGGGGACATGATCAATAATGATGAATTTAAGTTCAGAGATTATGGGTGAGATTTAATAGGATGAGAGATTCAGAAAGTGAGAGATTTTGTGGGAAATCTGTTTTTTTTAAAGCGGCAATCATTTACACTGCAAAATCAAACTGGTTTTGCAGTGTAAATGATTGCCGCTTTAAAAAAAACTGGAGATTTCCCACAAAATCTCTCACTTTCTGAATCTCTCATCCTATTAAATCTCACCCAGTGTGTTTTTTCTCAAGCCAATGTCTGGCTACAGGTTGGTCCGATCGCCCTGATTAAATGGCATGATTGATGGCCGACCTATGTATGGCCATGCATTCTCTAATGTTGCGCACAGTTTTGCCTACATAGTAGAGATGACAGGGGCAAAATAATAAATATACTACATGCGTAGTTAAACATGTAAGCACATGCTTGATGGGAAACATGGTGTCACTATGTGGATGTTTAAAGGACTGACACACTATAAAATTTTTACATGTAGTGCATTTTAAGCACTTATTACAACCCGGTTTCCTCTGTAAAAAATTGGCTTTGGAACTACTGGACTCGAATCCAGTGATGTCAGTATGCATGACCAGGTCCTTAATGTTGCGTCCCCGAGAGTAGCATGACAAAGGGCGGGTGGAATGTAAGCCGGGCAACGCAGGGTCTGACTTCACAATGGGCCAAAGGGCCTTGGTGGCTCTCTGGACAACCGGACTGGAGGTGTTGAATTGTTGCTTCCAGGGCATGACATTATCAGATTTCTTAGGTTTACTGGTCAAAAGTTGTTCTCTAGGCATAGATAAAACTTCTGATATTTGTACATAATACACAAGTCTTTTGAAGTCCCTTGGAGTGACGCGGATTCTGTACCAATCTATATATATATATATATATATATATATATATATATATATATATATATATATCCTCTCTTAGGCTATATATTTTTTAAACCATATACATCTTCTCCGGGATACATAAATTGGCCTTAATATGTGAACACACCATACCCCTGTATTAACTCAACTGTACTTTGAACAATAGAATTGGTTATTTAATGAATCTCTTACAAGGCAGGCAGGCTGTGACTTGAAAGACAAGGATGAAGGACACTGTGAAGACTTTGCAGACTGTGACTTGGAAAACGAGGATGAAGAACAATATAAAGACTTTAAAAAATGTGACTTGGAAAGCTAGGATGAAGAACACTGTAAAGACTTTGCAGAATGTGACTTGAAAAATGATACTGAAGAACACTGTGAAGACTTTGCATACTGTAGAACACTGTTAAGACTTTGCAAACTGTGACTTGGATAACGATGCTGAAGAACTTTGTGAAGACTTTGCACACTGTGATTTGGATAACAATGCTGAAGAATTCTGTGAAGAAGAGCGCTGTTGAACACAGCACTATTCACCGGTGCGGGCTTGATGCACCCCTGTAGCAACCTGGCTAGCAAGATAGGAGCACTGAACCGCAAATGGACCACCAGACAAGAACAACTGCAGTTTAGGCAAGGGTTAATTCAGGAGCATTGAGCCAGTGAACCTTTCAGCAGAAGGTAACATGAAGCACTGGCAAGGAGTAATAGACCAAGCCCCTTTTAGGAGAGCTAGTCACACTGGATTGGCTGGAAAAACTCCTGGGAAGAGATTGGAGCAATCTTGGTCTCCAACATGGCTGCCCCCATGCCGGGGACACCTGTGGAACCAAGGCACGCCTCCACCAGCCTCAGTCTGACTCCCCCTCGGCATGTCACCACAATGACGACCGCAGCCACCGAGCCCTGGATCCCGGACCCTGCCTCCTGAGTGTCCCTGCTCCTGGCGCCCTGACCAGACCAGGTGTCCAGTGGGGAGTATACTGCAACCCGTACCGGAGGTGAGTCTCCATGCGCTGACACCCAGATCTTGACCAGGGTTGAGCCCAGGTAACAGGGCAGTGGAAGCAGACTCTACCTGGGTTAAGCAACCCGGGTAATACTTCTATACAGTGATTGGGGCTTTTGGAGCACTGGCAGATTATGTAATCTGTCAGTGCCCCACAGAGAGAGGAGGACTCTGGCAACCCGAACCAACCACAGCTGGTATACAGCCTCAAGCACAGACTGTCCCACACCCTGTTCATCACCCGCAGTGCAGCACAGGTAGAAAGGCAGCCATTGGTGATCCACATCCTGTATTTCAACCTGATTTGCACCCTGTATTGTCCACCTGAACAGAAGACAGCCTGACCCACAGCATGTCTTCTTGCAGCTGAAGTGTAGCTGAAAATTAAAGAACTTATTAAGGAGCTTATTTATTTTTTATCTATTATAGGTGAAATTTGAGGCTTAGAAATGTGCAGCTACACCCCACCATCGCACACGGGGCCGAATTTGGACCCAGTCAAACGGGTCTGAATTGGCCTCTAAGTCCTCCTCACATTCAGCAACCTGCATCTACAGTGAACACTACATGACCCTTTTGTATTTCATAAATATTGTGCAGGATGCAACAGGCTGCAACTATATTATATGATGTTAAATCCACATAATTTGTTTCATTAAAGCACCATCTGGGCAGGATTTAGGGTGTGGGTGTGGTTGACACCTTTTCTGGGGTCAATTGAAGGGTGTATCCTTCCAAAAGCCAAGATAGCAAAATGTATGCCGCATTACCGATAATGTGGTTTAGGATCTAGGGTTGGGGGGGACATTACAAGGCCTTTAAATACATTACCATGGTGTACCATATGAATATAGCTTTAGGGGAGATAAAGAGAAAAGGGACAACAGATTCTTACCTTTCTAGGAAAAAGCCATCCACCCTGCTTTTCCTCAGCGATACTGAATAGGACAGAGTTGGCGGGCACTCTGGCATCATGTGCCCATCCAGGCCACTCTATCTGTGAAACTGAAAAAAAAAAATTGATTTAAAACAAACCTGGTAGATAATCTTGCAGACTGTGCCAATCCCATTCCGAATAAAGCATTATCTTAGCAAGAACATTTTTTCACTTTGTGGAATGTATGGAATCATTTGGATAACGGATATTTGCATCAGGGATACTCAACCTGTAATAGTACCCTGGTTAATGACTAGTGAATTATAATATGTATACAGAAATTATAAATATGTAGTATAGTGCATATTAGAAACATAGAAACATAGGGGTACATTTACTAAGACGGCAGTTCTTTTTAACAGATTCTACTTCTTATCTATTTAGTGCCTTCTAGAAGATAATAGATACAGTCTGATTGGTTGCTATGGACAACATCCCATCTTCAATATAACTCCCATCTTAGTAAATTTACCATAGATTTGATGGCAGAAAAAAAACACATTGTAATACTGCTAATTTTTAAATGCAGATAAACTGTTTTTAAAGTGTTTTTCTCCTTCTTCTCATATTTTATTTATAAGACGCTATACCTGTGTTTCAGCACTGTACAAATGGCATACATTTGTACAGTGTATCCAGCGCCGGGGCTCGCCAGACCACCCCCACTGGCGAGCGGCACTACATCTAACTGGGACACGCGTCCCAGTTTCCCGTCGGTGGGGGGATGGGAACCTTGCCCGTCTCTGCTTCAGGGAGACAGGCAGGGTTAGGGTGGAGCAGCAGGGAGGTGGGGGAACGCGGCGAATCCACCGCCATCCCCTGAAAAGATAAAAGATGCTACATCTGTACTGTCATATGATGTCGCGGTGCGACACAATGGGCAATACACACCTTTCCGTGTCCGCCAGCGGCTGGCATGTGTTCGGTGGGGTCCCCGGGTGGTCAGACGGCAGCGGGTCATGGCGGCTGGGGATGCTGGCTCTGTGGGGTAGCTGGAGGCGTGGCAGTCTGACTGTGTGATGGCTGACGCTGCCATTTTTAAAAGGGCAAATCAGTGATTGGCAAGGTCCAGGTCTTTCCCTCCTCCTCTGTCCAACTGGCCAATGGCAGCAAATCCCTTGCTATAAAGGGGATCTGCCTAGGCCATTCTGGGTCAGTGCAAACAGTCTCTTGGGCAGTATACACCTTATAAATAAACGTAGTACTACTACTACTAATACTACTACTACCTTGGAAAGATCCTGACTCCTGCTAGTTCCTACGCACACTGTGTCCTGTCAGTCAGTTGTCTCTGCTGGCCTCTGACTTCATTGCAATCTCTCCCTAGTCCAGTCCATTGGTCCGTCTCCATTCCCAGGGAGTCACTGGACTTTCACTGTACCCTCTGGTTCCAGTTCCTGATCCTGATCCAGCCTTCCAGTTACCAACTCCATTATTTCAAATTCTTTCCGTTATCATCCTGGATCCAATTGTCTCCTCATCAGCTTCACTCTCTTTCCGGATAAAACCTTAACGCTTACCAGGCTACCTCCAACCTTCAGCCTGGGTTTATTTCAATATTTATGCAAAGACTAGCTTCTTAGTTTATTCCAATATTTATGCAAAGACTAGCTTCTTAGTTTATTCCAATATTTATGCAAAGACTTGCTTCCTAGTTTATCCCAAGATTTACGCAAAGACTTGCCATTTATGTTTTCTATGACTGTTCTTCAAAGAAGTATTTGATTCCAGTCCATGTCATCCCTATATGAGTTCCTTCATTAAACCTGCTCGCTGCAAACCTACATCTTCTGGTCAGTCATCTATTCCTGTGCACCACACAATACCATCAAATCCATCCCCTGTGACACATACAATAGAACAGTACAGGGAGACAGAACTTAAAATTCTCACACCCTATTACATTTGGCAGTACAGCTTAGATGAAAATAGCAGGAGAGATCTAAGTTAAATGTAAGATGAGAGCATTGAGAACAAGAGGGAAGAAGGCCCTGCTCTTAGGAGCTAAAAATCTATTGAGAATGGATGACAGACAGATGACATGAGGTGCAAGCAAGCAGGAGGTGGCCTGAAGGCAGGATGTAAGGGGGTTAGAGGAGCAGCCTCAGGATTAGGTTATGTAGCTATAGGGTACACTTTTATGAATAGGTAGGTTTTCAGTGCCCCTTTGAAGCTTTGCAAGGTCGGAGAGAGTCTTATGGAGTGGGGGAGCACGTTCCACTGAAGGGGAGCAGCACAGGCAAAATCTTGAACTTGAGCATGGGAAGCAGTAATCAGGGTAGAGGAGAGGCGACAGTCATCAGCTGACCATAGAAGGAGGGAGGGAATATGATGGAGATGAGGTTGGAGATGTATGGAACAGTGGAATTAGAGATGCCCTTTTATGTGAAGGTGAGGATTTTGAAGAGGATTCTGTGGGGGAATGGGAGTGGCAGAAGTGGAGCGGAGGGAGAAAATGATGGAGTTGAGGACAGATTTGAGGGAGCGAGTGAGGCCAGTAAGTTTAAAAATACTCAGAATTAAACATCACTTCTGTAGTTTAATACGCATAAATTGGAATTGTCCTAGCTTCAGTTATGTCTTCATAAATGGTTTGTTGCTCTTTTTTAAATATTCATTCACATAGTAAAGCAAGTTTAACTAATGTGTACTTCCTGAGTTATCTACTACTTTAAATACTGTTTACTAGCAACACATTCCCACTCTACATTTTTTTCATAATAGGGGAACTTTAATGATAGACAGGTGGAGCCCTGCAGGCAATGTACAGTATGATATTAAACAGCACTGGGATTTGCTTCAGTGGGCAGGGTGGAGGATACACATGTACTTTATAACTAATAGCATATGGTTTAGGAAAAGTAAAAGGGATTTCTTTTTAACAGAATAGCTTTTTAATAATCTGTGTTTTGCATTTACATATTAAAAAAAAACATAAATACATTTATCTACAGAATATTAAAAGATATTTTACGGTAATTTACAAAAAAAATGTCAATACTGTAGACCTGTCAAATAATTGGGAAAGTTATGACAGAACAAATAAAAAAATACTATTCAATACGAAAAGAATGTTTTCTACAAGTTACTGCACCCTGAGCAGCAATAGGGAAAACACCAATGAGGGATAGTTCAATCCCCCCGAATACCGTAATTATAAACACAGATACAGGAGGAGTACAATACAATATTTATGTGTATGTGTATATATATATATATATATATATATATATATATATATATATATATACTCTGTTTGATAAGGCACTGACGGGACTTCCAACAGAACAAAAAAACTGGACACAAGGGCATAACAGTTGTAGCAATGTTTCAAGCTTTTTCGAGAAAACACCACTTGTTATAGTGCAGTATTTGAAATTTCGGCAATAAAAAAAGAGAAAGAATTGACCTCAAATAATGTACAGCATAGTAACTGCATTACACAAAGAGCTGTAGTGATGTCTCATACCATGTTAACAATCTAAATTCATTTTACAAGGTCTTTTCATTTCCTGTTTGATACTCGTTCTTCTTAATGACCATCATACAAATCCAAAGTCATCATCCAAATAATATAAATATTATAGCTGATAATAAATAGAACTATTTTAAGATGAGTACTAGTAGTTTTTTTTTCCCTTTTATCCTTTTCAAGGAAGGAATTGTGGCAGTCTCAGAAATCCTGATGTCCAAATGAATTTCCTAGATGACACTTGTGTATCTAGACTAGGGGCGAAAGTTCATCTACTGTAAGTTGCCCGGAGGCAAGCTGGAATTTGGTGCCCCCTATATTAACACACACAACTTATAGCCAGTCTACAGTCTACCAGAGCCTGTAGTAAATTGTCAGGGCTCCAGCTGTGCTGTGATTTAGTAATTTGCAGCATGCAGTATCAGTGTTCATTAAGAGGTCCCATCCAGTGGCGTATCTAAAATAGGCGCAATGTGCGTGATGCACACAGGCCCATGACTCCCAGGGGGCCCACACTGCACCCATTTTTGCAGTACTTACTCTCTGGAATTCAGCAGCAGGAGCGTTGCAGTAATTGCCAGAAAAATGGCATGGTGGCCATTTCTCTGGCAATTTGCACATGTGCAGTGCAGTCTGAGTTCTCTGATGCTGGCAGCAGCAGCACTGCAAAAATAAAGAAAGATAGGAACAGCGCTCTACTGAATAGATGAAATATTTAATAAAATTTTACACAATAAAATACCATATTACGGTCAATTAGACACACAAGACAACATTAAACAAGAACTCCCCCCTAGGTATTAGAACTGGTTAGTATTGTAAAGCCTGCAATTGCATATATTCATTACTCCATTTCAGAGCCAGTTGGTAGGTTTAGATAGGTCAGAGTTCAAGTCCCCACAAAAAATGTGCACATTGAAATTGTGGCAATACTTATTGTAATCCAGGGGTATTGGTGGCTTGTAGCTTCAGCGACGAATTTCTCCGACCGCCCACACTGCGGTCATATCCGAGATGAATCCGATTTGCTGGATATAATAACAGCCTGGTAGCCTTGTTATACAAAGTTGGTAGATTCAAAACTTTGTATACATAAGGGACCTGCAAGTCTGAATAAAACTCATAATCATTATACTATATCTATAATGTATATAGAACCCTTTCATGTATTTTTTTATGAGTTTTAATATAAATCTTTAATAAGTAGGACCCCCTCCTATGAATCCTGCATTTGCCCATGTTGAAAAGAAAAAGAAAAAAGAAAGACATCTGCTATCTGCGCTTATAATAATATACTCCTAATCTGTGTGTATGTAGCAAAGGGATTCTGTCATCAAAGGACTGCTCTGTACACCATTACATTGCAATTGAGTGTGCCCACATCCCTGATCAGAGGAGAACATTTATAAAGGCATAAATGGAGTTTGCCCTGTACACCCTGCATGCTTATTTAGTAATTTACCTCTCTTAAGTCCAGTGTTGATGCTGCTGATGCTGGAGGAATCACTCGTAAAATGGGCGGCAGCCATTTTCCTGGTGTTTTGCACAAGAGCAGTCAAAGTTTTGTCTCTGGCAGGCGCCATGTTTTAGGAGACCAGGGCATGTGCACCATTGGCAGATCTAGACTTTTCTTCTTTTCTTTTTTTGCTGTTTAATCTTGACCTTCCCCTCCAGTCATGACCCCTCCTCTTGCCAATCCGGACTCCTCCCCTTTTCAGTCCTCCCCTTCCCAATCCTCACTCCTCCATCCATGGATAGGGGGTATATACACAGGGGGTAGAAGGGAAGGTATTGGGGTATACATAGGAGGGGTAGGGGTATATACACAGTGGGGAGATATAGGTAAGGCATTGAGGTATACATAGGAGGGGAGTACTAGGGGGTATATACACCATGTATATGCTGTAAATGTACTTATATGCACCAAGATAAACATGTATCTTTGCATCGGTTTAATATGCCAATATATTATATAGTGATAATCATTGTATGAGATACGCACCCAGACGCTGGTGTTAATGCTCCAGCTCCCCAGGCCAAGTAATGGGTTAGCAATGTGCCCTGCTTTAAGCGTCCACTATGATGGGCATCTCCCATAGCACCTGCCCTAGGCCTGTTGCCGGCAAAGCCACACATAGCGGCTACACTAATGCAAACGTGACATGCAAAGCCCATGTCAGGCGGGCAGAACATGTTTGTATGATTAGACACCTCCCATTGCAGCAGCAACCATAATACAGCAGGTCTGAAGATGGCACAGCGCAACAGAACAGTGATCCACAGCTGTCCTCCTGGGGCCCCACCACCCTGCCTGGCCTCCTGGTGCCCCAGGTGTAGAAGATAGAGGACTGTTATAGATATAGAGGATAGACCTGTGCTGATATGTACAGTATGTGAGGTGTGTAATAAGCAATGCTAGCAGATTGACACAGAATGTAGTTTTAATGGTCCCCGTCACAATGCCACAATTACAAACTGTAATTTAGTGAATGCTTAGTGGTAAAGTGTACACAGTTCAGTCCAGCACAATATCAGTGCTTAGCCTACTAAGTAAGAGTAGGGAAATTTAGGATAAGGTGATTAGGGGTATAGTAGCCTATTGGGGCAGGAGCCAGTCCAGGGTGTAAATCACAAGCAGAAAAATACAGGCTGGTGGTGTGGGGGGCTGGAGTCCCATCCCTCCTGCAGTGTAACCTGTATGTTCTGCATCGGTTTTCTTCCTCCTGGTGGTCCCTAATTGTCCTGCGGTCCTTCTTGGCTGTGACTGGTGAATGCAGCCTGCAGGCCAGTCTGGCGACTTCCAAAGAGGCAGAGCAGGATGTGACTTCTGGGTCGGTGTTCTCGCAAGATCACGCTGTCCGGGGTCACTTCTACTACAGCGGCTGTCTTAGTGCGCTCAACTCCTCAGATAAGAGGAAACTTTATGTAATTATCTGTTTTTCAGGGAAGTGAATAAGTGACAGAACAATGAGCCAGCGTGAGGTGGGAGAACCTTAGGGGCCCCATTCGCCCCCCTCTGTATCCGTCCCTGATGTGCACTAGAAATTTGTCTCCGGGAACATGGTGGGCGCCATGTTTCCAGAGATCTTCGCATGTGCAGAGTCTACAGCACCACAGAAAAGAGGGGCTCCACAAAGAGGAGGGGCTCCACGGAGAGGAGTTTAAGGGTCCTGCTTAAGGGTCCTCTCTTCTCTTAAGCAGCCTCTGTATACAAGGCACGCTTAAAAACCATACACCCACCTAGGTATTTATATTCTTTGTTAAAAGCTGCCATGAAAGCACTAGGCAAAATATTTTTAAACAAAACAGAAAAGAAATATGTCCACTTTGGTTTTATCGGCTACATGGAAATAGTAAATCTTATTAAAGGTTTTGATCAAAATATTCAAAATATAACAAAATCCCCTTTGTTTTATTTGCTACATAAAATTTGCAGTATGTTATTGTTAGCTCCGATATTAAATGTTTTTGTTTTGTGTAACTAGTAGATTACATGCCATTATTTATACTCACTGCTTTTAGTGTCAAAAGGTCATAAAATATAACGTATTTTAGTTTAATTTACAAAAAATGAGATGATTACTACTATACAATTTATCAAGCAATTTCCCACAAGTTACTCTTTGGCAGGAAGACAAGACTGCAAGCTTTGGCTTGCAATGAATGACTCTACAACCACTTTGAGAAAAGGGAGTTGTTAGCCTTCCTCCTAGTTTCTGTGTAATACACAGCAACTATATATAGTGATAAGCAAACAATTTGTTTAGCTAGTAAAAAAGATGAACATACACAAATGATTAATGCAGGATGGGCGTATGAAACTGGGATCCGAGTCTACACATGCCTCAATATGTAAAACACCTGACATTGCATGTACACAAGAGATCAAGCAACAGCAACAATAACATGGCACGCCCATATAATAATGAAAAGTATAGTAAACTAAGAAGTTTCACTTTATAATTGCTAAGCACTATGACTCATAAAATGGCACAAAAATGAACCTCTAGTAGAAATTGATTTACTACAATCACAAAATGATTGCAGTAACTACAATTGCTGTTTAAAATGATTGTGATATTTCAGTATTATTATTATTATTATTATTATTATTATTATTATTATTATTATTAACATAGCATTAATTGCAACAAGTACGTTTTTCTTCTTTCTGTTTACTAAGTCAATATTTTCAAATATAAACAATATCGAGAATACAGAAAACATGAATAATATCCATAGGCTGTAAGCTAATACAGTGGTTGCCTTTTTCTGCATGTGTGGAGTTAGTATGATATCCATTCCCTGTGTTCACATAAATTTTCTCTGGGTACTTCAGTTTCCTCTCATAATCCAAAAATGTATCATAGGTTCAATTACTTCTTCTAGTCACCCTTGTATACATGTGTTAGAAAATATAGACTATTAGCTAATTTGGGGCAAGTGCTGTGTTTTTTGTGTGCTATATAAATAACAGTTTACAGATAATGGAATAATGTAGTAGGTTTTTCTTTTCACCCAACAATTCACTCTAATCAGCTGTGTGTGACATATACCGTGTGCATTGAGGCTACTGTACATCTTCCCCTTCTCAAATATTAGATGTTTGTTATCCACAATCGCAGTGGCAGATCATGGTCTGAACCCCTTGATAAATATTTGTTAAATACTGTGAGTGTATGCATGGTAATGTACCGGGGCAGATCCAGGATAAAATGACAGGGGGGGGGGGGGGGCACCATGATAAAAGAGGGTTTGGTTGGGGGAGGGGCGGTGTTCGTGGTGCCAGTGTACATGCTAAGAGAGCGGCAGAGAGAGGGTGGGAATGGGATTAAAAATGGGTCCTGTCATTTATAGTATGCAGGCCCACCATGGCGACAAAATTGAAGGATGTAGTTGTGCGCGCGCGAGAAGGCGCGCTCCGGGAAAGGGTGTGTGGCCACTCAACAGGGGGCATGTCTTTGAGTGTAGTGTACCACACCATATACAACTTCTACACATTATGCAACAAAATACTATACTTGCCCCTTATACATGATGCTAAATGGAATGAGCCAAAATTCACATAATGCCACATGGATTGAGCCAAAATTCAAATAATGCCACATGGATTGAGCCAAAATTCACATAATGCCACACGGATTGAGCCAAAATCCACATAAGAACACATGGATTGAGCCAAAATTCACATAATGCCACATGGATTGTGTCAAAATTCACATAATGCCACATGGACTGAGCCAAAATTCACATAATGCCACATGGATTGAGACAAAATTCATAAAATGCCATACGGATTGAGCCAAAATTCACATAATGCCACACGGATTGAGCCAAAATTCACATAATGTCACACGGATTGAGCCAAAATTCACATAATGCCACATGGATTGAGCCAAAATTCACATAATGCCACATGGATTGAGCCAAAATTCACATAATGCCACACGGATTGAACCAGAGTTCACATAATGCCACACATATTAAGCCAAAATTCACAATACGCTTCATAAACAGGGACATTGTCTGCCAAAGGCGCGCATTAAACATTTACACCATAATGTCAATTACGCCATTATGTCCATTATGTATTATGCCAAACACCATAATGCCTATTAAAAATTATGCTACATAAGTGCTGCTTATCCACATGCTCATTGCCAAGGGTTCCATGCTCATTGCCAGAGGTTCCATGCTCGTTGTCATGTGGGATTACATGCTCATTGCCAAGGGGGAATACATGCTTGCGGTAAATGGGGGACAGCCGCCGCCAAGCAGAAGTGATAGCCACTGACAGTGGCAGAGCCTGGCTGTATTCAGAGCACTGCAGGTCCCGGATATTTGAAATAATACCCCTTTCACACCAGAAAATGCATTCCCAGGTTGGCCCCTCTTACACCATTACATGCATTTTCTGGTGTGAGGGGGAGAGAAAAACCACCCCTTTAACCAGTTATCTAATTTTACCGGTTATATTATATTTACATGAGACAAGTATCACATTGAAGAACTTTTGAGTGGGCTTTGTATAATTTTGGTCCACTGAAACTGGAACGTTTGGTTCCAGAGTAATCTGCCCTCAAAGAACATGAACAGCCATGAAATTACATTTCAAAAATAATAAAATCGGTTTATCCGCAATATCTCTGGAACTGATTGACCGATATGGACCAGCCTGGTATCATATTGAAGGCCCAGCGATTTGGAATTGAGTGAGATCAACTACAAGCTTCTGTAATGCCAGGGGGGGCACTGGCAGCTGTCGGAACTGGGTAGGGGTCGGAATTAACAGGTCCCATATTATCCTATGGTGAAAAACCTTACAGATTTGCCAGGCGATATCTCCGGTTCCCAGGGGCTAGAGACACAGGGCTAGGCTCGTTGGAAAGCCCTGGTCCTCAGCTACAAAAAAATGACAGGGCGGCATATGACCGGGTGCCCCCCCCCCCTGAATCCGCCAATGGGAACTTATCAGATTAATACCAGAAATACACTAGAAAAAAAAACATAGTCCTGGGCCGTATAAAGTAACATACATATAATTTATAATTCTAGTGCACAGTCTGGAACTTTTGGCCTTATTCTAGTTCACTCTTTCTTACAAAATCCTTCTTAGATGGACAAAACCATGTGCACCGCAGGTTTGGCAGATGTAATTTGTGCAGAGAGAATTCGATTTGGGTGGGGTTTTACTTCAAAGTGAGATCTATATTGCAGTGTAAAAATAAAGCAGCCAGTATTTACCCTGCATAGAAACAAAATAACTTGCCCAAATCTAATTCTCTCTGCACATTTTACATCTGCCCCCTGCAGTGCACATGGTTTTGTCCATCTAAGAAGGATTTTGTCAGAAAGAGTAAACTAGAATAAGGCCCTTTATCTCTAGAGGATGAGGTGGGTCCCAGTCAGTAGCGCCCCTGTGGGCTAGTCCAATCCTGATCGCAGGCAGCTGCCTGTGAGAACCAGGTTCAAGAGTTCTGTTACAGGGCAGGGTAATAAAGCACACTTGCAGAGCTCTGATAGGCTTAGTGCAAACATAGCAGTGTTTGGCTCTATCGCACACAATAAGGCTTCATTACGGGGCCCAGCAGCTGGTACCCTCTCCTACCCTACACACGCCCCCCTTTCTATCAGAGCAGCTTCTGACTGACTGTCCTGGAAAGGTTGTAAAGTCTCCACATCTCTTACTAGATCAACAAGAGGTTTATGGATGTGGTGCCAAGGAGGCAGAGGGGAGGAGTGGGTGGCCTTTTTAGGCATAGCTATGCCCCTGAATACCTGTATACATTCAGAAACTGCAAATTAAAGTAAGAACACAAAACAATTTAGTGAAGTTATCAGGAAGACATAAAGGGGCAAATGCATTAAGCCTTGAAAAGAGATACATGTGAGGGGGATAAAGAGTGATAAATGTCCAGCCAATCAGCTCCTAACTGCCACACTTATATGCTTTGTTTAAAAAAAATTGCAGTTAGGAGTCTATTGTCTGGACATTTATCACTCTTTATCACCCTCACATTTATCTATTTTTAAGGCATAATACATCTGCCCCAAAGTGTCCTTAAAATAACGTAAAGTAAGGCAGTCCTTTTAAAGGATACCTGATCACTTTCAGAATGTTCCAATATATACCACATATAATATTTGCATGATATTTATCTAAAAACTTCTTTAAAATAATGTACACATTTATAAATGATCTTTATGAGAAAAAAAAGTCCTTTGCAGCAAACAATGTAATAATCTTGGGATATAGTTTCTTATTGGCAGAAGTGCATATAATAGGTCAAGACTTAGAGCGATATTGTTACCTACCGGGCTGAGATATGCCCTTTGGGATGTTTACCCTATTTAATACAATAGAAGAGTGCGTAGTTCTTATGATTCATTCTCCGGCTGTTTTGGTCATCCAGTTCATAGGCCCTTTACTCTGGTATGGTTTGGAAACATGATTTACAGAACAGTGCATGATGTTCTCTATTGCAGGAGGTGTGTCAGGAAGATATAGCAATAGTTGTAACCCTACTCTTGATTTATTGTTGTATAAATGGGGACTTCGTGTTCACAAACAATCCTTCTTAAATCCTGGATTTCATCTAGTCTGGAGAACAGAAAAACACTGTTCTGCAAAGAGCTTATTTTCAGAGAAGCTTCCTAACCAGCCGCATTGTTTGTTATCACATAAATAAAATCTTGCTTAGGTAGAAGTGGTTTAATAATAAACATCCTAGCTTAGTAAATGATAGACATGGTGTTAAGATTCTAGAGGATTTGTGACTGATAGTAAAGTATTGATTCAAATTCTCCATTCTTCCCTCCAAAGAGGTGTTAGATCTTTGTAGACAAAAGTCCTTTGATACTCTGCATGTCTTTGGCAAATAGTTTATTACTTTATAAGAAAACTGCCTTTACATTTATTTACTATCTCTACATTATAGAAAGTGATTTTAATCTAATAGCATTAACTTAATTGATTGCTATTTAGAGATAATAATACATTATGCGTGACTCTGCAATCAGTGAATTAGCATAAATGGCAGATTATATTGCAATTCTGACTTACTACTGCTTTCACATCGCAAAACCGCCTTATACTCGGTATTTGAAATGTTTCTTAAAACGGGTCAGAGCAAGTTAAACCCATTTCACATAGCATGTTGTAAATTATATTACTGTTTACTTACCGTTTTTGTACCTTTCACATTGAACTTATTTCACCCAGAGGACACAGTTGTGGTTGTGGGCAGTGACATCTTGCAGGGATCCAGCCTATCACCTTCTGTGGCTTCAGTGGTGTTAATTCTCCCAAGCTGGCCGGAGGCAAGAAATAGTTTGGGTCCTGCTCATTACATATGCATGGGGCGGGGACCCACTCATTAAATATGCACTGCGCTGGGTCCCCGCTCATTAGATATGCACAGAGCGGGACCAGCTCAGCGCTCACTGCTGCCTGGGTCACCTGTTAGCTCAGCCAGTAGCGCCCGGAGTGGGTACCGGTTCTGAACCATTCACACTGCACAATAAACGCCTCAGAACTGTGTAGGATCCTTCTTTTTAAATGTTTTGAAATACAGGTTTTCTGGAAGCGGTATATTCACTCTGGAGCTTTCACACTGCAACTATAACCATTTCAAACCGTTTTTAAATCTGGCAATATACCGTGTTATAGCTGTGGTGTGAAAGGGATATAAGTATCTTCAGTGGTGATGTTGCAGGTATATTTAGCATAACCTTTTTGCACATTGCTCTCCTCTGTACACTTCTCATATAGACCTGCTTAATGACAGCAATACTTGCAGATGCAATTTCGCAAGCAAAAAATATTTTGTAGTACTAACTTTTGAGTTTCTTTATACAGCAACCCCCAATGCAGCAGATTCCCAGTCTGGAATAGAGACTGATATGGCTGAGACTGTGAATTGAATAGACTCTTTAAAGACTAAGTTGGAGGAAGTTCCCCATTTCCAACAAGATTCCCAAGCACAAAGTCTTTCTGTCTTAAAAATTCTATTCCTCAAAGAAAAATAGGAAGACACAGACAACAGATCCTTGGTGGAACAAAAGTCCACAAAAGATTACTAAAACTGCTGACTCCTTCACTAAAGAAAAATTTGAATGATCCGTACAACACCTCACATGAAACCCCTTCCAAACATGTGCATCATTGAAAATGCATATACAGAACTCTATTACATACAGTAGAGGGATCTTATGGAATACAGAATCAGGAGAAAAATGAACGTTTGGAAATTGTAACTTTATTTCAGCAAAACTGAAGAAACAATATGAAAATATATTCCTAAGATAATAATGTTTAAAGACTAATTGGGGTTCATTTTCATTCTTATAATATATCAATAAGGTAAACAACTCAAAACATAGATACTTCAGCCAAATTGAACTTCTCCTGGCAATTGATGTCTGCTGTCTAAACGTAGACATCACCCTGATCACTCAACTTAAGAATGATTTTCCCCTCAGTGCAACCTCAAGGAAACCAAGTCATGGTCTCCTTCAGCCTCTTCTCAGACTTGCATTTCAATAGTTCCTGAATAATCACCCTGAACAATAATTATTCATATTCAAGCTGCTCACTTAACTTCTGAATTCACCACATTCTGCCCCCATAGAATTTTTGACTTGATAATGATACTTTCCCTCATAATTTCCTCTTAGATATGCCTTTGACTTACACCTCACCTTCTCTCTGATTATCACCTTTAATGTTTATTCTCCATTTCAACTCCATAACCTGCCTGACACAGGTACTAGCTCTGATGATGTCCCATTAGCACCTTTCCCGTCTATATGACTAGGGTTATTTCTATCCTATTTCTCATGTCTGTACCTTCTCCATCATAATCATCATATAATGATAATCTTTTTTCTTTATGTTGTTATATAGACTGTAAGGTGTTGCACAATTTTAATCACCGTAGAAATAAAGAATTATTATGATGAATAATTAAATTTCCATGTGAGAGATCTCGGAGGTCACGCGGATCTATTTTTAACTTGAATTAGATAGATGTAAACCATCTAGCTTTTATTGTTTTAGCAATTGCCCAATAAGGAAAAGGTAAAACAGTTTATTGTCTAAAAAGAATAATAGAAAAATGAATTTGTCTTAGGCATCAACTAATACAGAGATCTAATTCTATGAAATGCCAAAATGGGATAACATACCATACCACAATATACCTGACATAAGGTGTCATAAATGACACTGGGGAACAATTATTTTCTCATTTTATGTTGAGTGATAATTATAACTGTTTCTATTAATTTTTAATGGTGAGTTCAAATCTGAAATTGGTTTTCCTGTGCATGCTATAGCTATCGTGCAATTTGCTACTTTAGATTTTTAATTGAATCAGTTACACTTATTAAATACAGTGATATGAATCTTATAAGTATTTTAAAATTATAGATAGATAGATAAATCATATGTGATTGTTTTCAATATATAGTTTCTGCTTTTCTTGATTTGTTATTTAAGAAGATCAAAGCAAGTGTGTTGAATGGACCTCAAATATGTGTTCTTGTACGTGATAAGGAATTTGTGAGGAAGATGAATAACAAGGAGAAGGCAGCATGGCTGTCTTTAGTGAAAGTTATTTGAAGCTTTCTTGGATAACTATGAGCTTTTGGTTAAAGAATGTTGTCAGCTTTCCTCAATCTTGGTTGCAACATGAGTATAAAAAACATGATCTTGATCAATTTCCAGGGAACCTGGGGCCGTTAGTCATGAACCATGAGGGCACTTTCATCAACACCCGCAGATGATGGAGTGTCATCAGGGGCCATGTGACAAGAATATGTTGGGCATAAAACAAGACAACCCTGAGCAATTGCACAAACACAAGTGCTACAACTGCAAATTCTTGCCTGAATAAAACTCCTTTGAACATTGCACACTATCCATATCAAATTTTATTCATTACTTGCTAAATTACATGTATGCTCATGTTTTATTATATGGAATAAATGTTTAATACTCCACAAAAGTATTTAGGGTATTTTCTACCTTTTTTGCATATTTTGATGCGCCTACATGTTTTTGTGAATACATGAAGAATATCTTCGCAAAGATGGCATCAAGACAGTATTCAACTTTAAATTGTTGAATGGAATTTTTATAGTTAACAATACAATGAAAAATTTAAATATTGAAGTGCAAAAAAAAAAGATAGGGTACTTGTGTAGTTTGACGGCGCCCATCGCATCGCATACCATAAGGCATGCGATGGTATGCGATTTCGACCCGATATCGCGCGATATTGTACAAAGCCATACAATTTTAAAATTGTATGACATTGTATAAGGCATACAATGCCATACAATGCGATGCAACATTGTATAAGCACCCTAATGGGTGCTTACAATGTTAAATGCACCCCCACGCCACCCCCCCCCACTATAAACATGAACCCGAAGCGTGGCGAGCGCAGCGAGCCCGCGAGGGGCGGCAGTACGCGTCCTCCGACCTTTTCATACCCCGACTATCCACGTCGGCGTGGAGTTGAGAATAGAAAGTGTGAGCGAGCCACCGAGCCCGAAGCGTGGCGAGGGGACGCGGATACCTTTACAGGTATCGGAGTCCCCTCGCGGGCTTCACAGGTATCCGCGTGCGACTATCCACGTCGGCGTGGAGTTGAGAATAGAAAGTGTGAGCGAGCCACCAAGCCCGAAGCGTGGCGAGGGGACGCGGATACCTTTACAGGTATCGGAGTCCCCTCGCAGGCTTCACAGGTATCCGCGTGCGCTCGCCACGCTTCGGGCACGGTGGCTCGCTGCGCTCGCCACACTTTCTATTCTCAACTCCACGCCGACGTGGATAGTGGGGGTATGAAAAGGTCGGAGGATGCGTACCGCGAGGGGCGGCAGTACGCGTCCTCCGACCTTTTCATACCCCGACTATCCACGTCGGCGTGGAGTTGAGAATAGAAAGTGTGAGCGAGCCACCGAGCCCGAAGCGTGGCGAGGGGACGCGGATACCTTTACAGGTATCGGAGTCCCCTCGGGGGCTTCACTGGTATCCGCGTGCGCTCGCCACGCTTCGGGCTCGGTGGCTCGCTGCGCTCGCCACACTTTCTATTCTCAACTCCACGCCGACGTGGATAGTGGGGGTATGAAAAGGTCGGAGGATGCGTACCGCCGCCCCTCGCGGGCTCGCTGCGCTCGCCACGCTTCGGGTTCACGTTTATAGTGAGGGGGTGGCGTGGGGATGCATTTAACATTGTAAGCACCCATCTTTAATCGAATAGGGGGCAAAAATCGCGTTGCATCGCATGCCATCGGGTGCATGGCATGCGATGCGATTAAAACATTGCGCGATGGAGATCGGGGGCGCCGCCAAAATACACAAGTACCAAAGATAGTTTAAGCTAGCTAGAGATAACTAACTTAAAATTTAAAATCAGCACACCCAAATTAGTTTAGCACAAGGGCTGATATCAATGCAATAAAAATGTTGTTGACCAGTGCTATCATTAGTACCCTAGAAAAGAGTTGTTGGAAATACATCTGCAGTGCCATAATTAATACCATTGCACTTACCTTTCTGACAAACTGGGAATATGGACTATACTGTACAAGTCATAGTTGCCTACCTTTCTGCCCCCTCCTGATGGTGGCTTGACATGATATGGTAAGATATGGTGTGAGGGGCGGGGCTATGATGACAAATTGCATCATTGGGTTCCTCTTGGTCCTCCCTCTTGTGCTCGCTTATGGGGCCAAGGGCAGGGGGTTGTCAGAGTTTTGGGGGTTTGAGAGGTTGTGGGAGAAGTGCCCCCTTTTTCGGGAACAGAGAGGGCCACCCAATTTTCAGGAGCCTCATTGCCATTCTGGGAGGGTAGGCAAGTACAGTATGGAACAAGTACTAAACAAATAGCAGAAACATGGGATGGTGAATAATTCTAGCAGTAACATAAAGATAGCATTGGTACTAATCTCACATTACATAGTGTATTTTGAGACATGTATAGGTACATTCACTAATACTGTACATTATTTATGCCTGTAGAAATAGTTGACACCATAATAAACTGGAACTGTGGGACCCTTCATGTTTTACTTCCTGCAAAGAACATCTTTGTTATAAAAACATTATATTTTTTTATTTTATTTATTAACAGTTTCTTTTATAGCGCACACATATTATGCAGCACTTTACAGAGCATAGTTATGAGCAAAAACCGAATTACAGTACAAGACAGTTTAGGACAAGTACATGGTAAATATTTATAGTTGCATCAGGGGACAGGACACTGAAGCAATCATCAAGGTGACAGAGTTTTATATATATTCTAAGAAAGGCACATGAGGAGAGAGGGCCGTGCTCATGAGAGCTTACATTCTAAAGGGGAGGGTTAGACAGACAGGGGTGACACAGAAGGGAAAGAAGTGGGCATAAACAGTAGGTTAGAATGAGAGATGGTCAGGTTTTATGCAGGTGGGTGGGAAGGGGTCAGCTTAGTTTTTGGTATTTTAAGTCTAAAAAAGCACTGGGTCATCCAAGAGTAGATAGCAGAGAGACAGTTGGAGATATGAGTGAGGATAGAGGGAGAGAGATCAGGAAAGGATCGGTAGATTTTAGTATTATCAGCATAGAGGTGATAGTGGAAGTCAAGTGAGCAAATAAGCTCACCCAGAGTGGACGTGTAGAGACAGAGAAGAAGAAGGGCAAGAATAAAATGTTGGGGGACACCTACTATCAATGGAAGAGCAGGAGAGGTAAAGAGGTACAGCTGTGCATTTTCAAAACAGACAGTGCACATACAAGCATAAAGAGTGATATTCAAAGTTTTAGCAGTTGTAGAAATGGTGATATTCTGGATGAATAGCCAGTTAAGAAGCCGGTGATAGTATGTAGTGAGGATGAAGTGAGCTCACTCAAAGCAGTCCCTTGGTTTTCTGAGTTGCTGTTGTTTTCTGTCTTTGTGAGTCACTTTGATACCAAGATGTCAAGTTGGTTTGCAGTTTCTGTCCAGTTTAAGTCCAGGCTAAGTCCAGACTTTAAGCTATGTAACTGTTTTCTTCCTACTTTAAAATCTGACAAAATATCAATAGTCAGCTTTCAATGGTCAGCCAGGCTGTGGTCAGCCTGGTATTCTCAATAATTGCTAAAAGCTGTTTCTAAGTTAATTGAATGAGACCCTACCCAGTCAGAGACCCTCTCCCACTAGCAATAAAACTAAGATAAACAAATGGTAAGAGGTTACATACCATCCCAGCCACTAATACATTCAAACTCACTTTAATACTTAATACAATTGCACAATTACCTATAATAATGCAGTATGCAAGGCAGAGTGATGGTGACTCAATAATGGCAATGGCATGTACAGATTAAATACCTATAACAATGCAAGGCAGAGTGATGGTGCCTCAATACTGGCAATGGCATGTACAGATTAAATACCTATAATAATGCAGTATGCAAGGCAGAGTGATGGTGACTCAATACTGGCAATGGCATGTACAGATTAAATACCTGTAATGAGATAAATAAGAAGAAGACAGGCGTTACATTACTGTTGTTCCAGGCTTAGTCCAGACTTTAAACTATGTAACTGTTTTCTCCCTACTTAAAAATCTTCCTACTTTAAAATCTGACAAAATATCAATAGTCAGCTTTCAATGGTCAGCCAGACTGTCCTCTCCCTCCCTCTCCCCCTCTCCCTCTCCCCCTCTCCCTATCCCTCCTTTCATTTACAGGAACAGGGGGTATGTATGGGATTATGAGATACAAATTGTTGCCACTGTCACAATCCTTACAAAGCCCTGGCTGACTTCACTCACTCTGTCTCCCCTTCTCTCTCCCCTTTTTTTATCTCTCTCCCCTTCTCTCTCTTTCCCTATCTCCGTCGCCCCTTTTCTCTCTTTCCCTCTCTCCGTCTCCTCTTCTCTCCATCTCTCTGTCTCTCTCTCCGTCTCTCCATCTCTCTCCGTCTCTCCATCTCTCTCTCTCTGTTTCTCTACGTCTCTCTCTCCGTCTCCCCCTCTCTCTCTCTCCCCTTCTCCCCCCTCTCTCTCTCTTCCTCTCTCTCTCCCCCTCTCTCTCGGTCTCCCCCCCTCCCTCTCTCTCTCCATCTCCCCCCTCTCTCTCTCCATCTCCCCCTCTCTCTCCCCATCTCCCCCTCTCTTTCTCTGTCTCTCTCTCTGTCTCCCCCTCTCTCTTTCTCTGTCTGTCTCTCTCCATCTCCCCTTCTCTCACGCTCCCCTGTGTCTTTACCCTCTCTTCTCTCTAGTACCATGCACTCTTTAAAAAGACTGGCATCCCGCACAGTCACTGAACTTGGGCAACATTACATTCTGCCCCTTCCAGGGTGATTCTTCTAAGTGATTTTTGACTACATTTTCAAAAACACTTGGAAGGTTTGCCTGAATTTGCCTGGATCACCCCATATGTACACAGTGGGCGATAGTGATGTATGGCCCCGCAGCATACAATACTGTGTATTTGGCTGCGGCTCTCAGGCTAGCAGGATGTAGAAACTGTCTCTCAGATGGCTGAACTACATCTTGATACACACGGCAGTCAGTCGAAATCACCGGAACTGAGTCCTATGTGGACATGGCACTGTAATGACATTTTAATGGCAACAGTAGGGGGGGGCGTTCAAGATTTTGCTATGAGGCCCACAGAGTTCTAGTTATGCCTCTGGCTCCATCCTTCCCCTGTTTAGTCTCCCAAGGTGAATGGATGTCAGGTATACACACAAAAGTAGATACTGCCATTGCATATGTACTCCACACACATGCACACATACACACATGATGTATGTACAAATTTAAATGAGCCCCACAGTATACAAAATTTACAAGAATATTTAAGCATCATATGTACCATGTGTAAATACCATATAACATGAAAAGGTGCCTCATTTTTAATATAATTTTTCATATCCTATAAATGGTAAGCTTGCCAGCAGGGCCCTCCTACCTCTATATCTGTCTTTTACTACCCAGTATGTTTTATAACGGTTGTTTCCAATTGTTAAGTTAAATGGAATATACTGTGCTATATAAGGAACTGTAAATAAATAAATAATAAATAAATAAATAATCCTGTGTAGAAGCCACAATAGTTCATGCAAGCACATATCCATGCAAATACATAGGCTTGTAGCTTGTAATGTGGTCACAATTCTTTTTGCATACAGCATTCATAATTCCTTTCCAATATTCATCTATGTGGTTGCAGCGGTCTCAGTTCTCCAGCTACAAGATCACAAGTAATGGCACATACACCTACACCATGCTTGGTGCAGAAGATGCATCTGAAAATGGGTTGCATAATAAATATACACAACTCAGAATAGGACACAACTCTTGCTACATGTCCATGATAGCCAAACAGGACACTTCTCTTAAGTATGCCCCATTGCTACCCACTAAAGCATATTCAGTCTTTGGTGAGACATGATTGAGATGCATGCTACTCAGATTCGCTTGTAGGTGCTTTAAGTTGCATGTGTCGGCTGCGTAATTTACACCATTTAAAATTGTAACTCAACGCCAGGCTATGGGCTCTAATTTAGAAACTCATTTGTAAACTGTAAAGGCGACTATACCCAGCGTGAATGGACAGTGATGAGCACGTTCATCACTGTGGGGAAAGCTGCTCAGTGCATGCACACTGAGCGGCTTTCCCCCTGTCCGGCGCTGACGGAGGACAGCTTTTGCATAGCGCAGAGCTATGCAAAGCCGTCCTCAAAGCCGCTCATCCGCTGTTAATACCAGCAGATGATCGGCTTTCCCGGTGATGATGCGGAGGCACGCAGCAGCGCTCACCGCTCATCGTCGGGGCATACACACTGGGCGGCTTTGAGCCGTTTGCTGTTTTGCGCGACTTTCAGCTCAAAGTCGCCCAGTGTGTATGGGCCTTTAGTCAATTGTTATTTGGTTTTGCACTGGCGCCCTTTGTAAATGCCTCTAGAAACTGAAAGTATGGAATGGTGGACAAATCTGAATATGTACACTTACATTTTGAAGTTATAATGCTAAATACTAAGGAGAGGAGATATTGGGATTGTCTTTATGACGTGTGGCACAATTCTGTGTGTTTGAAGTTTTTTTTTTTACATTGTTTGAAATGTGCTTGTCACAGTTCCCATATAAATACTCTGTGTATGCTGGCTGTACATGAGAACATTGCAGCAGTTGTGAAAGGTCATGTGCAATAAAGCAAGTTTGTTATACCTAGACACACAGACTGTAAGTGCAGTATTCAAGCTAAGTCATACACATAGATGATAATACAAACTGATGAGAAAGACTCTGATGTGCCAAACAAATAACAGTTTAGATATGAAATATCTTTCCCATAGAATACACATCATGCTATCATGGGGAGGCATATAAAATCCTATGTATCAAGGACAGTGAGCTGCAGAATTTGAAACAGAAGATGCAAGGGCCAGAAGTACACTAGGAGTGAGCAGCTGGGAACTAGGTGATTAGCAGGTAATCAGATCAGTGGTCTTCACCAGGGGACCCCATAAGCAGATTTGGACTTCATAACAGCCAGCGGGTAGGTCACGGCTCCCTGTCAGAATTTACCTAGTTACAGAATTAGTTTTGTCCTAGGAAATGATCTATATGGTTCAGAGTACTCAGATCAGAACCAATGGCATTGAGGTTGTCTTGTCAGACTTGAACAGATAGTGCAGAGGTTATCAGACTGGAACCCATGGCACAAATGTTATTGGACTGGAGCTGATGGCACAGAATAGGAAATCTTCCAGATGGTTCAGTGACTGATTGCAGCATTTCTGGCTGGATACACTGAGGAGCACCAATACAAAGCTCACACGCTGAGCTTTGTGACTTATGGAACTGGCAACTTCTTTCTTGTTAGCCTGGGAGTTTTATATCCTTAGGTGTGTTCAGATTGGGTGACTCCATCACCTGTTAACACAGATGGCTGGGATTGGTAGAGGAAGAGTTGCATGATTCAAACCAACATGGTGGAATGCATACTGCCGGTTCAACAGGAAATAGGCCAAACTTGCTTGCAGCATCTTACGTCTTGAAACAATGCTCTGCTGCCACCTCACCACTGAGCTCAGACTAAGGAGACACCACCACTGCATGTATCATTGGACCAAGGACCCCCTGGATGCCATGCCAGAATCGCACCAGCAGCCAGACTGGTACAATGTACAAGGTAGTGTCAGTAGCAGTGCCAGGTCATAGTACCAACATTCTGATTACTCTCTTTGGATGGGCAGCCAAGTCAGCAATGTGGCAGACACAGTACATTAATGTGGGCGGTAGGAAAGATAATTATTTTACCTTACTAACTGTCAGGATTCTGATCATAGGGATGCTGCTTTTGGTACTTTGACCACTAGGATTTCAATTGCCGGAATCCTGACTTAAACCCATGTTGCAGGCAAACCTAAGTCAAGGTGAGCAGAAGCCCTGGGGGGCAGCAGTGCTGCAGGCACAACATAACTGAAGGATAGCAGCACATCTGGAGTGAATTTAGATAGCCACAGTGCTGCTCTACTGCAATTGATGCAAACATCAGGGGGTAATTTACTAAAGGTTATTTAGGTCGAGTTGCATTTAAAAAAAATGTGAGTTAGCAAATTGATAACTTACTAAGGATTCATTTGCATTGGCCAAATAAAATTGGTACAGTATGATTTAAAATTGCTCATTTACTAAGAATCATTGGTACTCTTTACTTAGAAGGGCGCCCACGATTTTGATCGTGGGCATCGTTAGTAAAAAATCTCGGGCATCTCGGGCATTGAATGCACTAAAAAATCGGGTGCGATGCGACCGACGAGATGCCCGCGATTTCCCATAGAGAACAATGTTCAATGCCTCAATTGACCCAATTTTTCCATAGGAAACAATGTTAAATGGGCCACAGAGGCCAAATAGGCACCCTGAAGTGTATAAAAGCCACCCGAATTGTTAACGCCACCCCACGATCAACGTCAACCCGAAGCGTGGCGAGCGCAGCGAGCCCGCGAGGGGCGGCGGTACGCGTCCTACGACCTTTTCATACCCCCACTATCCACGTCGGCGTACAGTTGAGAATAGAAAGTGTGGCGAGCGCAGTGAGCCACCGAGCCCGAAGCGTGGCGAGCGCAGCGAGCCCCGCGAGGGGACGCGGACAGCTGTGAAGCCACTCTTCGGGTTGACGTTGATCGTGGGGTGGCGTTAACAATTCGGGTGGCTTTTATACACTTCAGGGTGCCTATTTGGCCTCTGTGGCCCATTTAACATTGTTTCCTATGGAAAAATTGGGTCAATTGAGGCATTGAACAGGAAAATCGGGTCAATTGAGGCATTTAACATTGTTCCCTATGGGAAATCTCGGGCATCTCGTCGGTCACATCGCACCCGATTTTTTAGTGCATTCAATGCCCGAGATGGCCATGATGGGCGCCCTTCTAAGTAAAGAGTACCGAATCATTTTTGTCAAATCACTTCACTTCACACCAAAATCGTGACATAAGTTGCACCTCAATGTATTAAATTAAGGCAATATTTTTTTTCTAGAATGTTTACATAGAATAATGATTTTATTTGTCTAAGACCCGTCAGCAGCATGACCAAAATCAAACAAGCAACATGAAAAACCATTGTAATTAACACTAAACCAATTTAGAATGTTAATAAAGGCCCACAAATCATCTGCATCACTCCCTTTCTGCACTCAATCCTCACACGTGAGGGTTATGGAGTAGCCTGGATGCAAGCAGTAAATTCATGTGGCCTGCATCAGCTCACTGAAAGGGCCCAGGAGCAAGAAACAGTAGAGAGGAGCCAGCAGATAGGAGTAAAGTAGAGCCTACATAGGCCTAGGTTCTTCCATGGGTGGTTGGACTTCAATCCAGTCTCTGATTAGGTTATACAGATTTTCCACTTCAATCGAAAAACAAGTAATGAAGCAAATTGCAGTTTAATTACATATGTATTTTAGTGCATCCTGTTATGTATTCCACTGTGCATGTTGCAGCGACTTCCCATACTAAAGTACCAAAATCGCCACAAGGCGCACCCACCACAATGTGACTCTATACACCATCAGAAGACAAAGGCACAATTGAAACCACTTGTTAGTAAATGCGCATTTCTTGTTCCAGCGATTAGGGGCAATAAGGGGCAATTAAAAGTGATGTTTCTTGTAAATTACCTGCCAGGTGTTATTTCTCCCAAAAAATTGATGTTACTGTAAAATGTGAACTTTTGATTCTGCTATATAAAAGGGTGGTTCAGTAAGGTAACAAGCCCTCTCACATGTGTAATGTTCTCTATTTCATTCTAATTTCCCACCAGGCCAGAGTTGGTAGACCACTGCTTCTCCTCACGGCCATTAGACTGGGCTTCTTATCAGCTATACTGTCCCAACATTAGCTGTAAGATGGTGGAACTAACTGAACATTGAGGTGCACGGTGTGATCATGGAAACATTTTCGGTTTTGGTTAATTATGAATATTGGGTGGGTAGTATTGCGCTCTACCAATGCAGGGCTGGGGGGGGACCAAGGGAGAGCGATGCCAGGCTGTGTGTAGGAAAGTGTGGAAGGGTGGGAGAGGCAATGAATGGGTAGGGAAGTGAACCTGTGTGTACTAGATATTGTATGAGTGTATAAATAGTGTTGTGTATATTAATGACACTGTTTGCAGATGTCAGGGTTAACAGGATTTATTTGTCATCACAATGAAATAAGGGTATCACGTGAGGGATGGGGATGTGGTTTCCTGGGACTGGGCCTTAAGTCTCGCAGCATGGACCACCACAGTGTCACTCTTTTGAGACCTGGGAGAGGAGAAAGGGAATCCTTTAGGGAACCCTTTATCATAGGGTCCTAACCTGGATCCTATGTCCCCCCTGATGATTAATGGTGGCCTATTCTGGGGCAAAAGAACAGTCTTCTTTAATCTTAAAAGTCTTATATTGTTAAAGTGTTGGACTGGTATGTCCGACGTTGTATTGTTATACAAGCAGGACGCCGCTGTGCATATACACACTCGGACATACCAGTCCAACACTTTAACATATAAGACTTTTAACTTTTGCCCCAGAATAGGCCACCATTAATCATCAGGGGGAACATAGGATCCAGGTTAGGATACCAGCTAGGCAAGCACATCACCCACAAGCAGTGCTCCAAACCCAAACTAGTTTCCATGACATGAAGTTATCACTGTACAATTCGACAAGTTGGTGATTATTTGAAGCTGCTCCACCTTGCTAGTGATATTGGGACAGTATGACTGATATGTCACAGTCTAAGGGTCTACCTGCTCAGTGGTCTACCTGCTCTGGTCTGGTGGTAAATTAGAATGAAATAGAGAACATTACATATGTGAGAGCTTTTGTTACCTTACCTAGTGAACCTCCCTTATAAATGTATTAATCTTAGAACAATCTTAATAAATGATATCTTCCTTTACAAGAGCAGCACAAACACCCTCTGTACCTTTCTGGAAATGCCATCAAATTTTCTCTGCAAGCCCATGCATTCTTATTGAAATCTAGAAGCTTAATGTCACTAAAGACCATTTCACTGTTCATTGTCTTGAATTTCATAAATGCCACCAATGGTCTGAAATATTCAAACCTGCTTACATAGATATAATCTTCACATTCATGTGGTAATAGGTATTATGTTGTACTAATAAAGTGTGTACAGATCATAGTGATCTGTACTAGGCTACCTCCGCAGATCTCAAATGTTCTTTTGTAGTATATACTGTAAACTATGATAGTGTTTATTGTAAATTAGCCTCTTATATTCATTCACAAAGTACACAGTGTACTTTAGGCTGCTATGAGACAGATGATAACATTTAACAATAAGCATTTATACCAATGAATGATCCGCTTAGTATGATTTGCACTATGCTTGATTCTTATATGTGCTTACAGAGCATTAAAAGGAGGTTTTCACACAGTATGAATGATGCTACTTATCAGATGCCAGTGCTCTGCAGCCTCCTATCCCTATTCAGTGTTTCAGCTGTTACATTTCTTGTGGAATGGAGACAGTACTTAGTATCACACATCTGTACTTGGCATTTAAATAAAGTTTTCAAAGGAAAATCTGAATATATATATTTGGTGGTACAGCATACTGTAAATACACATAAAATGTACCGTAGTTAACTGCAAGGAATGGTTATCAATAAGAATGAATGTAAGCTCCTAATACACCAGATTCAGTCTTTATGAATAGAACCCAGCATATATTGGCATAATGGCATGGAATCATTCTTATGGTGCTGTGCATAGAACAGGCTGTTGCAACTGAAGACTTATCCATATCAGCAAACTTGATTGACAATGGATCTGGTAAGCAGATCAAAAATGTGCTAGACAATGATAGAATTGTTGGTTTTCTAGATTTTTATAGGTTTCTAACCATGGAATCAATGTGAAAAACACATGTTGTCCCTTCATGTATGGGGTCAATTTCATAGATTGTGAAGAAAACAATAAGTAAAAACCTATTTAAAAAAGTAATATTACAGAAATTAAATCCATTCACTAGCATTCTGTAATTAATTAATATGTTTCTATTATGGTTGAGGTAACATGTTTAAAAAAGGGGCAGACTAGATGTGCCAAGTGGTTCTTATCTGCCGTCCAATTCTATGTTTCTATGTTTCTAATAATAGTATAGTGCTTCCAGAATATTTCACATTGGGTGCCATGTAGAGTGTGCCTCAATTGTGTAAAATATGTTACATGTATCTCTAAGAAACTAAGATCATAGCTAGAAAATTTCTGTTTGATTCTATTTTAATTTTTACAAAATCATAAGATGAATGATACAGTTTGCAAGAAAACTGATACCAATTATCAAGTCTATATAAGGCCATTCTGAGTTACACAGACAACAAATGCAGTGTTAGTATATAAAGAAAATATTTATGGAGATGAACCTTTTCGTAGCTGGCTATTCTATTTTTTTCTACTGTACAGTTTGCTCTTGTTTGTATATGGTACATTTTGCTTTTGTTTGTTCTAGACTGTTTTTTTATATTGAATTCCATGTGAAATGAGTTGGGTACTCTTAGTAATGGCACACATTCTGCTGTATCTGCTGCACATCTACACTCTCAAAAATGTAGATTAAATACTTACCATCTGAATGACTGCACACATTCAGTTTGAAAACAAATGCAAGCTTTTGTGTTTTAGACATTACATCATGTTACCTTGTATCAACTCCCATGGCCTTATACAACCTCCGGATGCCCTTTGTAAACTTCTGATCCTATGTAGTCTTAAAAAAAATGGATTACAAATGTAGCTATTTTAACAATACTAATATATATATAAACGTGGGTACAGTAAAGTATGAGGCCACTCTCCAGACTGTGATTGAAATTTTCAAATACTTCTTTATTAGACACGCTGCCACATTTTTAGGTCAACGTTTCGGCTCTCATTTGAGCCTTTTTCAAGACTTGTAGACAGCTTTATTACAACGTGAGGCACGGTGGATAGCTAAATTGGAGACTGTGGCACCGAAAGGTCTTAATGAATATAATTCTTTATCAGTATTTTTGTAAAATGTGAGAAAAATTTTTTTTTCTGGGGAAGACTTAAACGGTGACACAATGCGTGTAGTAAAGTATATAATGTACTTTTTTTGTACTAATATGTTTTTTATATATGTCTTGTAAAAATGTTTTTTGTCTGACATGTGTTGTGTCAGTGGAGCAGTATGCTATTATAGATGTTCTGCGTTCACTGTGCTGTTGAGGGTATGACCTTTGACCTTGGAGACTATAGACAAACGAAGGATATGTATGTGGTAATTGAGCGTTAATTAAGTTATAGGAGATGACACTGCGGTACATAGTTGGCTAATGCCTCCTTAGTGAATAGAAATGAATAGTAACAGAGATTTTGTCACTAAGTCACGTTAAAGCAGGAAGTAAATGATGCGGTCCACTTGCGCTCCACAGCCGGAGTGCACGTGCGTACAGGAAGTGACGCATGCGGTCCAAGAGACACGCGATGCGCTTCATGGACAGTGATTTAAACGGAAGCGTCCGGGCTATACACACGCCGCACTACCATGTGCGGAATGGCGTACACCCGGCGGTTACACTGTACAGGTAGGATACTTGGTTTCTTATGTCTCTGGATGTCTCCTTGGGCGAAGGTCTGCTCTCTCACGGCATGGGAAAAGTGGTTGCACTTGTTTGTAATATGGTTATTATGGGTTGAACTGTGACTGATTTAATATTGCGATATGATATCGCTAATTTAAATGTGTATATGGGAGGTACATCACCACTTAATTAAGTGGCTTTGCAATATGCCGTATGAGTTAATGAATATGTATTTACTGTAACTTTGAAATCTCCTGTTGACCAACACATGTATGTTTTATATATATTTTATAGGTGTTTTTCTATGAAGTATACACTGAAAGCTGTCTACAAGTCTTGAAAAAAGGCTCAAATGAGAGCCGAAACGTTGACCTAAAAATGTGGCAGCGTGTCTAATAAAGAAGTATTTGAAAATTTCAATCACAGTCTGGAGAGTGGCCTTATACTTTACTGTACCCACGTTTATATTTACCTCTGAAGAGGACTGAGTGTGCACCCCAGCAAGAATTGATATCACTAGCGAGTGTCACCTGACCCCCTGGATATATATATATATATATATAAATTATCCAAATGTCTTGGCACTTACCACTCCTTTTCAAAGTAGAAATGCTTGCTCCAGTGCACCCTTAGACTGGGGTCAGCTTAAATTTATATATATATATATATATATATATATATATATATATATATATTAAAGAAAAAGGTACCCAGACCGCGCTAACGTTTGCTAGTGGCAGCAACTCTGAGGGATCCTCTGTTAGACAGGAACCAAAGTAATAGAAATGAGATAGAAGGGAGTTCAGAGTGCGCCTCAAATTACAATCACAAATAATACTTCAATGAGTTACAATAAAATGTTTTTTTTAAAAAACAACTTTTATTCAAAAGTGTCTTCTGCAAGATGTCGGTAGCCCAACGCGTTTCGTCAAAAACTTGACTTCCTCAGGGGCATTATAGCAGATTTGTACAGACAGATTTCACACGAAAGCAAATTTCGTGGATAGGATTCTTGCAATTAAGGGACCAGATTTCCCAAATGAAGAATCAACTCGCAATCCCCTGATGATCAGGTATAGCAATAAATACTGGCTGTTCAGTGTATTCCAAGTCAGGTGAGTTGGTTTTAGGGGGAATTGATTACCCCAAGTTTCCACAAAACAGGGTAACAGGAAAATCAGGCAAGCAGGAGCTAAACCGGATGTGGATACCAGGATTCCCTTAATTGCAAGAATCCTATCCACGAAATTTGCTTTCGTGTGAAATCTGTCTGTACAAATCTGCTATAATGCCCCTAAGGAAGTCAAGTTTTTGACGAAACGCGTTGGGCTACCGACATCTTGCAGAAGACACTTTTGAATAAAAGTTGTTTTTTTAAAAACTGGCACTCCAGCAATATAACAGCGGCGCAGGTGCCTTTCCAAAGAAAAGTGCATATAAGTCCAAATGACGGATGGCACTCTGCTTCAATAATAAGTAGGCGACACAAGGTCTTGATAAAAGTGATAAGATCACTGAAACGTTGACCACACACCTTGTGTCGCCTACTTATATATATATATATATATATATATATATAGAGAGAGAGAGAGAGAGAGAGAGCAGGAAATAAGAGGCACTCTTTTTCACACACACACATTTCCCCCACTATCCATGTCATTTCCCCCACTATCCACATCATACCCCCAGTATCCACGTCAGCGTGGAGTTGATTTTATTAAGTCAGGCGAGCGCAGCGAGCCACCGAGCCTGAAGCGTCCCCTCACGGGGCTTGCTACACTTCGGGCTCGGTGGCTCGCTACACTCACCATACTTTATAGAATCAACTCCACGCCGACGTGGATAATGGGGGTATGACGTGGATAGTGGGGATATTAACCATTGTGTAGTTTCAGGGCTCCAGAAGCACTTAAGTAGTTTACGTAGGCAGCATAGTGCTGTATTGGTATTCTCAATACAGCACTACGTAAACTACGCAACTGCCACCGTGAAACTAAACAAGTACCAAAATAAATGTTGATAACTACATAATAATGATGTCAAGTTTGGCAACTGAGCTGAGAAGTGTCTTCTCAGCTCAGTTGCCAAACTTGACATCATTATTATCATGGGGCTTGACAGGAATAACTACTCTTGAGTGAATACTCAGGCAATGGTGGAAACTTTAAGGACAATGCTGCTATATTTTATTTATTTTTAAGTTCTTCTGTATACCCAACAGTTGTCTTTTTTATCCCTTACTGTAGTGCAGCTTTCTAGTGATCTCACATTACAAACAACAACTATAGGAATGTAACATTATCATTGGATCAAAATGTGAAGATATATATATCAAAGGATAAGTGAGTGTGGGAAACTAAATCTCAGAGCTTTTCCACGTCTGAGCAAAGTACGTAGCTTGTCCGCTAGAAATTATTTTATGATACAGAACATAGAACACTAGATTGCAGATTAAAACATAATTCTCAGGAAAGATTGTGTATGTTAGAATAACACATCATTTACTATATGTTGGCTACATTATAAAATGGAAAAGTGTAGAACAGCAGCAATGCTTTCATACCACATATTTTGTTTTGCTTTACTGTAGGTATTTGTAGTTACTATATAAAGTTCATGAATGAATGCATCTTTACAGCTTTACCTCTTCGTTTGTAGAAGTTTATCACGTATAATGATGCTTTGCTCAATTGCAGTCACACATTTTTTGAGCATGCACAGGGCACATCCATACATGATCTCTGCATCAGCTCCTACAGGGTCAATAATATAAGGTGTAAGCAGATCACCCCCACCTCAAGTTACCCTTGCAGAGTCCCCACTAGGCAAACTGGGCACTTGCCTTAGGGCCCAACATGCACATAGGGGTTGGCCTGCCACCATTGCTGGTAGTCAGCATGAAAACGTTAGGAGCTGGATTGATGCTCTACCCCATGTCATTTTCTGATTCCTTCCTGTGATTTTAACCCTTCTGTTCCACTTGAAGCCCTATCCGTTATCCTTTACCCTATATCTATCCTTCTCCTCTCACTGAGGCCCTGTCTATGACTCTGATACTTTTCGTGTAAAAGACCCTGCCCCCACCACCATGGGTAGTGTGTATCCTTCTCAGAAGCTCTGCAGTTTGCATTGCATGAGAGCCATCTTCCAAGTACTCTAATATTTTGTTGGACATTAATGTTATCAGGGAGATAAAATGAACTTTGTGTATTTAGTAGGTGTACTGTATTAATGCTCTGTGCTAGTGTATTTCTGCTTTACTTATTAAAAACAAGCACATTATATACTAACTACACAAAAAAACACTTTTTTTCTTGCATTTTAGGTGGAAAAAGCCAACATTTCACTTTATACAGCATGGGTCTTCAAACTGCGGCCCTCCAGATGTTGTGAAACTACAAATCCTAGCATGCCTTGCCACAGTTTTAACACTCCCTTATAGCAAAACTGTGGCAAGGCATGCTGGGATTTGTAGTTTCACAACATCTGGAGGGCCGCAGTTTGAAGACCCATGTTATAAAGTATGTATTTAATTACTTTACAAGTGCACAGAAATCTTATCTTACGCAACAACCAGTTTTAATGTGAGCTATATGGGAATAGTATTTATGTAGATGAGAGTATGAAAACTTCATTCATCTATACTGACCAACATAACACCATTCCTAGATGACATTATTGGGCCTTTTTACCAGCTGAAATGGGAACATGCAGGGAAGACGCTTTCATTTCTTGTTTTTCTGTTTTTCTTGTTTTTCCAACTGGTTACCTACTCCCACAACAGGGTCCCTACTCCTCCAACTGGTCCCCTACTCCCCAACTGGTTCCCTACTCCCCCAACTGATTCCCTGCTCCCTCAACTGGTTCCCTGCTCCCCCAACTGGTTCCCTGCTCCCCCCAGAGAGCTGGCTCTTTGATTTGCATCTGATGTTTTTGACAGTGAAATATATAAAGACTCTTCTCACCGTACAGCGTTTTACCAAAAGTTCTGTCCTGAGCAGGGTCATCTTAAAGTATGGGCTTACTGGGCAGCTGCCCTAGGGCCCCACAATTCTAGGGGCCTTTGAACAGGGGTTTGCTGGTGCATCTGGAGTTTCTTATGAGGCTAGTAGAGATTGCTGCCCAGCTGCTTTCATTGTTAATTACACAAAATCAGAGCTGTCGGGAAACATTCTCTGCCAGTCTGCAACCAGTTACTGGGCTAGATTCTGTAAGCTTCAAAAGTGATAAAATGGAGAGTGATAAACAGCCAGCCAATCAGCTCCTACCTGCCATGTCACAGGCTGTGTTTTAAAAATGTCACACATGAGCTGATTGGGACTCTCCATTTTATCACTTTTGAAGCTTAAGGTGCGTACACACGGGGGGGATTTTGTGTAATATCGCGGGAAATATGGCGACCATATTGCGACCATATTGCCCGCGATGGGAGTTTGCACCGGCGATATATCGCCGGGTGCGCGCTCCCGTTTTTACCCCTGTAGTGATCGCTGGTCGCAGGAACATGCTCCTGCGACCAGCTGATTTCCACTGCTGGGCTCCCCCCGACATCTCTGGTCGCTGATGAAAAGGAGAAACTGAGCAATATATTGCTCAGCCATATATTGCTCAGCAATATATGGCTGAGCAATATATCTCCCCCTTGTGTACGGGGCTTAAGAGAATCTGGCCCCCTGGCTGTAAGCATGTTAATTGCTAGATGGCTGATAGCAGATGGAGAAACACCACAGGAAGATTTTTCTTAAGTAGGGGCCCAAATGCACTGCTTTGCCTAGGGCCCACAATGCCATTAAGACGGCCCTGGTCCCGGGACTTTAACACATTTAAATACAGATGATTTCTTTAATGCTGTTGTTCATTTTCCATTTTAAACAGATGCAGATTTAACAGAAAGCTGCTCGCAGGGCTTGATTCACATGCAGAAGTGCACCCAGCAATGCAGTGCTGCTGCTGACAGCACAAGTGTATTGCCAATTCATAATCTTCAATAATGATTAGCTTAATTGTACATTCCTTCTCTGGGAAAAGGTGCTTTGCTAGGGAACAGTATATCAGTTTGAATTGCTGGAAGGATAAGTGTCTCAGAAAAGCATGGTAAAGTAATAAAGCTAAAAGCACCCAGAGATAGACACGCTTCATATTGGCACACTGTATACTATCCTTATGAATAAAGTCCAACATATTTCTCCAAATTCCCTGTGACAAAGATAATGGGAGATTTCTCGTAACTTGTCACTTATAGGGTGGACGGAAAACCTTCATCATTTTAAGCATTCATTACCTCAGGTGGAACCAGAGATAGGAACCTGCTGTAGGCTATTAACCTGTCTTGTAATGCTGATTTAAAATAAAAGTAATATTATTTTTAAATGAAGTATATATTGTGGCAGAGACAGCATCCCTCCACATGAGTTCTGTGGAGGATCCAGACCAGGTTTTCGAGCAGTAGCAGCAACAAGCTTGTGTAATCAGCAGCACCTGTGCTCTCTTCATATAAGTGTTTTCAAGGCAGAAGGAAAATAATGGTGGATTAGCTACCCACGTGATAGGCCAGTGTGGGTGTGGTGTAGGGACCACTAGAGCATCCAAAATGCTTATACTATGCTGTGAACTGTATGCTGCAAGTGCTGTAACCACCGTTACTGTGCTGATTACATGGTATGCTGTTTACCTGCTATGAAAAAAAAAGACATAGGGGCCCATTTATCATTCAATATTTGCTGTTAAATCCCCAAAAACACTAGTTTTCAGGGGTTAGCCGCAAATGTTAAGTATCACTGGTATGTATCAGGAGGTACCTGCACCGCCGCCGGACACATCCCCCATAGGTTTCTATGGGGGAGGTGAAGCTGCCTGATGTCTCAACATTGGGTAAAGCACTTCACATCTCTGGGCTAACGCCATTCTGAGATGGCGCTAGCCCATTGTAGCCCATGGGCTACTGATTGCACTGCCGCCGGTCCTGCACCCAGTTCAGCACATCGCAGAAATGGGCTCCTTTCAGAGCCCTGTCCCTACGTGTGGGGCATGAATCATCCCTGCAGTAGGATTGCATTTTACAATGCCGTAAAATTCCACCCAGATCCGCTCTTGTGATCCTTGATAAATGGGCCCTCAAGACTTTATCTGATCCAGTATACAGTATGGGCTCCATTATATTGAAATTCAGCATTCATATATTTACTGTTGTACATGCCGCAGGCATACATATAAATACTTTAGATGTACTTACATGAATACTGTATGCAGATGAATTTCTAAGGTGCATGAATGACCAGGGAATGTCGTGATAGGTCCTTTGTTTAAGGATGTGGCTAGCTACAACTGAGGTTTGGCTAACCATTACAGAGTGCATGATCTGGACACCTTGATAAATATATAAATACAGCTGTAGAAAATATTGGGAGTTGGGAGGTAAGCGCACAGTCTGGAACCTGATCGCTAGAAGTGCAGGTGGTTCCCTAGGCAGTCGGGCCCACCGGAGTGTTCCCTTCAGATCATTTCCTGACAATAACTACAGTGATTTGTATTCCTCGACTTCGACCCTGGCATTTTTAGTGGATATTTTGTACATCTCTCATAGCAACGTTGGCACTAAAAGGGTTGATACCGTTACAATTAATACCTGAAGCACTCTAACAGAGGTTTACATACATGAATAACTTGTTTTAAATGTTACCATATGTATAAAAGCAATATAAACATGGACAAAGAATACAATAATGACTCTTGACCTTACCTAGTAAAGTAAATATATTAGGGTACAAATGGCAAGTGGTTACAAAACAGTCTATCTTAAGCTGCAGATGGATAAATGTTTTGTGTTGTGTTTTGTACTCAAAAGTTTGTGTATTCCAAGTGCTATAAAGTCTCTATGGAGTAATAAATATTTGCTCAGCTATACAGTCGATTGAAAGCCATAAATAACTCCCTGCGTTTCATCTTAACTGGAGATAGACCAATTATCTTTAATGATAGTACCAATATCACTCCAGTGATTACTGTAATGAGTAACAATTGGTCAAGAGGGCATTACTTCTTTCAAGAGGAGATTTTCCCATGTGAATGCAATAATTAAAATAGGCAACTTCTTTAAATTACCAAGATCAATAATGCTTATGATATATAAAGTGCAATTTTCAGACCTCCTTTCAATTGGGAATTATAATATAAGCATAGGTACCGATTTATGTTTTTGCTGGTGGGTGCTCAAGCCAAAACTATAGGGGAGTGGCTTAATGGTGTGGGGCGTGGCCACAAAATAATACCTGTTATTAGTTATAAAGCCAGATTCCATAGAACAAAAATATCTTTAGAAGATATCTGTGCATCATTTCTCATCCTGAGGCTCAGGGGCGCTGTTGCCCAGAAACGTTGGTTTCCACTCTGTTCTAATACAGACTATTTTCACTAAGACCTGCGAGTGCCACTGCTTGTTTGATTTCCCAGTATGTGTGTGTATATATATATATATATATATATATATATATATATAATCATGAGGGTGCGGCACTCCAAGCTAATAAAAAAGAAGACACCAGTATTATAACAACATTTCAATTTAAATGTAAATTTTCATCAGGTTACAAACAACACAAAATAACACTGTCACGGACGGCCGCGGCGGGACACGGCGGGTCCGGTACTCACCCCTCCGTGCCCGCCGCCTGTCCGTTCTGGGGCTCTGGTGTGGGCGCACTGCTGGGTCCTGGCCGGCCAGGAAGTGCTGCATGATGGGGCAGGTCCCTGGGAGTCCCGGGGGAGCTGAGACTGAGGTGGTGCCGGGAGGCCGGTGCCGCCATCTTGGATGTGGGCAAAATGCAGATTGGAGGCCAGGTTCAGGTTTCCTGCTCCCTGCACTGTCTAGCCAATGACAGCCGCCCACTATGTATTTAGGGGATCTGTCTTGGTGAACTTGTGTCAGTGCAAAGGTTTCCTAGCCTTGTGCAGTTGGAGACTCCTGGCTCACTCCTGTCCACTGCAGCCTTCATCTCAGTCCGTCCTGCTATTGACTCCGGGAATCCTGGCCTCTTGCTGCCTTCTTGGTCGTTCACCTGTGGACCTGATACCACCAGTCCGTGGGGCCCCTGCCTGTACCCAGGAGCCCGCCAGCATCCCACCAAGTTACGTCACCCTCTGGGGTACCCTGTCGCCTGGAGACCACCCAGTTACAGTCTTTCTTTTCCTTGGACTCCATTTAACACCATCCTCGCCTGTCTTTGCCATAAACATCCATTCCATCATCAAAAGCTCTCTTTCCCGTATCTTGGATCTCCCCCAGTGCCGCTGGTCATCTCGTGAGTTTATGCAAAAACGTATTATTATTTCTAAGACTTTGCTCAAAGACGTTATTTGGGACTTTCCTTGTTTATCTTATGTCAAAGCAATTATTTGAATAAGAGATTTCTTTTCATTTATGAAACCGCCTATAATAAAACCAGCCCGCTTTAACCCTACTACATCTGGTCCTAAAGTGATTCCTGAGCACCACATGATCCATCCCAGTCCTCCATCTGTGACAAACACATACCTTTATAGACATACAAAAGAGAAGAAGTGAAGCTGTTTCGAATGAGAACACACACCTGTCCATCCGCAAATGACTGACGTCATCAGCGGTAGATGATCAGCACTTGCATACCTTACCCAACACCATGGAGACAACATAAACAATTGGAACCAACGACAACAATAGTACAGGAAATTACCTCTGCTAAAATCATACAAAATATATCATAATCAGCAAGAGAACATCAAAACATATTGAAAATGAAGTAGAACCCAGTAGACATGCTGAAGAATGTTTTCTAAATAAATAGAACAAAATTTGTTTTTTTAACCCCTTAGGTGCAGTGACATCTAACCGATGAATCCATCGGGATTCGCAGCGCAACAGAAGTAAACCACGATTGCCTCCTCGTATATTCTGAGGGATACAGTCAACCATGCGGTATCTCAAACTATTTAATGGACGTTTAAGCTCCACAAAATGCAGAGCCACCGGATGGTCACTCAATCCGGTAGTGAGAGCCTGGCGTATAGCGCCATGATGTACCACCATGCACTCTTTAAATTTACGCTCTGTCCTACCAATGTAGCTCAAGCTGCACGGACAAATTATCTGGTACACCACAAACGAAGACGAGCATGTAAAATGATGTTTAATTTTAAGGGGTTTGCCGGTATGGGAATTGTGAAAGGTATCACTAGACAACATGAATTGGCAAGTGGTACATGTGCATTTAAAGCACCCATTTTTAAGTTTCCCCAACCAGGAACATGTTGTGGGAGCTTTTTTAAACGTGATCAGTTTTCACGAGCCAATCTTTAAGATTTCTGGGTTGGGATCATTTGGTCTATTGCATTATGGTAGAAAGTCATTAGGTCGAATCCATTAGGTCGACATGCTAAAAGGTCGACATGATTCTAGGTCGACATGGGAAAAGGTCGACATGATTCTAGGTCGAAAGGTCATTAGTTCGACAGGTCATTAGTTCGACAAGGTCATTAGTTCGACATTGTCTATGTCGACATTCACAAGGTCGACATGGGGTTTTTCACTGTTTTTTTACCTGAATGTCAACACAGTCGACATGGACACAGTTTAAAGTGCACTGCATCCCCTCGCATCGCTCGCTGCGCTCGCAATGCGTCGGGCACGGTGCCTCGCTACGCTCGGCACACTATTTTATTCTCCCACCACGCCCTAGTGGATGGTAGGGCATGAAATACCGCCTGTCGGCACATGTTGGCTCAAAAAACAGTGAAAAACTCCATGTCGACCTTGTGAATGTCGACATAGACAATGTCGAACTAATGACCTTGTCGAACTAATGACCTGTCGAACTAATGACCTGTCGAACTAATGACCTTTCGAACTAGAATCATGTCGACCTTTTCCCATGTCGACCTAGACTCATGTCGACCTTTTAGCATGTCGACCTAATGGATTCGACCTAATGACTTTCTACCATAATGCAGTAGACCAAATGACCGCATCCCAAGATTTCTACCCCGTGAATAGCACAGCATAATGCGGTGCTTAGTAAGAGGTAAGGTATTGTCACTTTGTATCAATGGCCAGTTGGATTTGACCAGTGATGTAGTAGCTTGGGATGCTGAAATAAACCGGTTAACCCATGGAATCCGATTGGTTCTGGAATCAATTTTTTGTTTAGGTTACAATAAAAAGTGGTTATGTCAATCTGAAGAACCTTCAATTTACATTGCACCAGGTCTCTTCACGCTGACTGTGACTTCTGTACATCGATCGGAACCGATTGCAGAGCTATAAAAGGCATCAGTTGGAGAGTTGTTTTATTACACCCCTTGTTTTGAAATCGTTACACTATACTATACTCTAAGTGGAACATCACGGGTTGTTAGCGCAACAGCGGTGACCACACTACCCTAAGCACACACCCAAGAGTGTGTCCCTGATATACCTAATCAAGGTGTTAAAAGTCCATTGATCTTGGTGTACTACCCCTGAAGAAGTCCCTAGGGGACGAAACGCGTAGGGTTTTTTCTTATGATCAATCTGCACCTTTGGTCGATACCTTGTATTGGACTTCAATGATCCACCGAAAATTCATGCTAAACGATTGTAAACAAATGTATTTTAAATTATTTTATTGTGTAAAATAAACATTGTGTATTTACTTTTACAAATTGTGGACTGGTGAAACCACTTCCTGAGCGCACCTCTACACCTTCTCTTCTTGCACCAGGTCATGTCTATTATAGTCCCGCTGTACAAATTTATCAATTAAAGAATTAATTTGTTGTTCACAGATGGTTTTATCGCTATTAATTCGATGGAAGCGGAGCATCTGGGAGTAGGGGAGAGCCTGCGCCAGACTGCGTGGGTGACAGCTTTGGGGTTGCAGGATAATGTTCCTATCAGTGATTTTTGAATAGACTTTAAGGAGCCCATACACGCTCCGATCCCGGCGGTACGATGTGTGGTTTGAGGTGCGTGCTCCCGCGGCACCTCATCGCACAGTACAAAAAGTATGTGCTGCACATACTTTTTGTACTTGCTTTGCATCGCATCGCATTGCATACACAAGGCATGCACAAGGCATGCAATGCGATGTGATGGATGCTATTTCAGTCCAGAACGCACGCCGTGATCGGAGCGTGTATGGGCACCTTTAGTGATAAGTCTATTATTAACGATTTCAATATTAACATCCAAAAAATGGGCTTCTGTTTGTAATACTTCATAAGTACATTTTACTGGATCGTCAGTTAAATTATGCTGGTCAATAAGATTACAGAGCTGCAATTTGTCACCCCGCCATATAGCAAATTCATCTTCGATGTAGCATTTAAACAAGTAGTAGTGTAGTATTAAACAATGTAGTATTAAACAATATAGTGTAGTATTAAACAAGTAGTGCAAGTAGTATTCTAGTTGCTATATCTGGGCATATATGCATTCATATGTCTTATTGTATCTTTGCGATTTTTCTGTTACAGTTATGATAGATTGTTTACCCGTTGTCACGGTTTTTAGCCACACTGCATTGACGTGCGCCGTGATCATTCACGGTGACGTCATCTCTTCACGCCACATCGGAAGCAGGAGGTCGGGCTGAAGATGGGCGGTGCACATGGCTGAGGGCTATAAGGTAAGCTTCTGTAATGTGGTATTTTGTATCCTGACGAAAATCAACAATGATTGAAACTTTGTACTAAACCTGATGCACAGTGTGTTTATTTTTAATAGGGATGAGCGGGTTCGGATCCTAGAGATCCGAACCCCCACGAACTTACCTTATCCGAGGACAGATCTGAGGATTTCGCCGGGTCCCGCCATTTTCAGGAGTCCAAATCGAGGCCAAAACGTCATCATCCTGCATCGGATTCGGATCTCTATAAAAGGTCAGGCTCCGGCGCCATCTTCATTCTGCATGTAGAAGTCAGACAGCACGGATGTTGCCGTGCTGTCTGCACAGAATATAAACCTATGGGGGACAAAAAAACACTGTGGGGGGATATACTAAGGAGGTGCAACTAATGGGGGATCAAACAGAGGCTACATAAACTGAGTGGGGCTGCTCAAGGGGGACAACTGTAAAAGTCAGGAATCTAAAGGTACATTTACTAAGGGGGAACTAATGGTGCAGGAACTTTTGTACATCTACTAATGGGGAACTACTAAGTGGAAAACTATTCAGGTTACAGATACTAAGGAGGGCATTACTAAGGCTACTACTAAAGGGGGGCTGTTATATGGGACTACTGTGGGGGACATTTAAGGGGGGCTCTCTGAAAAAAAAAGTTTTATGTTTTTTATTTCAATAAAAAAAGGTGTTTTTTTCCCTTAACCTGCAAGGGGTGTTAAGTGTGCCATATCAGTCCAGCTGTGCTGCCCAGTGTCCTGTATCAGTCCAGGGGTGCCCGCATGTGTGCCGTATATATCCAGGGGTGCCCAGTGTCCCATATCAGTCCAGGGTTGCCCCCATGTGTGCCTTATAATTATATGGGTGCCGCCATGTGTCCCGTATCAGTCCAGGGGTGCCCCCATGTGTCCTGTATCAGACCAGGGGAGCTGCCCTTTTTTTATGAAAAGAAAAAAAAGTGTTTTTTTTTTTTTTTAATTTTTACTCCGAGGGCTGTTAAATGTGCTGTATCAGTCCAGGGGTGAGCCAAGAGTGCCGTATAATTCAAGTGGTGTTACTAAATTCTGCCGTATTATTCTAGGTGTGCTGCTCTTTTTTTTAAATTAAAAGAATAAAAGTTTTTCTTTTTTTTACTGCAGGAGTGTCGCCATGTCGGCCGTATAATTCCATGCTTGCCGCCATGTGTGCTGTATCAGTCCAGGGGTGCCGCCATCTGTGCCGTATAATTCCATGTGTGCTGTATCAGGTCAGGGGTGCCCGCATGTGTGACGCATAATTCCTGGGGTGAGCCAAATGTATCATATAAATCATGGGTTGCTGCCAAGTCTTCTGTATAATTCATGGGGTGCTGCCAAGTGTGCTGTATTAGTCCAGGGGTGATGCTGTGTGCCATATAAGTCCAGGGGTGATGCTGTGTGCCATATCAGTCCAGGGGCGATGCTGTGTGCCGTATCAGTCCAGGGGTGCTATTAAGTGTGCCGTATCAGTCCAGGGGTGATGCTAAATGTGCCGTATCAGTCCAGGGGTGAGGCTGTGTGCCATATCAGTCCAGGGGTGATGCTGTGTGCCGTATCAGTCAAGGGGTGCTATTAAGTGTGCTGTATCAGTCCAGGGGTGATGCTAAATGTGCCGTATCAGTACAGGTGTGATGCTACCTGTGCCATATCAGTCCAGGGGTAATTCTAGGTGTGCAGTATCAGCCTAGAGGGGATGCTAAGTGTGCCATATCAGTCTAGTGTTTGTGCCGCACACTTGTGTGGCTTATCATAGTTATCCAGCTACCTCGGTGCAACCTTTTGCCCTAAAAACAATATTGTAAGGTGTGAGCTGTTCAGAATAGACTGGAAATGAGTGGAAATAAATGTTATTGAGGTTAATATAGCGTAGGAGCAAAAAATAAAAACCAAACTTCTGCGATTTTAGCAGTTTTTATGCCTTTTTAACAAAAAATCAGAACCCAAAATCCAAACACAAAACACTTAGGAGGTGTTTTGCCAAAACCCATTAGAACCCAAAACCTCAAGGTAATCAGAACCCAAAACCCAAAACCCGAAAAGTGGCCGGTGCACATCTCTAATTTTTAAGTTATAAATAACGGACTTAGGGTTAGGCTGCGGTATGGGGGAGGTTAGGGTTAGGTTTAGGCACTTATAAGGGAGGTTTAGGCTGCAGGGTTGGGGTTAGGTTTAGGCTGCAGGGTGGGGGGTTAGGTTTAGGCAGCAGGGTGGGGGGTTATACACTAGAGGGGAGGGTGAGGTTTGGACTGCTGCAAGTAAGGGTTAGCATGAGAGAGGTAGGGACAGGTTTACGTTACTAACATAGCCACTGTCAGGATTATTATTATTATTATAATTTTATTTATAAGGCGCCAGGGGCGGATCCAGGATAAAATGACAGGGGGGGCATATGATAAAAAAGGGTTTGGGTGGGGGAGGGGCGGTGTTAGTGGTGCCAGTGTACATGCTAAGAGAGCGGCAGGAGAGGGTGGGAATGGAATTAAAAATAGGCCCTGGCATTTAAAGTACGCAGGCCCACCATGGCGACAAATGTGAAGGATGTAGTTGTGCGCGTGCCAAAGGCGCGCTCCAGAAAAGGGTCTGTGGCCACTCAACAGGGGGCGTGTCAACACCATATACAACTTCTACACATTATGCAACAAAATACTAGACCCCATTATACTTGCCCCTTACACATGATGCCAAATGGAATGAGCCAAAATTGACATAATGCCACATGGATTGAGCCAAAATTCAAATAATGCCACATGGATTGTGTCAAAATTCACATAATGCCACACGGATTGAGCCAAATGCATAAAATGCCATATTGATTGAGCCAAAATTCACATAATGCCACATGGATTGAGCCAAAATTCACATAATGCCACACGGATTGAGCCAAAATTTACATAATGCTACACGGATTGGGAAAAAATTCACATAATGCCACACGGATTGAGCCAAAATTCTCATAATGCCACACGGATTGAGCCAAAATTCACATAATGCCACATGGATTGAGCCAGAATTCACATAATGCCACACAGATTAAGCCAAAATTCACAATACACTTCATAAACAGGGACATTGTCCACCAAAGGCGCGCATTAAACATTTACACCATAATGTCCATTACACGTTAAGTTACATGCCATTATGTCCATTATTTGTTATGACAAACACCATAATGCCTATTAAAAATGATGCTATATAAGTGCTGCTTCTCTACATGCTCATTGCCAAGGGTTCCATGCTCATTGTCAGAGGTTCCATGCTCGTTGCCAAGGGGGAATACATGCTCGTGGTAAATGGGGGACAGCCGCCGCCAGGCAGAAGTGATAGCCACTGACAGTGGCAGAGCCTGGCTGTATTCAGAGCACTGCAGGTCCCGGCTATTTGAAATAATACCCCTTTCACACCAGAAAATGCATTCCCAGGTTGGCCCCTTTTACACCAGCCTAGTCCCTGCATTTTCTGGTGTGAGGGGGAGAAAAAACAACCCCCCCCCTTTAACCAGTTATCTGATTTAACCGGCTATATCTTCGGAACCAACTGACCCATTTACATGAGACAAGTAATATATTGAAGAACTTTTGAGTGGGCTTTGAATGATTTTGGTCCAGTGAAACTGGAACGTTTGGGTCCAGAGTAATCTGCCCTCAAAATCATGTACAGCCATGAAATTACATTTCAAAAATAAAAAAATCGGTTTACACGCAATATCTCTGGAACCGATTGACTGATTTAGACCAGCCTGATATCATATTGAAGGCCCAGCGATTTGGAATTGAATGATATCAACCACAAGCTTCTGTGATGCCAAAGCGGGAACTGGCAGCCGTCGGAACCGGGTGGGGGTCGGAATTGACGGGTCCCATATTATCCTATGGGGAAAAAACGTTACAGGTTTGCCAGGCGATATCTCCGGTTCCCGGGGGGCTAGAGACACTGGGCTGGGCTCGTTGGAAAGCCCTGGTCCTCAGCTACAAAATAAATGACAGGGGGGGCACGTGCCCGGGTGCCCCCCCCCCCCTGAATCCGCCACTGTAAGGCGCCACAAGTGTTTCGCAGCATCGTACAAAGGAACAATACAGGGAGACAAAGCTTGGCATAACATTGAATAAATAACAAAAATACAGTACAAATAAAGAGCGCCACAGTTCAATACACATTACAGCTTGGATATAAGTAGTGAGGACTCAACGAAGATGGTCACTGAGTGTTGGAGTATAGGAGAGCTGTGAGTGACATGTGAAGAGAAGTGGGCTTTGACAACAGGAGGGAAGAGGGCCCTACTCGGAGGAGCTTACAATCTAGTAGGAAGGGGAGACAGACAGAATACAAGAGGTGCAAGCAAGTGGGTGGTGGTTAGATTGCAGGATGTAAACAGGCAAGAGGTCGGAGAACCATCTGGTTTATGCAGTGGAAGGGTACGCTTTGATGAATAGGTGAGTTTTCAGTGCCCGTTTGAAGCTTTGCAAGGTCGGGGAGAGTCTAATGGAGCTAGGGAGTGCGTTCCACTGAAGGGGTGCAGCACGGTCAAAGTCCTGTACTCTAGCATGGGAAGCAGTGATCAGGGTGGAGGAGAGATGACAGAAGGTCATTACATTAGACAAAATTTTTTTTCAGAATTTCATGAGAAATATTAAAAGTGATAAGATTTGAACGTTCCCTTCAGTGACTCAAAGAACAAGACTCAGTGTAAGACCATATAGGTAGAGTATTTAGGATGTTATAAAATTAAAGGTTAAAATCCCTGGGGATATATGCACATAGATCCTTGTAAATATAGAAAAGCACAACAAACAGTACAGTACACTACTGTCCCAGGGGCATGAACTGTAAGTACTAAAGCAAATTCTTGGCACGTATTGACTAAATACATATGCGAGATGTGACCTTTTGAGAATGAAACTTCTGCCAGGTAGTAGATGCTTGGAATCATTGCACACATCAGCTGTTAATAAAATACAGTAGCCACCTCATAATATCTATAAAGTACTCCCCATGTCAGTAGAGGGTTACCTAGTTCCAAAAATCTCTATATTTTAATAAAACACTCTCTAATGTGTGTAAATGACTTTAACAGTTTAAAAGCACTAAAACACTATATTATCTTGTTATATCTTATTTGCCTAATGTAAATTTAAAAGTATAACTGCATCAAAATACCTCACATATAAAGCAATTACATACAGTAAATGGAATAGAAATGTTTGTGACTACTGCTTCTCCTCATCTCTGTCAGGGTAATTCAAGTATTTTGCGCACTGGCAGCCAATAGATGGCGCTCGACTAGGCAAGTCAAGTGTTATTCAATTTGAGAAGGCATAGCTGACAGCGCTGACATTTGTAATTTTGACGGGCTGGTAACGAGTCTTATATATAAAACGCATTGGTCTGTTTTAGGGATGTGCAGTTCCGGATTTATCTGTATCTCAAAACGTGATCTTATTGGCTATTGGCTGCCAAAAAAATCCTGTTTAGAGATCTGGGTAAATCCGGACCTGCACATCCCTGTCTGTTTGTTTGACTGTCTAGTTATGCATTTGAACACCCTACTCACATGGGTTTCTAAAATAAAAGAAAAAATGCTGCCATACAGAGTATAAAGCAGTGGCAGTTTTACCTAAAAGCCCCCCCCCCCCCCCGTCTGTGAGACTGCACTGGTTTCACTGTGATTGGCAGTTACTTCCTGTTGGAAGTCTGACCTGCCAGTCAGCCAAGACAGTTCCATTGGTTTCCTCCCTCCTGGATGCTTATATGATGCTTCTATGGGCTGCTTTGTCTGCAGCCTGTAGATTCTGGGGTCTGTGCAATGCTGAGGGTGATACTGCGCATGTGCTGGTGCCGCAGCCTGTCATCCACAGTGTAAAGGCACTAGGTTTAATTTCTATGGGGACTACATATTACTAGGCCCCATAGAAAAAGTGCCCCCCCCCCATTTAGCAACAGTTGGTGATACATTCATGTAAAAAATATTACTTAGACAATAAAAACGGGCTCCCATCAGCTCTGGGCCCCATAGCAGCTGCACCCCTTGCATCTATGTTAGTTTCTCTCTTGATGGGGACGCTACTGTGAATGCATTGGTCCTGTGACCGTGGCAGGGACCAATGGGGGCCAGCAGCAGTTGCATCAGTGATCAGCAGCGGGGACTAGCAGCGGCAGCAGCAGCGGAGAGGGAACGGCAGTGCAGCCAGTGGCACCTGTCCCTCCGTCACGGATGTAGGATTTGGCCTTGCTATAAACTTTTCATTGCAATTTAATATGTGATACAGCACCCCAGGACAGCAGCACCCCTCTCCCACAGTGCCCAGATAACTCCAGTGTGTTGTCACTCGTCAGTAATGCAATTTAAAATTTACAGCAGCAACCCTCTCCCACAGGACTGGAATAATACAACAGTATCACTGGACTGGACTTTAACGTCAGTATCACTGGACTGGAATTATGCACCAGTAGTATAACTGGACTGGAATTATTCACCAGTAGTATTACTGGACTGGAATTATGCACCAGTAGTATAACTGGACTGGAATTCTGCACCAATAGTATAACTGGACTGGAATTATGCACCCGTAGTATTACCGGATTGGAATTATGCACCCGTAGTATCACTGGACTGGACAACACTATCACTGGACTGGATGGCAGGACAGTGGCCAGACAGTCAAGACAGGCGGCCAGGATGAGCTGCCTCTTCACTCTCCATGTCCGGAGTGAAGATGGCGTCCGGCCGCCCGTTCCTTTAAAGGGTCTGGATCTAACAAGATCTGACCGCGGGATCTCGTGAGGTTTGGAAACCCGCGCTCTGAGTCTGAGTGGGAATTCGCATACAAGCTCGGAAATCGCTTTGGATTGGGGAGTGTCCAGGGTGTCTGGATTCCCCCAATCCAAGCTCGCACATATGCACCAATGGACTTTAATGGCAGTACCACTGGACTTTAACGGCAGTGCCACTGGACTGGATTTATGCAGCAATATCACTGGACTGGATTTATGTAGCAGTCCCAATGGACTTTAACGGCAGTGCCACTGTACTGGACTTATGCAGCAGTATCACTGGACTGGACTTATGCAGCATTACCACTTGGCAGTACCAATAGATTGTAATGGCAGTACCACTGGACTTTGATGGCAGTACCACTTGACTGGACTTATGTCGCAGCACTATTACTGGACTGTACTATACAGCACTATCACTGGACTGGATTATACAGCAGTTTCACTGGACTAAACTATACAGCACTATCACTGGACTGGACAGCACTATCACCGGACTGGACAGCACTATCACCGGACTCGACAGCGGGCAGGCAGGCAGACGGCCAGGATGTGCTGCCTTTTCACTCTCCGAGTCTGGAGTGAAGATTGCATCCGGCCGCTCGCCCCTTTAAAGTGTCCAGATCTTGTGGTACTCTTTCTGTATGTGGGGAAGTGCACTGCTGGGTGTTGGGTTTGTCGGGGACTCCTCTGGGTGCCAGATCTGTGTGTGATGGATGGATCCTATAGTGGGGATGCTACTCTAGGTTTTGGAGCTGTGGGGAATACTGCTCTGGGTGCTGGGTATGTGGGGGCAAACGGTAATTCCTCCCTGGTGCTTGGTCTGTAGGAGGAGGGCAGTGCCTCTCTGAGTGCTGGCAGTTCAGCAACACACTGTAATGCCTATTACACATAATGCCACATATCATAAAGGCACAGAGCATAATGTCAATTAAGCTTTATGCCATACACCGCAATGTCAATTACATAGTATATCACTCACCTAAATGCCTACAACATATTATACTCCACACCCTAATGCCAGTTACACATTATGCCACACACCGTAATGTCCTTTACACATTATGCCACACATTGTAATGACAATTACACATTATGCCACACACTGTAATTCATATTACATATCACCTCACACACTGTAATGTCCATTACACATTATGTAACACATAATAACCATATTGCATTATGCAACACATTATGCTACACATAATGCACATTGTACGCCTGCTTATACACATAGTGTCCCTTGCACATAATGCCACCAGTATTGCAACTTACACAATGCCCCCAGTAGTGCCTATTACACATAATGGGGGAAATTTACTAAAGGAAATTTGTAAAAAATAGGTGTATTTGTATCCAGAAATACACTTATTTTTGACATTTACTATCCCGAAAATACGGCAATTCATATTCGTATTGATAGCACATCAATACGACTACGAATTGCCGTATTTTCAGGATAGTAAATGTCAAAAATAAGTGTATTTCTGGATACAAATACACCTATTTTTTTTACAAATTTCCCCCAATGACACCAGTAATGCCCCTTACACATAATGCCACCAGTAGTGCCCCTTACATATAATGCCACCAGTAGTGCCCCTTACACAATGCCCCCAGTAGTGCCTAATACACATAATGCCACCAGTAGTGTCCCTTACCCAATGCCCTCAGTAGTGCCTATTGCACATAATGCCACCAGTAGTACCCCTTACGCAATGCCCCCAGTAGTGCCTATTACACATAATGACATAAGTAGTGTCCCTTACACACTGCCTAGAGTAGTGCCCATTGCAGTATTCCCCTAGTACTGCTTACCATGTAATCCAGTCGATCTTGCCACAGATTCTACTGAAGATGGACAGGAGAGAAAAGTGGAGCATGAAGAGACACCGAGTTGATATATCCAATATGGCACAGCCTCGTGAGCCAATCCGAGCCCAATTGCAATCTGTAGCTTCCAGTCTGCAAGTTCTAATAGGCTAGTGATCATCACATTTTACATTTTTTGGCATCCGGAGCTGAGCTGTGAGAAGCAGCAGCAGGGAGCTAGTGGTGGAGGGTGATTGGTGGTGGGCAGCAGTGCGGGTGGTGCTGCCAGATGGTGCGCCCACAGTGCAATTGTGCTGTGGGTAAGGCACCACTGGCATACACCTAGATACGGTGCAGGAGGCTGGGTCTGTGGTGGTGGGGGTGCTCTGCCACAAATTGCACAATACACATAAAAATCACTACATTGCTGCAAGATCAGACTTTCTATTGCCCCACTGCCTCCCCCTCCATTTAAGTCTCATCTAGAATCAGGACTAGTGTTTTTACTGTAAAAACTACTGTGTGGCTTACTATAAGGAGTACTACAGTGTGGCATACTGTGTAAAACGCGGGGACAAATTGGCCTTTTGGGATTGTGTGCTGGTTGGCCAGCCCACTTGCTCTCCTTAGTGGCCATGCTCCCGACAAAGCTGGATGGGTAACCAGCAGCGGTGCAAGGGGACACCAGCCCAAATTTTGCTAGGGCATTAAATTGGCTAGGGCCAGCTCTGCACACACACAATATATATATTTGGCAAGGGGCCCAGCCCACTATATCTTTCCTGTCACGCTCGGGAGGTTTTGTGGACCCGGTACTGGCACGGGAACTTCTGGGGGGTCTGGACCTCTGTAAAACAAACGTGCTGGACGAAGGATCAGCTGTTGCATGAATGGGTTCCTTTATTGGTAGCACTGCGGCAGTAAGAGATAGTTTACCCGTGGGGGTGTCAGCGTTGCCGACACAAGGGTAGGCACTCTGGCGAAGGGTAATACTGGAAGGCAGAGGCTCAGAGAACCACCGGGAAATACGGAATAAGGCAGGCTGGGATACACTGGCAGGCAGGATTGTAACCAAAGTTAGCAGGTGAGACGGTAGTCAAGCTGGAGTCTAATAGCTTTGCAGGATGACTGGAGCACAGAGAACTGTTGGCCACAGTACTAGACTGTGGAGAAGTTGCACTGGCAACTTCCTGCATCAGGCCTGCCTCCTAAATACCCCTTAGGGCGGTTCCCACTCGTTTGGGAAGTCCAGAATAGGAGTAAGGGCAAAATGGGCTGTTTGCCCACAAGCAAGATGGCCGCCGCGGAGTCCAGTGCTCACAGCATTACACTTGCCTCCAGAGTCTGTCTGCACACCGAGAGGACGCCTGGCCACACAGGACCAGCGCCAGCAGCCTGCCCCACCACCAGTGGAACCCCTCCAGAGCACCCTCACAGGTATGCCTGCTGTGCCAGCATCCCCCCGCAGCGGGCCGTGACATTTCCACTTTCTGTGGAGATTTGCCACACCCCTAGATATGGCCCCCTACACCGCTTTTACTGCCCATACAAACTGCTGTGTGCTTTTCTGAATGAGACGACTGCATTACATCACACAAAATTTTATATGTTCCAGGATATTTTGTCAGGACAACTTGCTGGCCTGGTCTGTTGCAAATAATGCTGTCAGTCTCTCAGCTGTTATTTCCTGATATTTATGAATAAAACCTGTATGGAGAAAGTCATAATCCCAACCGCTTGTGTCAAAATAGGGAAGCTTATTAACAGGGAAGTGCTCCTTCCTTATTACTTAATGTAATATTTAGGTAAACATTTAAAAGGTGTACATTTGATGCACACAATCACTGGAAAAAAGCCAAAAGTACATTATGATTTCCCAATCCAGGGGTTATTGGATGTCGGAATGAAATACTTTGAAAAGTTTGGCTCCAAACTGAAAACTAAACAAAACACTCTATACTTAAAACAGATCAGCGTGAAAAATGACACTGATAAACCAAGCAGAATGTTCCCACTGACTTAGAGGAGCTCCATTTAAAGTTTACTTTTCTAATGGTGCTATTGTGTGAAGATAAATGTATATATGACTCAGTATATACATCTATCACCAAAAGTTTTATAATGAGCCTTGTGCTATATGGCTAGTTTGTACACGATCCTCTGATTTTTATCGATCAGTTATGTTATTTTTACATTATGGTCCTTAATTGGATGTAGGGATGCCAATCCTTGGGCATTTTTTTAATCCTGGGATTGAAAAATGCTCAATCCGAGGGTCTCTGTATCAGCTATCCTAATACCAAAAATATGCCCCCCCCCACACACACACACACACACACACCAATCGGCTGACCCTCATATTTACTCACCTGGGCCGGAAGCTGGGTGGTGTGGCTGTATGCAAGGCGGTGCTGTGTGCGGTGCGGCCAGGCAGTCAGTGCGGACGGTGCGGCCAGGCAGTGATGCGGTCAGTGGCCTGCACAGCATGACCTCTGATCACACTGCACAGAGAGAGCCACACGGCAAAATCTTTGCAATTTTGGGTGAAAATCTTGGGATCCCGCTGATCCTGAGATTGGCCACCCTACTTGGATGCAATTGGCTTCTGGGTGCATATTGGAAAAAAATGTCAGTTTGCTAACTATGAAGAGTTGGCTGTAAATGTGATAGAATGGATGAGATGGAACCAACTCTACATAAGTAGCAAATGTGCTTTTCTACCTATATAAGTATTAGAAGCAAATGTACCAGGAATACAAAAACAGTTGTGACTTTACTGCCAGAACAAAAGATGCTCAAAAACTCACTTCAGGCACATGACAAGAAATGGCAGCCAAGGAGATATAATTGGGTAAATTTACTAAAGATTCTAAAATGGAAAAGAGGGGATGTCACCCATAGCATTGCCATCTAGCACATCTTAGTCAAACTCACCACTCTTGCACTTGTAATAGTCGTGAAAAGCACCTGGCATTTAGACATTATGGTATTAATAACAAGCCTACTGTGGGACCCTGATTTAATTGGTTTTGTAGATATATATTTAAGAACAGTGAGTACAGATGAACACCACTGCCTCATCTGTTCAGCTACTTGTATACCAGGGGCTTCTATGGGTGAGCGGTTTACAGCAGGAATGGCTCAGAGGCTCCTGAAAATCAGGTCCGCCTCCCCGTCCACATGAAGGTGGGCAAGTTTCCCACTTGCTGGCCATAGCACCCTCCCCCCCCTTCCTCGCTGGTTCAGTTGGCGCAAATTGCAGGTCCGTGGAGAGGGGGCGGGGTTAACTTAATGCAATATCTACATTTTGCATAATTTAAGCCCCGCCCTTCTCTGCGGCCTAAGAATCAGAGTTTTATGGCATGAGGGCAAGACCAGGTGATGTAAGTCTTGCCCCCCCCCCCTCACGTGTTACCTCTCCAGGCTTCTCCCATGAGATGAAAATCAATGGACGCAAGTATGGTTTACCGTAGTGGTCACTTTCAGCTCATCCAGCTGAAGTGACTTTGCTCCATTTGGAATATTTTATTTTTACTCTACATCTAAAACTTACAGCTGGCACAAAATGCAGCTGCCAGACTTTCAACCAACCAGACCCCTTCTAGCCACATAACTCCCATTCTCTACTCTCTCCACTCTCTTCCTGTAAGATGATAAATCGTTTTCAAAATTGACATACCTAATGACTTTTAAGGTACTTAAAAGAAAGAGCACAAGAGAACTTAGGGAAAGAAAAGGTAAAAAGTTTCTTAGGGATTCAAATCCCGAGAAAGATTTGATACCCAATGTACCCCCAACTTCCCCAGCCCCAAAAAGGATCCCTATAAATAATAAAAAATACTACACTCCACAAAGAAAAGCACCGATGTGGAGGAAAAACAGGTTTAATATACCCCTTGAAGACCGCATGCAATTGCCGGTATTCAATGATAACACAACAAGAGAATATAGAAGACCTTTCAGACACAACCCACTTAATCGATATAAAGAAGGAAATAACTTTGAGAAGTGGGAAACACCGAAAAGACCATATCGACAACAATATAGAAATAATAATACAAGTGATTATAATGTCAATCTATCCAATCGGTACACTACTTTAGACCCAAACCCTACCTTTAGAGAGAGAGAAACATCTCCTTTTTTAGATTGAGACCGGCACAATTACAGGAGAAGATAGTGGTTCCACCCATCACTGCAAGCACAAAAAGAAAACCCACTAAAAGAGGAAAAAGGGCAGGTTTAAAAAGAAAATCCACTAAAAATAAAAACAAAAAATTACCTCCAAGAGTAAATAAGTCAAAAGACCTGGAATCAAAAGGAAAAGTATTCAATCTCACAGATCGAGATCTAACCGAAACAGAGATTAATATATTACAAAAGGGTTTGAAATTTGCTCCCACATGTAAACCCAATAGTTTTGACTTATTTTTAGACGTTCAAAAGTTCATACGAAAGCTCACAATCAAACGTTTTTTTGAATCTAAGGATTCAAGTGAGGGAATTGAACCAGCGGTCACACCTACACCTTTTAAACCAGTTTCTACATTTTATCCCACACACTGCAGAGGTAGTTTTTTAGATTGTTTTAATCAAGTCGTTTGTGATGAAATCAACAAAATCTTGGATAAAAAGGACAACAAATTCGGCAAAAAGTGTAATTTAAGTAAAAAGGAGAATGAAACACTTAAAATCCTTAAGGATGATAAATCCATAATTATAAAACCTGCCGATAAGGGTGGTGGAGTGGTTTTAATGAATAAAGACTTCTATTTGAGAGAAATAGATAAACAACTCACTACAGGAGACACCTATAAGAAATTAAAGAGTGATCCCACCCTACGTATAAGCAAAGCACTAATTGATTTAACCTCAGAAGCTTTATCCAAAGGTGTCATTTCCAAAAAGGATCTCCGGTTGCAATAGTTTGACCAGCAACTTGTCAGCTCTTGTTGATTTCTATTTGCAGCCTATTGTGTTGAAAACAAATGCTTACTTGAAAGATACTGGAGATCTTTTGAGAAATCTAAATGAATACAATTGGCAGGAAGGAGACATCTTATGTAGTGCCGATGTTAGCACAGTTTATACCATCATACAGAAAGAAATAGGCCTCAAAGCTGTCTCCTTTTTTCTTAATCAATCATTGTTGGATGAAAATTTGAAAGATTTTATCTTAAAAAGTATAGATTTTATTTTATCTAATAATTATTTTTATCACAATGGTTGTTTTTATCTGCAGTGTGTGGGAACTGCCATGGGAACCAGATTCGCCCCCAGTTATGCTAATCTTTTTATGTCCTACTGGGAACACACCCATATTTGGCATGACGGGGAGCTGGGGGCGGGTCTGGTCCTATGGAAACGTTTTATTGATGATATTTTATTTGTATGGAGAGATGGTCACGATAAGCTTTTAAATTTTTGTGAGGATTTAAATAAAAATGAGGTTTTTATTAACTTGGTTTTTAACACAAGCTGTGAAGAAATCTCTTTTTTAGACTTAACTATTTATATCCTGGATGGAAAATTACAGACAAAGACCTTTCGCAAGCCTACTGATTCGAATGGGTATATAGAGATGAATAGCCAGCATCACTCAAACTGGCTACGAGGAATACCATTTGGTCAGTTTACAAGAATTAAAAGAAATTGTTCAAATCCAGAGGTTTGTGATAAACAAATCAATGAGGTCACCAATAGGTTAAAAATTAAGGGGTATGAGTCAACCATTATAGACTCTGCAAAAAACAGAATTGATAAAATAGAAAGGTCTGAACTTTTGAAAATCAAACCCTCGAAAATAGAGAGGGGCCTTCATTTCTCAGTTCAATAATGTCCATCACAAAATTGAGACTGTTTTTAAAAATAACTGGCACTTAATTAAACAAGACCCAATTATAGGGACATTGGCACCCGAAAAAACATTTTTTATATATAGAAAGTCAGCCTCATTGAAAAGTCACCTAGTGAAAAGCACTATAGAAGAAGTACCGCGACATAGTATTCGGACTAAAGGCTTTCACCGATGCGGTGACTGCCTTATGTGCAAAACTGTTAAAGGCACGATTAAGAAAATCCCAGATTTTATAGTACAAGGAAAGTCCTTTAAAATCAATGAATTTATTATGTGTCAGTCAAAATATGTAATTTATTTGATGCAATGTTCGTGCAATTTATTTTATGTTGGAAGAACGAGTCGACCACTCAAAGTTCGCCTTGCGGAGCATATCTATAATATCCGCAAAGGATTAGTAACTCATACTTTTTCTAACCATTTTAAAAATTGCCATAACTCAAGAGAATGTTTTATTACAAATTTTTGGGGTATCCAATTAATCTCCCCCAAATGGCGCACAAGAGACATTGACAAGCGCCTGGCGCAGAATGAAATGAGATGGATTCACCGCTTGAATACCCTTGTTCCCAAGGGTTTAAACGGTGACTTTGAATTGAAACATTTTTTATCATAATCGAACATTGCATTTTTAATATGCTGGCTATGAACATCCTTTTATATCGTGATCTTCTCTCCACAATATATATATATTTATTATATACTATATATTTTTTACACCGTGATTCTCTCTCTATAATATGTTTTTTATGACTATTATTATGAACTAATTTTATCTTTTTTCTTATATCCATTTAACCACTTGTCACTTTTTGAATTATGTATTTTTTGATTATTACATCAATTTATATAGATTACTCTTTTGCACTATAACTGGTACAAACTTGTATTCCTATTTTTTGGCTTGTTACAAGTGAAAGTGGACAAACTGTGATGAAATTAAGAGCATTGCTTCCTATTTGTTGACACGCAAGACAGCGGCGCAGTGGAACGCACCGCCATCTTGCTATGTATCTGGAACACACATACAAATGTATTTTGAGCCGGAAACCGCTCAGTGATCCTCCGCCTGCAACACAATGAGGCGGTGAGGATTACTGAAGCGCCGTGGAACGCACGATCACGTCACTTCCGGGAAAAATACGGAAGTGACGATCGTTGCTAATTAACTCTCGCTGCTATTTAAACTGTTTGTTGGTAAGGCTAGGCACGCTACTGACGAAGGATCCCAAGATCCGAAACACGTTTGGCGTGCCTTGCCACAGAGACTCTGATCCCCCGTTTGGACCCCAGGAACATCGGTCGTATTTGGACGGCGTCCCCCAGTTCCGGAGCTGGATCGCCTGCACCATTGGACATTTGTGTTCCTGCTGTGCCCCGGGTTTACACTGATTGCTTTTATATTCCCCCAGAAATTGTAAGTGCAAATTCATAATAAAACTTGCTGTTTTAAAACGTTATGCACTATCTGCACTTTTCTTTCTTTTACATATATGGAGGATACAAGCAACTTGGACTAACTTCCAGTCAGGATTGAAATTGACTGATTTGGTGACTTTTTTATTAAGGAGAAACTTTTTAGCGCTTAAAATCAATCTACATTCTTGCCTTGTACCATATTCCTCTAAGGTGTTTGTAGAATAACACCTGTAGATTGTACTAAGCTGCTTCAAAGTTTTGTGTGCGCACTTTTATCACTAAGTCACTTTCTCTGCACAAGGTACTTAAAGCAGCATACACAAAAGGTCCCTACAGTTACCACTGCAGTTAGAGCAGCTACCGGGAATCAAGCAAAAGTGAGAAAACCCTTCTCACCCAAACGTACATGCAAAAACAGAAAATGATTGACTCCCAATCGCACTCCTATTATAAATATCAAAAATGGTAAGATTACTTCTAATGACCTGAGTACCATGTGCTGCTGCTGCTAAATATTGCGCAGTGTGAGTATTTGTATCTGACCTTATAAACTGTATAGATCTGCAGCTGGCACCGGGCCAGTATCCTAAATAACTGGAGTGCACAGCCACAGAGACATTTGTATTGGATTTACCCTGTTGTGCTGCTCAGGAGTAATCGGGCTGTTGGCACCCGAGTTGATATAATTATCCCTGCTTCATTTAAAGTCATTTTATGCTATACGGACTGGTTCCTGTGTTTTAATCCTGATGGCTGAGGGCGGCATAGACACAGAGGCACCCTTTGAATGCATTCATTTAGCCAAGGTGGCACAAGGAGTATCATTGACTTTTTCGGAATCTGAAGCTGAGGAAATTCTATTTAAGGATGAATTTTTTAAGGATTTTAATAAATCACCTGAAGAAGTGTATCGTGACCTGTTAAGATTAAAACAAAAAGAGCTTGATTTCTATTACCATGGCATGACGCTTACAAATTATTATAAAGAAAAGCGCATACCACGAGGGTTCTGGGACGAGAACTGCCCGACTATTGGACGTCATAATTTAACATTCTGTAAAGGTTGGATTAGAGTGTTAAACAAGTGCAGCTATGACTCAATGTTACTAGTCATAGAAGAGTCTGGCCGGGAGCTTAAAGTGATACGTGATAAGATCGCCACGTTTGAAGTTTCTAATAAGCTGACTGGTTGCTGACGCTACTATAAATAGGTGTGAGAAATAAAACCCAGTTAAACACCTACAAATGGGATTTATTACAATTCAAAAAACAGAAATTGAATAAGGTCACTGATGACTACGAACATAATGACGTCTATCAATGGACTAACTCTGAACCTAGAGGACGGGGACGTCCAGAGAGGCATTTTCAACGCCCCGACCCTAGAAATACTGTCCGCTCCCGTGACAACTATATCACGAGTGAATGATTCTGATTTTAATGACTCCTCCAATAGCCCGTCTGTTATATCTAAGGCCCCTTTGGGGGTATGTACGTGCTTTCAGCGCCAAAGAGATGGAGGCGACATACCAGACGTGGCGGCAAGAGGTTGCGGTTGAGGAAGGCCAGGCAGGCCGCCCTTAACAGGAGACCACACTAATTTTAAATTTATCAAATTAGACCCCCACACCAGCAGAAATTAATGTTCTAAGTCGTGGGTTGTCGTATATTCCTACCACATAATTTAAACCCTTTGAATGGCAGATTGAAAAATATCGCCTGAACAGACAACTACGCTTGCATGAACATTTTCATAAAGTTAAAACTAAATCTACTACTGTTATGGACACACATAATGATTCTATTCCTTTACAGCTACGGAAACTGTTACCCAGATCTAAATTTGATCCATTAACTAACAATGTGTCTATTAAATCTTTTTCTTGCATGTTAGATCATGATGTGGATGTTATTTCCAAGGCTAGGTCTAATGCTTCTGCATGTGGCAATTTCTCTTGTATTGAATTTGAGGCTCTAAAGAGTCTGTCTATGAATCCTGATATTGTTATACGCCCTGCCGACAAAGGCGGGGGTATAGTGATACAGGATTTGAGCACTTATAGAGCCGAGATTGATTGACGACTTTCTGACAGCAATGTATACCAACCTTTGAAATGTGATCCCACTGCTAGTTTTACTAAAGTACTTACCACCAAAATACAACAGGCTGTAAGGGAGGGATTGATTGGCAAGGAATTGGGTGAGGCATTGATACCTACATAGCCGGTTACAGCGGTCATGTACACCCTCCCCAAAATCCATAAGCATGCCACAATCCCCCCCGGCAGGCCTATCATTGCTGCTGTAAATTCCCTATTTCAAAACTGTGTGGTATATTTGGATGCTCTGCTACAACCGTGCATAGTGCAGCATCTAAAATACCTCCTGGACACTACCATGTTTATTAATAAGATCTTAGCCATTCAGAATATACCTGAGGGCAGTTTTTTGTGTAGTATAGATGCGTCCAGTCTCTATACGTTTATTCCAAACGAGGCAGGGATTGCAGCAGTTTGGGAACTGATCAGCACCAGTCCATTATATAGTGGTCCTCCAGTGGACGTTTTTTGCGATTTATTGGAGATCTTATTGACCCACAATAATTTTATCCATAATGGGAGGTTCTTTCTGCAATGATCTGGGTGTGCGATGGGGTCCAATGTGGCCCCATCATATGCTAATGCATACATGTTCGTTGCAGTACATTTTTTCAACAATCCCGATGTATCTGGTATGATCTATTTTTATACCAGATACATCGACGATATTTTTTTTAATTTGGACTGGCTCTGAATCACAGTTCAAGGGCTTCATCGAAAGGCATAATCAGACAGCTACCCCTTTAAAATTAACTATGTCCATTGATCATGGGAAGGTTCATTTTTGGGGCGTTACTGTCTCTTTAAAAAATGTCTACATCATTATACAAAAAAAGATCGGAACACCAAACCTTTAAAATTTGGGCTACCCTTTTCCCAATTTTTGAGAGCTTGTAGGATTTGTAGCAATGTCGATGACGCCTATACTGAAATCTCCCTGGAAATGGACCCGGATGTGACGCGCCTGGGAGTCTCGGACCGTCCGCTTCCGGCTTGATGGATTGGTGTTCACGTGGGACGGAGTGGGGATATAAGGTGAGAAATGTTTCTGTATTTTATGCCTGATGACGAATAAAATTTTAAACATATTATTGCACGGAGATCTTCTCAGAGTGCTTCTTCTAATGACCTGAGTACCATGTGCTGCTGCTAAATACTGGGCAGTGTGAGTATATATATATATTTTTATATAGTTTTATTGGTGCATGTGGCATCAGATTAAGGAGAGAATGGCCCAACATCGGACGGCCATTAGTGCAGCTTTGGCCAGCGGAAGCAGTGAGCAGCCTGTGGCTCGCCACTTTGCACAGCAGCAGCAGGGAGTGGCCGCCATCCACCATAAGATCATAGACCAGGCTCCCCTATCCCCAAGAGGTGGCAACAGAGGGAAGGGCTTGCTACAACTGGAGGCCAAATGGATCTTTCGATTGGACACAATCCAACCGAGGGGTCTTAATGAATCCCTTTGGCTAGGCGTTTTTTTGAAGTAACAAATGTTTCATTAGTAATGACGGGGGACCTGAGGAGTATAGTCCACAGGTACCATTTGGCAGTTCCCCAGTAACTAAACTTGGGTCTACAGTATCTTTCATCTGTGATGGCATGAATGGCCAGTATTAATGTTCTGGCATCATTCCTCAGGTAACATGTTGGGGCAGTTCCCCTGTAAGTTTCAGGAACAAGCATAGTGTTCAGTATGGTGCAGATATTTTGGTGCAGAAATCTTGGGCTTACTGTCTAACAGGCATAGCATTAGCCACTAAAGGTAGCTTAAGTAGTGGTATTTTTCCACATAGCACACATAGCATAGATTGGGCAGCATAGATAGGGGCACTGTCCCAGTACATTGCTCTAGCGCCACTGGGCACAGTAAACCATCTGTTGGAAGTCCGGCTGGAAGTGACATCGTGTGGAACACATATGGCAATGCGAACCCGGAAGTCACTTCCCGGTGGAACGCACATCCTGTGTGCTCCACTGGGCTGTCTATACAATCCGCAAATTTTCCACTATGACTTATATAAATTTATCTTACTCCACCCACGCTGTCTAGTTCACAGTGATTGATTACTGTGTGCCACTTTTAGCACTAATGTTTTGCTGGCCAGTGGATGCGGCTGGGAAACCAGACCGCATCACTGCATTTCCGTGCTTCCACCGGGATGTGACTTCCGGGTTCGCATTGCCATATGTGTTCCACACAATGTCACTTCTGGGCGGACGCACTTCCGGCGCCACCGGAAGTGCGTCAGCGCTGTTACGGCGCTGGAGGCCTAATGAGACGCATGTGTCTCTAACATAACTCATTAATAGGGTACATAAGCTGGATCTGGGCCACTCTCCCAGTGTAGCTGTTCCCCTGCTCCTGGGCTGAAGCACCGTTTATTGTACTACTGATGCATCCTAAAAAAACGTATGTAAACTCTTGTATTGTATTTGGGTGTATGTCCTAATGTGTATTTGGATCTACCCTGAGACTGTTGTTATTATTGTTTATATTGTAGGCTCCTAGGGGTTTATTCTAGTTCATTCTTTCTGACAAAATCCTTCTTAGATGGACAAAACCATGTGCACTGCAGGGGGGCAGATGTAACATGTGCAGAGAGAATTAGATTTGGGTGAGTTTTTTTTGTTTCTGTGCAGGGAAAATACTGACTGCATGATTTTACACTGCAATATAGATCTCACTATGAAGTAAAACCCCACCCAAATCTAATTCTCTCTGCACAAGTTACATCTGCCCCACCCGCAGTGCACATGGTTTTGTCCATCTAAGAAGGATTTTGTCAGAAAGAGTGAACTAGAATAACCCCCCTTGTGTTTTAATCCTGATGGCTGAGGGCGGCATAGACACAGAGGCACCCTTTGAATGCATTCATTTAGCCAAGGTGGCACAAGGAGTATCATTGACTTTTTCGGAATCTGAAGCTGCGGAAATTCTATTTAAGGATGAATTTTGTAAGGATTTTAATAAATCACCTGAAGAAGTGTATCGTGACCTGTTAAGATTAAAAAAAAAAGAGCTTGATTTCTATTACCATGGCATGACGCTTACAAATTATTATAAAGAAAAGCACATACCACGAGGGTTCTGGGACGAGAACTGCCCGACTATTGGACGTCATAATTTAACATTCTGTAAAGGTTGGATTAGAGTGTTAAACAAGTGCAGCTATGACTCGATGTTACTAGTCATAGAAGAGTCTGGCCGGGAGCTTAAAGTGATACGTGATAAGATCGCCACGTTTGAAGTTTCTAATAAGCTGACTGGTTGCTGACGCTACTATAAATAGGTGTGAGAAATAAAACCCAGTTAAACACCTACAAATGGGATTTATTACAATTCAAAAAACAGAAATTGAATAAGGTCACTGATGACTACGAACATAATGACGTCTATAAATGGACTAACTCTGAACCTAGAGGACGGGGACGTCCAAAGAGGCATTTTCAACGCCCCAACCCTAGAAATACTGTCCGCTCCCGTGACAACTATATCACGAGTGAATGATTCTGATTTTAATGACTCCTCCAATAGCCCGTCTGTTATATCTAAGGCCCCTTTGGGGGTATGTACGTGCTTTCAGCGCCAAAGAGATGGAGGCGACATACCAGACGTGGCGGCAAGAGGTTGCGGTTGAGGAAGGCCAGGCAGGCCGCCCTTAACAGGAGACCACACTAATTTTAAATTTATCAAATTAGACCCCCACACCAGCAGAAATTAATGTTCTAAGTCGTGGGTTGTCGTATATTCCTACCACATAATTTAAACCCTTTGAATGGCAGATTGAAAAATATCGCCTGAACAGACAACTACGCTTGCATGAACATTTTCATAAAGTTAAAACTAAATCTACTACTGTTATGGACACACATAATGATTCTATTCCTTTACAGCTACGGAAACTGTTACCCAGATCTAAATTTGATCCATTAACTAACAATGTGTCTATTAAATCTTTTTCTTGCATGTTAGATCATGATGTGGATGTTATTTCCAAGGCTAGGTCTAATGCTTCTGCATGTGGCAATTTCTCTTGTATTGAATTTGAGGCTCTAAAAAGTCTGTCTACGAATCCTGATATTGTTATACGCCCTGCCGACAAAGGCGGGGGTATAGTGATACAGGATTTGAGCACTTATAGAGCCGAGATTGATTGACGACTTTCTGACAGCAATGTATACCAACCTTTGAAATGTGATCCCACTGCTAGTTTTACTAAAGTACTTACCACCAAGATACAACAGGCTGTAAGGGAGGGATTGATTGGCAAGGAATTGGGTGAGGCATTGATACCTACATGGCCGGTTACACCGGTCATGTACACCCTCCCCAAAATCCATAAGCATGCCACAATCCCCCCCGGCAGGCCTATCATTGCTGCTGTAAATTCCCTATTTCAAAACTGTGTGGTATATTTGGATGCTCTGCTACAACCGTGCATAGTGCAGCATCCAAAATACCTCCTGGACACTACCATGTTTATTAATAAGATCTTAGCCATTCAAAATATACCTGAGGGCAGTTTTTTGTGTAGTATAGATGCGTCCAGTCTCTATATGTTTATTGCAAACGAGGCAGGGATTGCAGCAGTTTGGGAACTGATCAGCACCAGTCCATTATATAGTGGTCCTCCAGTGGACGTTTTTTGCAATTTATTGGAGATCTTATTGACCCACAATAATTTTATCCATAATGGGAGGTTCTTTCTGCAATGATCTGGGTGTGCGATGGGGTCCAATGTGGCCCCATCGTATGCTAATGCATACATGTTCGTTGCAGTACATTTTTTTGAACAATCCCGATGTTTCTGGTATGATCTATTTTTATACCAGATACATAGACGATATTTTTTTTAATTTGGACTGGCTCTGAATCACAGTTCAAGGGCTTCATCGATAGGCATAATCAGACAGCTTCCCCTTTAAAATTAACTATGTCCATTGATCATGGGAAGGTTCATTTTTGGGGAGTTACTGTCTCTTTCAAAAATGTCTACATCATTATACAAAAAGAGTACAGATCGGAATACCAAACCTTTAAAATTTGGGCTACCCTTTTCCCAATTTTTGAGAGCTTGTAGGATTTGTAGCAATGTCGATGACGCCTGTACTGAAATCGCCCTGGAAATGGACCCGGATGTGACGCGCCTGGGAGTCTCGGACCGTCCGCTTCCGGCTTGATGGATTGGTGTTCACGTGGGACGGAGTGGGGATATAAGGTGAGAAATGTTTCTGTATTTTATGCCTGATGACGAATAAAATTTGAAACATTTCATTGCACGGAGATCTTCTCAGAGTGCTTCTTCTAATGACCTGAGTACCATGTGCTGCTGCTAAATACTGGGCAGTGTGAGTATATATATATATATATATATATATATATATATATATATATATATATACATATATAGTAACAAAATGGGCAGCACTCAGGTACATATTATCAAAAACCAAAAAAAGTTTTTTATTGATGCATGTGGCGTCAGATTAAGGAGAGAGTGGCCCAACATCGGACGGCCATTAGTGCAGCTTTGGCCAGCAGAAGCAGTGAGCAGCCTGTGGATCGCCACTTTGCACAGCAGCAGCAGGGAGTGGCCGCCATCCACCATAAGATCATAGACCAGGCTCCCCTATCCCCAAGAGGTGGCAACAGAGGGAAGGGCTTGCTACAACTGGAGGCCAAATGGATCTTTCGATTGGACACAGTCCAACCGAGAGGTCTTAATGAATCCCTTTGGCTAGGCGTTTTTTTGTAGTAACAAATGTTTCATCAGTAATGACGGGGGACCTGAGGAGTATAGTCCACAGGTACCATTTGGTAGTTCCCCAGTAACTAAACTTGGGTCTACAGTATCTTTTATCTGTGATGTCATGAATGGCCAGTATTAATGTTCTGGCATCATTCCTCAGGTAACATGTTGGGGCAGTTCCCCTGTAAGTTTCAGGAACAAGCATAGTGTTCAGTATGGTGCAGATATTTTGGTGCAGAAATCTTGGGCTTACTGTCTAACAGGCATAGCATTAGCCACTAAAGGTAGCTTAAGTAGTGGTATTTTTCCACATAACACACATAGCATAGATTGGGCAGTATAGATAGGGGCACTGTCCCAGTACATTGCTCTAGCGCCACTGGGCACAGTAAACCATCTGTTGGAAGTCTGTGTACAGCAGGGGTCTTCAACCCATGGCCCGCGGGCCACGAGTGGCCCGCCGAGTTGTTTTAGGTGGCCCGCCAGTGAATTGCATTTTTTTAATTAAATGCTGTGCTGATTAAAAAAAAAATCCTTCCACGCGCTGTCCCCTTAAAATCCTTCCGCGAGCTGTCCCCTTAGCAGTGGGACGCGGCGGAGGTGGATCTGCTGACTGGGGTGGGCGGGACTGTGCGCGAACATGCGCATTGTGTACTTCCTGACGCCGCGCACCCGTCCCGCCCGTGCCCTTTCAGACAGCCGGGAGACTGAGTGAGTGTGACAACCGCAGGCAGCCGCGCACCTGTCCCTGCCTGCTCCTTGGCTGTTAAGACAGCCGACGCCGCCAGCAGCAGCAGCAGCCCTCTGAAAGAGACCTCTGCAAGGGACACTAAGGCAAGTGTCTCATGAGAGGGTGATGCTGGCTAGCTACCGCAGTGCTGACTAGGGGGGAGGGGGGGCTGGCAGTGCAATGTGGCCCTGTGTATGGAGAGGGTGCTGACTATCGGGGAGGGGGGCTGGCAGTGCAATGTGGCCTGTGTATGGGGAGGGTGCTGACTATGGGGGAGGGGGGCTGGCAGTGCAATGTGGCCCTGTGTATGGGGAGGGTGCTGACTATGGGGGAGGGGGGCTGGCAGTGCAATGTCGCCTGTGTATGGGGAGGGTGCTGACTATGGGGGAGGGGGGCTGGCAGTGCAATGTGGCCCTGTGTATGGGGAGGGTGCTGACTAAGGGAGGGCTGGCATGCTGCGCAATTCAGTGCTGACTATGGAGGGCAATACTAGGGCATTTTGTGAGGGACACTACTGGTGTCATTTTATGAGGGACACTACTGGTGGCATTTTGTGAGAGGCACTGCTGGGGGCATCATATGCATAAGCAGGAGTATTGGGGGCCTTATAGTGCAAGGTGCAATGGGCATCATGATGTGAGGCATAATGTGCAATGGGTGTCACGGTGTGCGGCATATTGTGCAATGGGCATCACGGTGTGTGGCATATTGTGTAATGGGCATCATGGTAGGTGGCATAATGTGTAATGGGCATCATGGTGAGTGGCATAATGGGTAATGGGCATCATGGTGTAATGGGCCTTCATGTTTATATGTCACTGTGCGGCCTTTGGACAGCCAACTTAAGCGTGGAAGGACAACCACCATTCCTGCGGTAACCAATGTCTGGTCATGCAGGTTGCAAAAGTGAGATGTCAGGTTATTTTTTTCCTGCTAGTTCACACTCTTATAATTAGACCACACCCCAATTTGGGAGTGCGCAATTTCTTAAATACCAAATTATGTATGGGGGGGCTGCTATTTTAATTTTGTTCGTACTGGGACCCTAATTGTTTAGAAATAGCCCTGGTGCAGACTATATATTGGGGGCAGGGTTTATGTGTATGGGCAGCTGTGCCAACTATCTATGCGGAGGCTGTGCTGTCTATCTATTAAGAGCTGTGCTAAATACCACAGTAGAGCTTAGTGGCCCTCGGGCTTCGTTGAATTTTTTAATGTGGCCCACACTGTCTTAAAGGTTGAAGACCCCTGGTGTACAGGTATGTACGGCAGCGCACAGTCATCAAATTTTTTTTTTCAAAATTTGTTTTGATAAAATCCAATAGGTTGGTAGATGGAGACAATCACCAGATGACATGCTATATACATGTTAGTTATATCAATAGCATATATGCAGATTTATCCAGTCCTTCTAGGTAACACACTTTGACATGTTTATGGGCATATTTGTCTGCCATCCTTCATTGATTACACCATTCACATTTGAAGTAGTAGGGCGTACAGTTTACATGATAGTATCTATCTCATAATGCTTACACAGATATGTCACGCATCCACCGGGAAGTGACTTCCGGGTTCGCATTGCCATATGCGTTCCACGCGATGTCACTTCCGGCCGGACGCACTTCCGGCGCCACCGGAAGTGCGTCAGCGCTGTTACGGCGCTGAAGGCCTAATGAGACGCATGTGTCTCTAACATAACTCATTAATAGGGGATATAAGCTGGATCTGGGCCACTCTCCCAGTGTAGCTGTTCCCCTGCTCCTGGGCTGAAGCACCGTTTATTGTACTACTGATGCATCCTAAAAAACATATGTAAACTCTTGTATTGTATTTGGGTGTATGTCCTAATGTGTATTTGGATACACCCTGAGACTGTTGTTATTATTGTTTATATTGTAGGCTCCTTGATAAAGGTCAGGTTATGACCGAAACGTCGGGGCAGGATGTTTATATCATGTTGGATTAAAACTCACAATTAACTACTTATCCTTGATTGACTCAAGTATTGGATTTATTTTGAACTATTAGGAGAGTGTTCAGTATCCTTGCAGCTATTTGTTGGGATAGATTGGACTATATATATATATATATATATATATATATATATATATATATATATATATATATATATATATATATACTGTATATACAAACATATGGCATTTGCAAACAGACCTGAATAAAGTCCTATATGTATAATATCTAATAATATATACACACATATACTGTATATAAACCCCACACATAAACATGGTTTTAACATTAACAGATTTTTTTTTTACCAAATAAAAGAAAAAGAAATTCTGCGTTCTGCCAATGTAACTTGTTTATTCTATTTTTAAGTTTGACTTAGGAAGCAATGATAATTACAGTACTCATCATCTGTAGTAATTGCTGGGAAGAATGTTCATATCAGTCAGAACTCAGGTTTCTATGGTAACCAAGCTGCTGCATTGCCAGCTCAGGAGAAGGAAATCCCCAGTTTAAAAGAAATTGAGGTCCAACAGCTGCAAGGATTATATAGCTAACTCACATTTTAAGGTGACTGTTCCTAAATCAAACTCATCAAGCTAAATATTGCATGTTCACTGACAACATTAATAAGCCACACATGCACAAACTCATAAATAATGCATAATCACGTTACATGACGTGAGGAATGAGGGCCCTGCTCATAAGAGCTTCCAGTCTACAAGGCCAAATAAGGACACACTGTGATGGACAGTGTGCGGTCTATTCATGAAGCAGTGAAAGAGTGGAGAAGTGAGCCAGTAAAGAAGTTACCCATTTCAACCAATCAGCTGCTATATATCATTTTATAGAATGCACTTGATGAATGTTACCTCAATGCTGGTTGGTAGCCATGGGCATCTTCTCAACTGGCTCACTATTTATCTCTCTTCATTGCTTCATGTATACCTAGAATGCTGCTAGTGTGCAAACTTTCATTGTTCAACTGATTTTGTGTCTTATTTACCTTAAAACTTAAACCTGCCACTAGATATACATTATTAACCTTTATTTATGTAAATATAATCAGCATGAAAGTCCAGGAGGTGACAGGAAAGGACACACACACACACACTCTCACACATATATATTTCTATATCTATATATATGGATATATATAAGCCAGCCAATCAGCTCTGTGTTTGAAAAATGTCAGGCAGCAGCTGATTGGTTGGTTGTTTATCACTCTCCATTTTATCACTTTTGAAGCTTAGTGCATCTGGTCCCCAGTATGACAGTCCTGGATAGTTATTGATATTATTGATAGGGACGGCATCAGGGAAACACCTAGGATTTTATGGACATACTCATAAAAACGCTGGGCATTCCCCTAGTAACGTACAGGTCTGAATTAGGCCCTAAGTGTGAGAGGAGGACTTTACATATTGTACTTCTTTGCAGAAAATCCCCTGGAAAATGGAAGCTGGGATTGTCATACTGTAAGTCTCTGCAGATAGAGATTTAGTTGGCAATAAAGTCAATTCTGTAATAAAAGAAAAATATAGCAAAGAGCCTTCTCTACATTGGCCCACTGCTCAGTTGCAAGCTAAATTGTAATTTTTGTCTCTTGATTGATAATCAGCAATAGTTGCAGCTTTTTTATTTAGAAACTTCCTTGGAAGAGTCCTATGTTAATTTATTGCTCAACAAAACCCTTTTTACACCGAGGCAAAAACCTAGGGTGGACCCGGGTCAGCGTCGGTGTATAAGTGGTATTGAAAAAAAAAAAAACATGGGTCCATTTCCCCGCGAATCCTACTCTGGTCCTTACCAGGGTGGAACATGGGAAGGACCCGGGAGGGGGGCAGTGTTAAAGGGTATGCCTGGCCATCTCATTGACAGCAATGGGGGAGCCCAACCTTTGGACCACAGCGTCCTGTGGTCAGTATGGAGGTTTGGGGGGGGGGGGGGCGCACACAGCCTCCGCTGCTGTCTGCTCTACTGTGAAGACAGCATTGGAGGCAGGGACTAGGTGAATCTATGTCTGTGTGCGGCATCCATGCATCTCTGGGGCTAGGGGTGCACGGAGGCTGGGGCGGACTGGACTGGACCTGAAGCCTGAAGAATATGATTCCGCAGAATTACCAGGCTTACTAAATCAAAGCTGAAGACTGAAGAATACAAACCTGGGGATGAAGATATACACGCTGGAGGTAAAATCAGACGGACTGGAGCCAGTTCTAAAAACGAAGAGGGAGCTCAGGGCACTCTCTATAGAGTAACAGGGAAAAGTGCACTGTAGTTTCGGTCTTGTGGACTAATATTCTTTATACCCCTGAGGCTTGTTATGTGATCAGAAAACAGTGCAGCGATCAACAGGAGTTCCACGGTTTGGAGGGTTTATTCACTTGCGCTAATAATACTGCTTTCACATTGCAGAAATGGGTAATGACACGGTATTCTTAAATGGGACTTTAAAACGGGTCAGAGCCTTGAGACCTTTCACATTGCAGGTGAAAACCGTTTTAAAAATCATTTAATACCATTCAAACATTCAACCCGTTTAACCCCCAAGGGGCACGTTTAAAGCCATTGAAATAGAGCTGTTCAAACTGCCAAAAAAACGGCTTTAAAACGTGTAGGACTCTGCTTTTTAACCGTGTTGAAATACCGGTTAACTTTAACCGGTAAATCAACTCTGGCACTTTCACATTGCAGCCTTAAACGTTTTAAAATGGAAAAAAACGGCAATATACCGTTTTAAAAGTGCGATGTGAAAGGGGTATCAGGGATGGAGCTGCTCTATTTTGTTTGTAATACATCTGCAGGTGATTTTTAGAGCACTAGTTTTTGGGGTGAAGTAAGTGGGGGATTGAAAGTTGAAAATAATGTAGAAAATATAGTTTGGAGAAAAGTGTAAGAAAATAACAATAAAGAAAAAAAAAAACACAAAGTGCCATCGCACATGAAATGCGTTGATCAAGCGGCAGGACCTAGCTACAGAGGTAGAAATTTCTCTACATCAACTCCCGCTTGAAGTCCGGCAGATATTGACAGCCGCCGGGTACCGCCGCATTCACCAGCCTGACGGGTGAAGACAGCACACCGCCGAGTGTCCCAACTAACTGCCTGATCCGTGCCCCCTCTATCTGGCTCCATCGCTGCCCCAGCCCTTCAGCCACAAACACAACAAGTGGCAACTCTGTCTCTGCCAATTGACGGGAGTGGCAATTACCGGCAACAGATAGGGTAAGATTAAAGAAAAACCCTGCAGCACCTGCAACCTTTTCACAAAAGTGCTTAAACATTGGTTGCCTTATACCATTTGTTTTTAACCCATTGCATTTGTTTTTCACTTCCATTTATTTATTTAATATTTTTCTCTGATTTTATAAGTTTCCACATTTTTATTATTTATTTATTATTATTATTATTATTTTTTACTCCAATATTCTTTTTTTTTCGTCATTGTTATTTTCTTACACTTTCCTCCAAACTATATTTCCTACATTATTTTCAACTTTCAATCCCCCACTTACTTCACCCCAAAAACTAGCACTCTAAAAATACCCTGCAGGAGTTCCCTGGTGCCAAATACCACAGGCGGGTGTGGTCACACGACAGCCACTTGATGCTGTGGACTTAGAACACAGGAACTGGCGAGGAGCTCAGGTGCACACCCGTCGGATACCCATTAGATCGTCCTGGATGGTTAAGCGCCTGCGCACACAGACGATGAGTGTTTCAGAGGGTATCACACTCTAGATATTTTGGAACTACAAATGCCACCTTGCACTGCAGTTGGACATTCTGGGGCTGATTCTCAGTTGCGCACAAAGTTACAAATATTAACACTGGTGGCCCATTTGGCCAGTTCCATGGCGGTCAGAGGAGCAAGGAAGGCTGCAACTGCATCTATCTAAGGCCCTATGAAGTGGGATCCCATGCCCCACAACAGACCCCACCTCTAAAAGGGCTGCATCATTGCATTTTCCCTGACTGGTTTTACATTCCAATTAGGCCCTATGTATATATTTAGGTATGTAAAAGAAATGGACAATGGTTGTTCTCTTTTGGCAAAGGAGCTATTCAGATTCCAGGTCTTTACTAAACTGCCCTACGTGCATAACAAAAAAGTCTACCATTGAATAAATACAAATGAGTGTTTGTAACTTTATTGTGTATATAGGGCTCACCCTTATGCATTATATACTTTATGCTCCAATTTATAGTGGACATGTTATATATTATAAAATGTAGGTTTCTTCACATTTATTTGAATGGAGTGCAGGCATTTTGCACCATGGAAAGAATAAACTTTTCATCTATAGGCCTAATTCAGACTTGATCGCAGGGAAAATGTGTTCTCAAAATGGTCAAAACCATGTGCACTGTAGGTGGGGTAAATGTAAAATGTTTAGAGAGTTAGATTTGGGTGGAGTGTGTTCACAATAAATCTAAATTGAAGTGTAAAAATAATGCAGCAAGTATTTACCCTGCACAGAAATACTCACCCAAATCTAACTCTCTATGCACACAGATGGAGCCGGCTTTAACTTTGCCCGGCGCCCGCCAGATCCCTTTCACTGGCGAGCGCCGACGATAGGGACTGGGACGCGCGTGCGTCTCACGTGCAAACACTTCCCAGTATTACGGCACTTGGGCTCCCTGTCATGTCTCCGCTTCAGGGAGACGCTGCCCAGTTTGGGGGGGGGGGGTCAGGGCATTGAGGGGGACAGGCGGGGGGACCCCCGGCAGGCTCCGTAGCCATGGGGCTACCCTGCAAGGACGTTAGCGCCTACATCTGTATTACATTTGCCCCACCTGCAGTGCACATGGTATTGCTCATTTTGAGAAAAAATTTGTCCTGTAATCATGTCTGAATTAGGCCCTTTATATGTTGTACTTTAAAGAAGTATCATATTATCAGTACTGTAACGAACAAAGTGGGTCTAAAGTTAAACTAAATGGCATATCCGGTATTTTTGAGCAATATGTAAATGTATACTTATAAAACGCAGATCAAAAAGCAAACAACAATAGGAAATTATGAGGAACTTCCCTATGGAGTTTTCAGTAAAAAATCCCCACATAAGATATGCGTATTTCTGAACCGACAGGTCCATTTTAATAATAAAACAATAACTTCCTTTTAGCATTGTTTTGGCTGGAAATGTGACATCTTTTGTTCAGCAAATTACTTCCACAATAGTCACGTTGTAACCATTTTGTCCTCACGCTAGTGAAGAACATTGAACAACGAGTACTCAGCTCACATGCAGGAAGTTGTGGGGGTTAAAATCCAGTCTGCCTTAATTGATGTCACATAAAACTGCTTCTTTTAGATTAAGAAATGAGTAAAGCTAACAACTCACAGGAGCAGATTGATGCCAAGTATGGAGTGGAATAATTTCTAGTAGACTAATGTATTCTCCCAAAGGCCACCAAAGTTGATTGTAAAATCAAGCACTCACTTAAACCACAATGTTTGGAATTACCCTAAGCCATTGCATACAAGAAAGTGAAGTCATGTGCTGAACATTTCCATAACACTGGCTAAATAAGAAATATCTCATTGTAAAACATGGTTTCTCCAATGCACAAGCAGAAGTCTGTCATTTTATTCACCAGTATAAGCTTTTTGCATAATCTGTATAGTGCAGTGGTTTCCAATCTTTTTTGAATCGAGGCACTTTATAAGATTATTATTTACAGCCCCTAGATCAAAAATTTGTGTTCATATGTCATCTATAGATTTATTTTTATAGTGCGGGACAAGATTTTGCTCCTGTTTGTCCACATATTTTATTCTTAGCAGCCAAAAGAACTGGTTTTGCCAGTTACATTTACTATGACTAAGTTGAATTGGTCATGGACCCCCCAACATGCACTGTTGGGGGGTCCTGAGGACCGAGGTTGAGAACCACTGCTCTATATCAACAGCCTGGCACATGCTCTGTGACTTTTTTTACCTGGATGATTCTTAGCAGATTTGTAGCCAATTAATAGAAGCTTACCTTTTGGCTCCTCATTGGTGAAGCATTGAAAAGTCTAGAAGAGGTCTCCACTGATGTTCCCCATATGATGTGCAATGTAAAAAAAGTCAGTAGCACTGACTGGTACAACATCTGCATACCGTATATACTCGAGTCGATCCGAATATAAGCCGAGGCACCTAATTTTACAACAAAAAAACTGGGAAAACTTATTGACTCAAGTGGGACACTCACTCGAGTATAAGCCAAGTCGGGCTTTTTCAGCATAAAAAATGTTCTGAAAAAGTAGGCTTATACTCGAGTATATATGGTATATTGATTGCGACAGCTCCGGGTGTTGTTGTCCACTCACAACAACAGGGACAGCTCTGACCATGGATATGATGGCTTCATAGCTCCATGCTGCTTATAAGATCTCGTACATGCCCAGTGAGCTAGGCAGTGAGCCAGGGGTCTGAACAGTGAATCCCAACCTGTGTGCCGTGGCTCCCTGGAGTGCCTTGGTGAACTTGCCGGGGTGCCTCAGGTTGGTGGTCCGGAACCAATTCAAATTATTTATGGTCAATGAAATAGGCAAAATCAATGCTTGTGGCTTCCAATTATAAAATATTATTTATATTATAACTTATTGATTTAATATTTTTTTCTGAAACTCTAAGTAACATACTTTTGGCTTAGGGATGTTGTGAAAATATTCTGATACTGTAGGGTACCGTGATTCAAAAAGTTTGGGAACCACTGGGTTAGATAGCACATTGGTACTAGGCTGATGCCCTGTGGGGGCCTGGCAGGGATGGAGGGATGAGTTTTCACTCTCCAGTTCCAGCATCTGAAATGTTAATGGTGGCCTCTGTTTAATGAAACATGCTGCTACAGTATATAGTATATATCATATTACATAAATACTTGTTTTTATAAGCTGTTAATAGTGTGTTGCCAATGCAATTGGTATTCTTGTATTTTATTTGATATGTAGCATTTGTAAAATATAATTATTTTTAAATAATTTAATATAGAGCAACCCTTGTCCTCTATTGAAATCTGCACAATTGCACTTTTTATCTCATCCGTATACATGGTTTTACAGGTGTGTTGAAATGATGACTAGTAAATAGAATAATCCACATTATGTTAAACTGTCTTTAGAGAATGCAGTAAGCAAAAGGCTCGTGATAATGTCACTATAAATGATTATATTTCACATTATGGCAGTTTTAAGCTGTTCATAATGCAAGCTGTGTTGAAAGTGTGTCACATTCATAGAAATGATAGCTTTAGAACAATGCATGGAAGCTATTAATAGCCTATAACAGCACAAGTTTGAGCATACCAGCAATGTAAGTGTATGTAAACTCAATATTGTAAATGCAGAATTTTAATAGTAACAAGTATTTAACAATTATTATTATTATTATTATTATTATTAATAGTAGTAGTCAGAGTAGTAGTAGCATTCATTTCATTTATCCTTATAAAATCTCCACAGTGGTTGAGATTTCTGCTGGAATCCAGTCCGGTGTTCCTAGGTCCAGAATGTTCTGTTTTTCCCCTAATCCATATTGCGTGTACTGAGCATGTGCACCAATTCCTTCCAGTGCCAGTAAAATGTGAACTCCATCTTGGGGCGTGGCTGTATGTTTGTATTATCATGGCCACTTCCCTAGTTAGACAATGCCAAGATTATTGGCATTGCATAGCGGGGGGCTTGTCTACAATAACACAATTATGCATGGTTTGTGCTGTCAACTTGATATGGAGGATATTGTTGACTCTCCACCCTTCATATTCTAAATTAAGAACTAGGTCCCAGGACTTTGTATTACTACACCACAATAACTGAAGACATCTCTTAATTGAATACAGCTGGAAATATACAGCCTCTGATCAAACCAAAAAGCAGAAAACCTAACCTCTACTAGAAATGTAGTAGTCCAAAGGGCGCTACCAAGCAGTGGTGATCAATATCAGGTTCTCCACCAAGTGCAAGCTATAACGCCACACTGACCTTGATACTGGTCCTTATATTCATATAAAGGTTTCTTTAATCTTGTTCCCTCCAAAATCATACAGTGACACTGACCTTAGGGACAAGCCCTATTTTCACATAAGGTATCTTCTCTTGGAGACAACAACTGCACAAAAGGAAATGTACTGACCTGGGACACAGTCCCTACGTTCCCATAAAGGTTTCTTCCACTCCAGGAAGACAAACATCCAGTTCACCATAAAAAATGGGGCATTTTATTTTCACAGACAATCCATATAAAAAATCAAAGTAAAAAAATACTCTTTTAATAGCAGCATTGAGCAGACTCCACACGTAGGTGCAGCAGCATTCACGAAGAAGTGCTCTTCTCAACCGGAATTAGTGGAACAATTGCCGGTATCCAATGTCAAGGGATAGCTGAAGGACCTCCTGTGGCAGCTCTGCAGTCACCAATGCGTTTCAGACCCCAATAGTCCTTCCTGAAAACCTAACCTGCCATGACAGTATGATGCAGAAAAATGGGATGGAAAAGCCTGGGATAACATCATAGGGTACACATGTATGTTTAAAACATATATGAACAAACCATTTGGCGATGCAAATACCTGTTCATTGGTGCATCACAGATATGGAGTATGGTTAGGAGATCGAAGAGTAAAACAAGACCAACAAAAACATTCTTTCTTGTTTGAAATTTCATGTTCCTGAGGTTAAAATGAATGGGGCTGCTCTTTCCACCCTCCTCTTAGCTCCTCCCCTTCTATACATTTTCCAGGTCCTGGGTTGAAGAAGGAAGGAAGAGCAGTGGTAGACAGGTGATTCTGTTTGCAGCAGCAGCTCGCCTTGTATCCATCTGGCCACATCTGTTCAGGTAGCAAAAAAGGCCACTGAGCTGCTTCATCCTGTAGCTCAATTTAATTAAATTTTATATTCTTAGGTCATCACTGACTGTGCTTATGTGTGCATTCTCCAGCACTACACAAAGTGAGGTAGGTATACTACACACAGTGAGGTAGGTATACTACACACAGTGAGGTAGGTATACTTACCCTCTGCCCCTAACCTTCACTCCCTGCAGCCTGACCCTAAACCCCCTTGCAAGTGCCTAACCCCCGCACCATGTTGTCTTAATCTAACCCCTGCTCCCTGCAGCCTGACCATAACCCCCTTCTAAGTGCATAACCATCCCCACAGCCTAATCCCACATGTAAGTGCCTAATCCTAAACCTCCCCACAATATATCCCTAACCCCGGCCTGGCTAACCTGTGGCTCACCAGCTGTTGTGAAACTACAAGTCCAAGCATGCAGTGTCTAAACCAAATGCCCAATGTACTCACCAAGGGGATACCAGCTTTTGGTATTCTGGCATCAGTATCTTGATCCTTTCAAGGTACAGTATCTGTGCTAGTCTTCTGACAGCAGTACGGATGCCAGTGTCTCTGTATGCTGAAAGCCGGCATTCTGATGCCGAGACGCTGACCCCATTCCAAGGTAAATAAGTATCTGTTATACACAAGAACTATATTTGTGTGTTATGCTGCAGCTTAGATACATAAGCACAGGCAGGCCATGGGCTGACTGAGTTGTCTTAAGCCCCCCATCCACACACCTCACATGCAATAACTCACCAACTTATCCAACAGCTGCCGGGCGGCAGGAATGCCTACAATACACCATATGCGGTCCCTTTGCATACAATGTATCGTATGTGATTCCATTCATGGCTACGTTCTACAGTAAATATTCATGGCAGCACATAAGATCTGTGACTCTGATCCAAGCAGCATAGGAATGCGCCTTGGATCGGAGACTGAGGAAAATGCATGTGATATGGACACTTGTCATCCAATACCTCATTCCAGGAGCTGGGAATTGGATGAGAAGTGGCCAAATTGCACTAGTGGCCTCACCCTGTAACCTTCTCACTGTCACCCACAGTGTCTCACCAGGGCAGGTGCCAGCCGTGTCAGAGCCCCAGGTGACCCCCGCTTGCCTGTACCACCCTCGGATTATTTCACTAAAGGGGGAGGGGTGTTCGGGCACTCCCTCCTGATTACATACCTGCAACACCAGCAGGGGGGGGGGCAGCGGATGCCTGCCACGGATGTCATCGCTGGGGGGGGCGCCCTGGGATCGTGGGTGCGCCAGTGCAGGCAGCCAAAGATTGCAGCAGGGTGGGCAGCGGGTTTACCGCTGATCCAGGCGGCAGGACCACCCTCAGATTATTTTGCGGGGAGGGATGCGGGCACTCCCTGCGGATTACATCTCCGCAACACCAGCGAAGGGGGGCAGCGGGTGCCTGCAACGGATGTCATCGCTGGGGGGCACCCAGGGATCGTGGGTGCAGGCAGCCAATGATTGCAGCTGACAAGAAGGGTGGGCAGTGGGTTTAACAGGGGGGGGGGTGGCGGGGGGCTATTCCATTCTGGGACCTGGTACCCGGCTGCTGCAGCTTTCTACCTTCTTTCATCGGTGGCTCAGTACCGCCCTCCTGTGGCCTGTCACCCTCTGTCTCTTTTGCTCACTCTTTGCCTCACCCTGTAACTCTCTCCTTGTCATCCTCTGTCTCTCATCACTCTTTGCCTCACCCTGTAACCCTCTCCCTGTCACCCAGTGTCTCCCTATCAACGTCTGTCTCTCCTTGTTACTCTTTTCCTCTACTTGTAATGCTCTCTCATCTTTACATAATTTAATAATTGGCCATTACATATGGACCAGGGCTCTGGTCTTGCCACCCAGGCTAAAAGTTGCCAGCCAGCCCCTGAGGGAGCAGAAGCCTCACCAAATGGCTTAGGTATATCACATCTGCCCCATCTGTAGTGCACATGGTTTTGATGATGTTGCAAACAAATTTGCCCTGCTAGGTCTGAATAAGGCCCATATTCTTCAGTGGTCAGACCCTTCAGAGTCCTGTAAGTGACCAATATAATAACATTCCAATGAAAATGTATTCCTAATTTGCACTCATAATTATTATTTATTATATGTACATGGCAGTTTTACAAATCAGGTGTTTAATGTCTTGACAAAAGGCAAGTTTGTAACAAGCAGTAATTTGATGCTACTTACTATAGTGATGGGAAATGTACAGTATGCATTTTTCCTATCAAGGGAACATTGAACATTGCAGGTACATAATATAGAGAATATGACTCACTAAGATGATTCAAAATGTAAAAAAACCATTCTGTATATACATGTTTTGTCAATAAAACCCACCATCAATTATAGGATTGCTGCTGTCTAGAGTCATATCTGTTATCATAAACACACAAGTAAAAAAGAAAAAAAGAACTATGAATAGTGTTGTTAGTAACATATGTCTAGCAATTCTACCATGCTCTAGGTTCAGCATTTTCATCCATTTAAGGAGCAACTTTAACCTCTTCAACCAAATTAACACCACCCCTGATAGTGTTATATAAAACAGCACACAAATCGATAATGCTGCATACAAAATTCAAAGCATATATGAGGGTTCCTGTAGCCTCTTCAAGGCAACACTAGTAAATACAATGACCTACTTAGTGGAGGCATGCCCAGCATTGTATATTCATTATTGGTCTGTGACTGGATGTGATATAGGACTGAGTGACCAATGGCATTTCAGGTAAGTTACTGGTACCACCAACTGAAGCATCTCTCTGGATACTGTAGCAACACTACCCAATTAAAATGACAATGAAAATATACAAGGTTAGAGAAAAATAAGCTACCCACTATTTGAATTATCTCTAGTTTAAAATGTATCTCATTCGGAGCAGTAAAACGCACTCCAACACCCTCTGAATAGGGTAACTTATTTTGCGCTAACCCTGTGTTTTACAAAGAAAAAGAGAAGCCCCGTGAGAGAAGACATAGGCACTGGCTACCTTGCTTGATGAGACTGAGTGTCCTATAGGGACTCTGTTTGACACAGAGGTAAGAGTAGACACCAACATGCATGATGCTCATCTTTCTTTGTGGACAGAGACAGCGGTTAAGCTTTTATCTGATGCATTGTATTTTGCACAAAGGCCTTTCCTAATTCATAAATCACTCATTGGATGCATGAAGGTTTCTTTTCAATTGGCAGACAGTACAAAAAAGGGGGATTGTTACTCCGCACAAGCAGTACAATAATTAGATTAGCCAGAAATAATAATAAAGATATTAAAATGTCACTATGGCAACCCTATCCCTGCTTAAATTAAATGGATTTGCAGAGATAGTAGGTCTGGCGGTGCTCCCCTAGAGTTTAAATTGAATATGGAACAGAGGAAACAGAGGAAACAAAGATTTTGTCAAACAGGTCAGACTTTGACTAACTATATGTGTCTGTAGTTGGCCATTCACTTGGCCAACTACAGGGTGACTGTCTAGGACCCACCGGTCGCCTTTTCAGATACATCAATCTGAGCAGCTCCGGCCTTGACTGGGGGTTCACTTTGGACACACAAGTCCCCTCTATGAGGTACACTGCCACCAGCAAAGCCTGATTTTAGTGCTTTGAAACTGCGCAAGAAGCGGCTCGCTCACACCTGACCACACAATGCAATATAAAAATGGTAACGTTGTAGCGTTCTTTTCTTTAGCTTACAGGTCCTAAGAACACAAAATCAGAACTGGGAATATGTATTATTTATTCCTAGAAATACTACAGAGCTTTAAGTGATAAAAATGGTTACAAAATATTACAATGATTTTAAAAGTACACACAAGAGAAATGCAATTCAGAAATAAAAGGGAATTAACAAATGACAGAACTGTATCTTACACCCAAGTACTCATTCTGTAGTGGGGGAGTCTCCACATGAAATCAAATGGGTCGCTTCCAGCCAGCTTGCTGTTCCCCCAAGAAGTACCACTCAAATATTGACAAGAGAAACAGTTATACCTGCAGGCTCCCTCATCCCTCCCACCCTTGGGATTTTGACCATTTCCTTGCTGGTCACTAGGGAATGTCTCTGGATGAATTAAGAATTGGTCCACTGCTTTGAAGTGGTTTGGTAAACATTCCACAAGTGATAATAGATCTTAGTGGAGGGGGTGGAGCACTATTGTTCTAACCCCCAATCTGGTTTATGAGGGGTCTCAGATCTTATCTGATATCCTAACTTCAGAGAACTATACAGGTGGTTACTCTGAGGGAATGTTCACCATGCTTACACTCTGCAAGGGGGAATGGCAGGCAACCCCCCTTTAGGTCACATTAAGTTTACACACATACTTTGGTAGGCTCTCATTATCAACTATATTACACTGGGGTAAGTGAAAATGGATGTTGAATACTGAATCACAGCTACTAATTCACTGTCTACCATCAGAGTTGCCCTCAATTCTCAATAGCCAATTGGGCATTTAAAATTTAAAAATAATTCTGTACATATATTTATAAAACAGTATTCAGTATTTATGAAACATAAATACGATGAATTTAAATAAATTTGATTCATATCAGTGTCAGGAAAAGGATAAAGGTACCCTAAAAATAAATACACAAATATCATAGATTCACTACTGAATTTTCTAAGCTCATGTTCTCCCAACTCATGCTAAGGCTCCTTTCTCTTCTTCCTGGTAGCTATTCTCTGGTCTAGTGCACTGACTAAGTACCTAGATCCACACTCACATCCAGAAACTTTATAGAAGAAGCTACTACGACAGGTCATATTGTCACAAACCTGACTTGGTTTACATTTGTTTTCTGATTTTCAATGTTTCCAGGCTTCCTCCTTGATTAAGCTCTTGTGAGGCTTCCTGACTTCAGCACTGGTCACATTATCCAGGTATATTCAAGTAACCCCACTTCTTGGTTGTGACCTAATTGCTTCTGCGACCGGTAGCCAATCCCCAGCTACATAGGGGGACATAAGGATTTACTTGAGAACAGCTCAGGGCCTTGAACAACTAGTCTGATCCCAGTGTTCATCCAGAAGTCAGCATCCCAAGGCTCCAGGTTTCTGTCCAGAGTCCCTGTGGTTTTCTGTGCACTTCTGCTGCTACCTACTGTTACCAAAGCTCCCTGGCTCCTTTCACCTGCCAGGTTACCTTCCTCGCTGTTACCATCTCCAGCTTCCAAGGGAAGAGGATAGAGCACTCCAGCAGAATTGGCTATTGGTCTTAAAGGGCCATCACCGTCTTCGACTCCCTAGTCGAACCAGGCATCAACTCTTATCCTCACTTGTCATTCTCCTGGCATCCTCCAAGGCTTACAGTCAGCTTCAGCACAGGACCATTGACTCCCAGCCTGACTCTGCCATCATTGACTCCCAGGCCGATTCTACCGTCATTGACTCTCAGGTCGATACTGCCATCATCGACTCCCAGGTTGACGCTGCAACCATTCCCAGCTACCAGGCTGAAGAATACATTATGGGTTCCCTGACCGACAGTGCCCTCTCCTGGCTCCTTGGCCAGAAATACTCTCCATTGGCTCCCAGGCCAACGTACCCTCCTGGCTACTAGGCCAGACAGACCCTATTGGCTCCCAGGCCAACATACCCTCCTGGCTCCTACAGTAGGTCAGACTACTCTCCAGCGGCTCCCAGGCCGTCAACTGCCCGTATTGGCTCTCAGGCCATCAACTGCCCATGTTAGCTCCCAGGCCGTCAACTGCCCATGTCGGCTCCCAGGCCGTCAACTGCCCATGTCGGCTCCCAGGCCATCTACAGTCCGTGTTGACTCCAAGGTCGTCAACACCCCTCCAGCTTCCAGGCCATCTATAGTCCATGTCGACTCTCAGATCATCAACACCCCTTTAGCTTCCAGGCCATCTACAGTCCGTGTCAACTCCCAGGTAGTCAACACTCCTCTAGGTTCCCAGGTTGTCAACACTCCATGTCGGCTCCCAGGCCATCAACTACTCATCGGCTCCCAAGCCACTGTCATCTCTCCGTCCTCCAAGGCCAATGCAGGCCAAGTTCCAAGTTCCTCAATTCCAAGCTCCAAGCTCACTGCCACTAGTCATCATCCATCTCCCGTGACTGGCCTGTTAGCTGTGGGGAGATGCAGATGGCTGCAACCTCGCCACCAAACGCAGAGGAGTCCAAACCTCCTTCCGGGGGTCCCTGGTGAAAACCGTTGGTGGTGTTAGACTCCGTGCCTCTGACCAAAGTCTCCTCAACTCCCCAACCTAGCTGTGCCCGCACTGCCAGTGATCCTCATATAAACTGTCCTTGCCTCTAACCCCCAGTGTTCCAGCCACAGTCCACAGCCGGGAACACCAGAGACCCGAGTCCTGACACATGTGCAGCAGCTCTGCTCAGTCCCTTAAACTGCATGATGTGGTGGCAACTCCAGTAATCATATTATATACCAGTACTATTGCTGTCATAATGTGAGCCTTTTGTCAAGAGGCATTTGACTATGAAACCCATTTTTGTTGATTCACTTACTGTACTTGATTTATGGACTATCATATACCATGTAATAATCCTTAAAAACGCAAGTTCATTCATTTCATAATACCCACGTCACAACTTTACCAACTATATTAAATTTCTAATACCTTTTAAATCATACTTTTTTCTCAGTAAGCCTCCAATCACCTATGACCTTTTATGAGGTCAATTGACACATTAAATTATTTCTACTGTGTACTTTACATAACATCATGCATGAGTAAGTTATATTTGCTTCTAAAATCTTAAACCAACATTCAGGTAATTGGAAGCACAAAACAAAGAATTATTTTCAAGGCAATAGGATTAACGTGTAAGCAAGATGAAGATAGTCTATGTCAGCTAGATGCTGTAGAATATATATATTATATATAGCATTGGTGAAGAACCGTACACTCAGGTGCATATTAATCCAGGTGCATGGACACATAATAAATCTGAATATAAACATTCATTCAATGAAGAAAAGGAATCCAGCACACCACCAATTTAGCAATTTAGAATTAAAAAAGCTTGTCAAAAACTTGTATTTGAAAGGTATATACACAAGGCCACATGTATCAAAGTATCAGGCAATCCATTTTGATAAACAGGGATAATGCTTATCAGTCCCCTAGGAGAGCTGCATGCCGGCAACTTATCCCCCACTCTAGCCCGACAGCGGTTTCGGAGTGCCACCTTCTTTGTCAAGGGCTATATAGCTCAGTGTTGCATTCGATTATGCACTAAAGTAGTTTGATTTGGAGTGAGACCTGGAGTGACGCCTGTTAATTCAGATTTTATATATATATATATATATATATATATATATATATATATGTCTCAATAAAGTGATAGAGGCAGAACTGAGTACAACAATGTTTCAATGACCTTTAATCCTTCAGAAGTTTCTCAAAATGTTTCATCTTTCAAACTTCCTCTAAAACCTACCTCACTTCATTATCGGCTAAGCCATTTTTACTCTATTTATGCTAATGATTTTATATGGTAAAATTATTTTTTCTAATAATAGTTTTTTATTGATTTTTATACATCCACATGTATAGTCTGTCTCAATATACTTAATGGTACAGCACCATAGGTCGCCGATGTCCAAATATTACTATTGACCATTTAACTGCCTATAGGCAGCTCACCACTGCTTTATTTTGGACTGAGCTGATGCCCTTTTTATCGGGAGTGTTTTTTCCAAGACTTGTTAAATATAGTCCTACTGTTATCTATAACTTGGCGCTAATAACTATCTTTCCCTGTCCATGTATATACTGTATAATATATATATATATATATATATATATCTGCCACCGATATAGATGCAGAGACATAAATATTGAAGATAATATCAAGCCATATATGGTTATTATGATATTTCATGATATTGAATAACATCACAACCATTTATCAAATCTACTTTTAAAGAAGAATCATTAATATTTATAAGAAACCTGTAGGTTCATCGAGTCTAGTTGTAACAATTTAATACCTCTATTACCATGTGGTATTTAAGCAAGGATAATGTATATCTTTCTTGACAAATATGTCTACCAACTGGTTGATCACAGTGACCTGTACTGATTGCCGCATCGGCTGTTGACATCATCTAACCAGCGAGGACCCGAAATGGCACCCATGTGTAAAGAGAGGTGAGTTGTAAATGTGGAGTTGTTGTTTGACCTGATAAAAATGCAAAGGATTAAAGGGCACCGAAATGTTGCAGTACTCAGTTCTGCCTCTACTGCATTATTCGGATGCCTGGAGGGCTGCTACCATTGGGGACATGTGAGCACCCAACGCAGGGTGTCGACGTACAGGGAGAGCCAGACAATTATGGATATATGGTACAGAGAGTGGGTAAAGGGTACCAACTGGGCGCTTCCCTTTGTTTGAACACCAAGATGATAGGGGGGGAGAATAGAAGGATAAGGAACAAAAATACTTTCCCTGATGGTTAAGGTTAGTATCTCTGGTCCGCCTTCATTCTGGCTATGTCGTCCCTCGTGTCGACGGTGTGGTATTCCAATTAGATTTATGTGGAGAAATGGGAGAACAGATTGCAATGTGAAGTACTTCAAATATATGTATCTTGGATTTTCTTTTTTAGGATGAGTGATTGGTTGGCGTACCAAACTCACTTATAACTAAAGAAAAAAACTCGCATCTGGGTATCTTTAAAACAATCAATAGGGTGGCGTACCCGTACTCACGTGACGTAAGGATAATTAAAGCTCATCAAGGTTTCTTTTTGTTCTCTTTAATTAATAGGGTAAAAGACATCAACAATCAAATATAAAAGGCAACACAGAGTGGAGGATGGAATGCCTTTCCAAGTGATGAATGGTGGGGTCAAACCGGATAACACTCACCAGTATACACAGGATGGTCTATACCACCTTACACACTGCTATGTAGCCAGGATGATACACTAAGTCTGGGCCAACATGTTTCGAGAGTCCTGCTCTCTTCCTCAGGATCCAGCTGGATTGTTTTAAAGATACCCAGATGCGAGTTTTTTTCTTTAGTTATAAGTGAGTTTGGTACGCCAACCAATCACTCATCCTAAAAAAGAAAATCCAAGATACATATATTTGAAGTACTTCACATTGCAATCTGTTCTCCCATTTCTCCACATAAATCTAATTGGAATACCACACCGTCGACACGAGGGACGACATAGCCAGAATGAAGGCGGACCAGAGATACTAACCTTAACCATCAGGGAAAGTATTTTTGTTCCTTATCCTTCTATTCTCCCCCCCTATCATCTTGGTGTTCAAACAAAGGGAAGCGCCCAGTTGGTACCCTTTACCCACTCTCTGTACCAATTACTAGTTAAAGGTGAATTTTGGGATACACCTTTTTGGGAACCGACAGGCAGATTCCCACAGGTAGCGCCTCTAGACTCTTCTACAAACCAATTTTTTCTACAATTATGGATATATAACAACAAGGAGAGGGTGGTGCACTTCCTGTGGTGCTACTCTTTGGATCTGTGACAAAAAAAAGACACAAATAAAAAGGGGATCAATGTTATGTTCCTTATTCGGCGTGTAGTTCCTCAATGGTTCTCAATCATGGGGATGGATATTCTTTTTTCTGCTGTATCTAGGTGTCTCAATCAGAAGTACGTGAAACAAGAAGACATAACAAAACTTTGTGTGACAAATGGTTGTATTGAGTGGGTATAGTACCCCAAGTTTCCAACATCAATCTCTTAAAGGTAGATGCGTACCCCACTCGCTTATTTTCAGGGTGTGAGAAATTGTTTCTTTTTATTCCCCAATAATATGAGACTTCTCAAGGTGCATTAAAAGGGGATTTTATTATTTACAATAAACAATGCGTATAAAAATATTATAGATAAAAAGCATGGAGAAGCATGGAAAATAGCCATTAGAACCGGATAAACAGCTAGATCTTTAAAGTGAACAAAAAAGGTTTTACCTTAAGTCTCCTGGTAGTCAAATACTGTCTCTACAGGGCTAACATGTTTCAAGACCTGTGGGTCTTTCTCAGGGCTGGTGGAGACAGTTCTTTTGGGTTTGAGTTTTATGTGCTGGTGCCATGTGTCCCTTATGGTTCAGGAGTCCGGACCAGAAGTCGTCTTTTTCTGTGGGTTTCTTTATTCTTTGTTCTTTATTCTCCGAATACAGGGCCAGTGCAAGGCTTCTAGATGCCCTAGGCAAAGCTGCCCATGATGCCCCCCCCCCAACCCCGGAAATCTGAAGGAAGCAATGGCCAGTGTTAGGATACAGGGGGGGGGGTGTCAATTAAGCTTTTGGAAGTGCAGCTTTGGCTCCCCCATCCCTATGTCCCGGCTCCCCACTCCCCTGGTGAGGCTAGTATAATGTAAAAAAAATTCTGGGGGAAAGGGGGGTGGCGGTTGCCTGGAGGGGTGGAGGTTCGGTCAGCTGCGGTGACCTTCGGCGGCAGCTGGGTGGGGATCAGGTGTAGCTGGTGGCCGTGGGGGAGGAGTGAGGTGGTGGCTGTGACAGTGCCTCTCACAGCCACCTCCACATGTCACTGGGTGTGTGTAACACAGAGCCCAGTCTCACAGACATAGCAGCTCTCCCCAATCCCATCCACGCCTGGGCCCATCTCCATGTCCCCATTCCCCGCTCTTCCATACTCAGCCCTACCTCTCATCCTGCTTTGCAGCCAGCGGCTATAGGCTGGTGTGATTGCCGCTGCTCCCCTCCATCAGTACCCCTATAAATCCCCCGATGCTGGGCTCAGGCTGTTCACACAGAGGCGGCCACCACTGCTTCATTCCTGCTCCTCACCTCAACTCAATTGGCAGCGTGCGGTGCTGCCCTCCAGTGTCCGAATAGCTTCACCTCTCTATCCCTGGTGTTTAACTCACATAGGGGCAGCGGAAGTGCCGTTGCAGGGCGGAAGTGCCGTTTTAGGGGATCCCGGCTGCTGTTTCTCCGGGATTTTGATGGCAAATCTTCAAGTTCTTTTTTGGTAGCATGAAATATCTGGATTTCCTTAGGCAAATGTCTTTATATAAATATGCTGTAATACATAAATATACTTCAAACTGGCAAAAAACTATTATGGATATATATATATATATATATATATATATATATAACAATGTGAGCAGCACGCTCCCGGCGGGAGATTCACTGAATTTCATTGGTGTATCAGTATGTTAAATATTTGTGTGTTCACTGTGTTAAATTAGCCTGAAGGCGATACATACAGTATCGAAACGTTGCTGCTTTTTATTGCTGTGCTTCAATAAAGAAGATTCTTTTGCAATTTCGTATTGTCTGGAGTGCCGTGGCGTCCTGCCGTCTATACACTTCCCTGCTAAGGGCACCCAGCGAAGCAACATATTAGGAGATTGTGCCGGGCACCAAAGCCGTCTGTATATTGGAGTATCCTGCGCTGCACCGTGTGATCTCCTTGCTCTTGGCACCCCCTGCCGTACTATCGGACATTCAGTGCTCCCTCCACACCGGCGTGGCTTGGCTCTCTATAGCCCACCTGCACATTATCCGTTCACTACATAACGTGATCCGTATGGAGGTTCCAGGTGACGACACAGGTGGAGCTAGTGGCTATCATCGAGCTACCTTCAAGATTGGGGACACATTCAGCTATACTGACAACGAAGCTGAGGACATTTTATTCGATAAACGTCTAGATGATCAGGTGGAATCTACCCCACTTGAGGATCTATATCGTGATCTACTAAAAATCAAAAAACGTGAAATTGACTATTTCTTCCATGGTCTTTCCCTGAGCGAATACCACCGTGCTAAAAAAATCCCAAGGGGCCTACGTATCAAGAACGCGCCCACTATAGGCAAATATGATACAGCTTTTTGCCGTAAGTGGGTCGCGATTGCGAACAAATGTTCGTTTGACCTTATGTTACTAATAATTGAACACTCCACAAAAGAGGTCAACCTGTGCAAGGAGAAGATTGTTTCTTTCGAGGCCACGCATAAAACCAATCTTATCAATGATAAGAATACAGATTGGTATGAAAAACTCAACTCACAAATACAGCAATATAAATGTGAGCTTATCAAGTTTAAGAAAGAGAAGAAGGTTAAAGTCGACATGGACTACGAGCTACATAATGTCTACCAATGGACAACTCCACATCAAGATAGATCTAATCGTAGACCTTTCTTCCGCCGTCAAGGTAACCAACAAACCTACCCGCAGAGCTCCACCGATTTCAACTCCTCTAGTAGCGATGGGAGTTCAAAACGTGGCCCTAGAAGAAACAAAATTATCCCTTTAGCAGTGGAGACGCGAGCCCGTATCGCCGGCAACGCTACCACACCCGTCGCGGTGGACAAAACCGCCGACAAAAAGGGAAAGAAACCACCCCGTCAGATGAAGGACTAATCATTAATTTATCCTCCCACCAACTGTCGTCCTCTGAAACTAAAGTATTGTCCAAAGGACTTTCTTTTATTCCGTCTACGTTTTTCAATGACTTTGAATGGACACTTGAACAGCAGCGTCTCGCCAGACAACTGCGTCTGAAGGAATACTTTCATAAAAAAAGTGGGTATACTGTTGCATCTGATGCTGATTTAATGAACCCTTTCTGTGATACCTAAGCAGTTACGTAAAGTCTTACCTAAGTCTAAATTTGACCCCCAGTCTCAAAATGCCTCTATACGCTCTTTTACGAGAATGTCTAATGTGGATGTACAGGCGTCTGTACGTGCCCATCCCCCTGAATTTAATAACCTCAGTAGACAAGAGCGTTTAGCATTGAGAGACTTGGGGTCTAATAGTTCTCTAGTATTCCGCCCTGCGGATAAAGGGGGTGCACTTGTTATAATGGATATGGATCGTTACCACGATCAGGTTATGGTACATCTTAATGACTCGGCCACATATGTCCACCTGGGGGGCGACCCTACTAGTAGATATGTGACTGAGCTACGCGATACCTTGCAAAGTGCTGTAAATATGGATATTATTTCCACCACTCTTATGTCAGCCCTACTCCCGACTTACCCTTTGGTGCCACAATTTTATTGTACACCTAAGGTGCATAAGTCCATTAGTGACCCACCTGGCCGCCCCATTGTGGCGGCACGTGGGTCACTAATGCAACCAGCATCTATTTATATAGATAGTCTATTACAACCGTGTATTCGCAAACACCCCCGTTATCTATTGGATACTACTAGCCTGTTGCAAATTTTAGATCAGTTCCCACATCTCGATGGTGACATACATATGTTCACTATCGATGTTTGTGCATTATACACTTCCATCCCACATTCTATGGGCCTCTCTGCTTTGCGACATTTCCTGACTGACAATGAGAACTATGTGGGCCCTGATATTAACTTCATCCTAGAGATGATGAATCTCATTTTGACTAAAAACTTTTTTGTATATGATGGCCAATTTTATTTACAGGCCACAGGGTGTGCTATGGGGGTGGCGGTAGCCCCCTCATATGCGAACACCTTTATGTTCGAGTTCGAACAATCTCTATTTTTCCAGAACCCAGATATCGCCGATCGTATCATACATTACTATCGATACATCGACGATATTTTGTTATTCTGGCGTGGGCCCCCCATTGATCTCTGCAATTTTGTTGATGTACATAATGCCTCCCATAGCCCGATCACATTTACCTATACACATAGCAATGCTTCCATTCACTTTCTGGATGTCACAATTCAGATCGTTGATGGCAACATTGTTACTGACCTGTTTATAAAACCTACAGACCGGAATAATGTGCTTGAATTCTCTAGTTGCCACCCTAGACCGATGGTACGCAGTTTGCCCTACTCGCAGCTACTCAGGGTTAAAAGAATAGTATCGGACCCCCCGATGGCTGAACGGCAAATGCAGGCTATGATCAACAGGTTTTCAGCCCGTGGTTACCCCCATCCCCTTTTGGATGGTACTAAAAATAAGGTTGCTGGCATTGATAGAGGTTCCCTCATCACTGTGAAACAAAACTCTAAAAAACTGGATAACCAAATACCCTGGGTTACCACCTATAACCAAAACAGTCCTGAAATTGTCAGGAATGTCCGCAAACATTGGCCGATTGTTCAATCCGATGATACATTGGGTTTATCTGACACTAGACTACTTACTAGCTTTAAACGTTCTAAAAGTATCAGAGACATGCTTGTCAAATCAGATGCTTCACCTAACACAGCGAAACCTCAACATAGACCGCTAGGCTGTGTGAGATGTACATGTATGACTTGTAGATTTATGATTCCAGGATGCTCATTCAACCACCCGCACACTGGCAAGACCATACAGATCAGACATACTTTGACATGCAATTCCACACACGTGGTATACCAAATTGTATGCCCGTGTGGATTGTCTTATATCGGGAAAACCGACACTGCATTTAAGACACGTATGACCACCCACCGGTCGGCCATACGCAATGCCCTGATTAGTGGCACTAGTGATCAACCGGTCCCCCGCCACTTTATTAATGCTAAGCACAGCGTGTCCTCAATCAAATATCGTATGATTGACTGCATTCCTGCATCGATAAGGGGTGGCAACAGATCCCTCCAATTGTTACGTTGCGAGGCACGTTGGATTGCCAGACTAGGGACGTTGGCACCACACGGTATGAATGAGCATTCTGGCTTAAATGTACTATTATAATTATATGACAAAACTTGTAGTATTATATCCATTTACTTGTTGCCTATGTAGTCATTCATGTAATTTATCTCGCCTCTGTAGGTTTAGATACATCCATGCAACTATATAATACTTCCAGCTACGGATCTACATTATGTCTTTTTTATTTTTATTTTATATTTACTTGTTTACTTTGTGGCATCTAAGGTCACTTGGGTGCTGCTCACATTGTTTATCCATTTATATATTTTTTTATGTTGTATATATACTTACTTAGCACATTGCACTTTCTAGCTATGATATGTTTGCTATATTGGTTGCCATGGTAATCCTGTGTTGTATAGTACGGCCGCTCCGGGAACTCCGGAGTCGACGAATGATGACATCATGGGACACCCGTGGCACGCCCCACGCTCCCGGCGGGAGATTCACTGAATTTCATTGGTGTATCAGTATGTTAAATATTTGTGTGTTCACTGTGTTAAATTAGCCTGAAGACGATACATACAGTATCGAAACGTTGCTGCTTTTTATTGCTGTGCTTCAATAAAGAAGATTCTTTTGCAATTTCGTATTGTCTGGAGTGCCGTGGCGTCCTGCCGTCTATACACTTCCCTGCTAAGGGCACCCAGCGAAGCAACATATTAGGAGGTTGTGCCGGGCACCAAAGCCGTCTATATATATATATATATATATATATATATATATATATATATATATACGGAATACACAGATGTAGCTATTGGCTGTTCTCACAATTGGTCTATACGCGCATATGCATCACAGCATGGCCCGCCATGTTGTCAGTAATCGCATCTGGCAATTGCTCCAAAGGACTCATTGGAAAATGCATGCGTGCCTCATTCACAGTCACATGTGGCTACAGGAGGATTAGCTCAGGTGGCTGCCGCATTAACACCTTACTGTGATCGAGGGCCTAGTATGTGTTAAGGTGAACATACATGGAGCAACATGGTGGTGGGGTGAGATGTGCACTCCCACGCACATCCCATCGCACAGCACATAAAGTATGTGCTGCCTGTGCTTTTTTAACTAGATTGCATCACATCTTGTTAAAAACACACAGTGCTTTAACCCATCCCATGCTTTTTAAACTAGATACGATGCAATCCAGTTCAAAACATACTTATAGCTCCTTGTATGCAGGGCCGGTTTAACAATGGGCCTGATGAAGCTACAGCTCCAGGCCACTCTGCAAATAGGCCCATTTTGTAGTTGAGGGCCAGGGCTTTCCAACAAGCCCAACCCCGCGTCGCTAGCCCCTCGGGAACCGGAGATACTGCCAGGCAAATCTGGAATGTTGCGCACTCCTTATTCACAAAATTGTCAAAATTGACTAAAATTCAAATATGTCTTTATTAAATAGTACAGAACAATTATAATAGTGAGTATCACTTACAGGTCATCATTATTTAAGTAGTAATCTCAAATTTTTATTATTTATAAAATAATGCTTGACCCGATGATATGTTTCCCTGTATCAGGGATTTTAATGGCGAAAAATTAAAATAAGATGATAGATATAAGGAAAAAGAAATTGTAGAAAGATTAAAATTAGTCTCTGTAGCCCGTTAGTATTAGGTATTAATGAAACGGTTCCTGTTAATATTTCAGGTAAGTATGGTACATTCTTGTTGCGTCATATTGAAACTGATTTGCTTTTCTTCTCTACATAAGTTCATACTGTATTTACTAATCAGTTGACAGCACCCTCAACCTAGGAGGAAAGTATATATATATATATAACACACTTCCTATAGGTGGGCTCATTGCCATTCACACGTACAAATAACCTATCTGAATATTTGACGTACCATAGATGGTGCGGGTCGCTCACTCTCTCCTCACGCAATTTTAGTAAAGAGTGGTCACATCACTCGAATCTGACCCAGCACATGTAATATAGGAACACTGGTCTACGAAGATCATAATTTACATTGTATCACCCAGGTTCATCTTTTGACATACCTAAGAACTAGCCTGCAAGATGAGTAACTTCAGTCTTAGCAAAGACTTAGGGACTAGGAGAGACAGATGGAATGATGAATCGGGTAACCTCTTTGGAGACAACCCCACCAACAGCAGAGACAACCACTGGAGCACAGACCTAATGGATTTGAAAAACATTCTGTATAAACAAACAAAGGCATACTGGAACAAGGTTACTTTAGAAAATTATATCAAATTCGATATGACCCCCAGGGGCCTGAGACCGAAATTGTTTCCATCTTTTGAATTAGATGAAGATCTGAAAAAAGAGTGGGAAAGTGCCCTCTTAAAATGCTCCAGAGAATGCATGGGGATACTTGTTAAACATGACACTAGGAATCTGGAAAAATACACTCTTGAGATTGACAAACTAAGTGATAAACTCAAAAACTCAGAGAAAGAGGAGGAATTTCAGAAGTTGTACACCAAATACAAAGAAGATCTTGATAGATTCGAAAAAACGCTCACAGAGAGAAAAAGGTCTAAATTCCAGAGAGACAAAAAAGATTACATTCAAAATACAGTGTATAAATGGAATGACAAATTTAAACGCAGAGAACCGGAGAACTCATTTAATATAAGTACTTCTGAAATGGAGTCCTCAGAAGGAGAAGAACCGAATACCGCCCCCTCCAATAAATGGCATAGGGCCCATTTTTTAGGACAGGGCACCACAACACGGGAGGGAGACCGGGGACCGGACAGTACAAGAAAAACAGGAGAGGAGGACAGAAACATAAGAAAAAGAGAGAGAAGAGACTGGGAGAGATACCCGCAACGAAACAGGAGACAAGCCCGGAGATTCTGAAAAAAGATGAACTACAAATCATTAATTTAACTCAAAGGGTATTGACACCAGCACAAATTAGTGTCCTCTCTAAGGGACTTAGCTTCTCCCCTGACAACCAGATGGACCGATTCACCATACAAAAAGATGTACAACTGTATGCTCGTAAATTACTTTTAAAGAAATTCTTCACCAAAAGAGAAGAGGAGGGAGAATTATTACAATCCATCACAGAATTGGATGAAGGGGACGCACAGGCTCTCAGAATACTGGAAGATCTCGAGGCAGAGAGAGAGGACACAGAATGGGATAATAACACACTTCAATTTAAACCCTTGAGGAAAAAGTCGACATTTACTCCACAGCCACAAATCTGTCCACAAGTACAGATATTCACAGAATTGGTCTCCAAGGACTTGGATAATCTATATACCCAGAAATCCACCAAATACTGCTCTAACATCAGCAGAGAAGAGCAGACAGCTTTAAGAGACATGCAGAAGTGGGATGACATAGTGTTCAAGCCCTCTGATAAAGGGGGGAACATTGTCCTTTGGGACAAAGAGATGTATATTAAAGAAGCCAACAGGCAACTTTCCGATGTCTCGACATATAAAAAACTAATTTTCAACCCCACTGCTAATTTCTCCATACAATATGAGAGAATGATAAATAATGCCTCTAAGAAGGGTATCATCTCAAAGGCTGAATTTGAATTCTTGGAGGCTAACAACCCAAAAATGTCAACATTTTATATGTTACCCAAGATTCACAAAAATAGACTAAATCCGAGCGGGAGACCTATTATATCCGGTATATCCAACTTAACCGAGAAAGCCAGTACATTTGTGGATCATTATTTAAGACGATTTGTGGTTGAGCTTCCATCGTATATTCGTGATTCCATGGATGTCTTGAGAAAATTAGAAGGAGTACATGTGCTGGAAAATACCCTACTGTGTACATGTGACGTTGAGTCACTGTACACAAGTATCAGTCATGAAAGGGGAATTGCAGCAACGAAATATTTCCTTAAAATGAGAAAATTTGAGGCCATAGACGAATTCATCTTGGAACTTCTCGAGTACGTCCTAACCCACAATTTCTTTACCTTCGACGACAGGTACTACCTACAAGTTCGCGGGACCGCGATGGGTAGTACCTGTGCCCCGACCTATGCAAATTTATATTTAGGTTGGTGGGAGAAGGAGTGGGTCTTCAATGCCAATCATGACAAATATACAGAATGCATTATAGGATGGTATCGATTTATTGATGATATCCTTATCATATGGGAGGGCCCCAAGGATCTTCTTGAAGAAATGATTGCCAATCTCAATGACAATCCTCTCAACCTGAAACTGACCACGTGCATCAGCAGTCAAGAAATCACATTCCTTGATCTAAAAATCAAAAAGACAGGCAGTAACAGTTTGACCACCGATATTTATCGAAAAGAGACAGCCACTAATAGCATACTGCACAAGACCAGTTCGCACCTACCAGCGACCCTCAAAGGGATACCCAAAGGGGAGTATATCCGCCTAAGGCGAAACTGTTCAGAAGAACAAATCTTTGAAGTAAGAGCACAAGAACTGCGGGAAAGGCTTCTTCAGAGGGGATACAGTAACAAACTGCTCAAACAAGCATACTCAGCAGCCAAAAAAATACCAAGGGCAACTCTACTAACGCCCAAACCCAAGAAAAGCAGTGAGTCCATACCTAGATTTATTAGCACGTACTGCACAGAGTGGAGGGAGATCAATCAGATCCTAACTAAACATCGACATGTTCTAGCGACAGATGAAGATCTGAAGCTAGTCATGGGAGATCGCATACAGAGCAGTTGGAGGAAATCCCCCAATCTAAGAAACCAACTAACACGAAGCCATTTTGTTCGTAAAGCAAAAAAGGCTCCCACTGTAATAGGATGCTATAAGTGCGGTAGGTGCAAAGCCTGTGAATATGTGACAGAGATCAAGGAATTCACTAACAGATATGGCCAAACCACCAAAATCCGGGAATTCATAAACTGTGACTCGGTAGGGATAATTTACTGTCTTACATGTCCTTGCAACCTTAAATATGTAGGGATGACCAAGAGGCCCTGGAAAAAGAGAATTCTGGAACACACTGGGAACATCAAGAATGCACAAAAAGACCTTGACAAAATGAAAAAAATAACGAGTGTGGCCAGACACTTCTTGAAATATCATATGAGCAACCCCAAAGGTTTAATGGCAATGAGCCTGGAGAAGATTTCGTTGGGGATCAGAGAAGGTAACATTACACAAGAACTCCTCAAAAAAGAATCAAAACACATATTCCTAATGAACAGCTTAAAACCAAACGGATTAAATGAAGAGATCCACTACTCTGCCTTTCTGTGATACATATTCATATAATGACCCTAAAAAATAAAAGGAAATGTACCAAGCTGGACGAGGACTAGATAGGATTAATTTATCTGAACCGGTCAAAAAGGAAATATGGAACTATTCATGATAGGAATTTCATTCTATCCCGCATACAAATTAAAATAATTAAGCATATAATACACTTGCAGGCGGTAAAATGAATACTTAAATAAACCATGGGTACCCCTATCCATTGTTGGTATGCCTCATAAATAACTATCATACTTTAATACGTATGCCTGGTACATAAGGAATACCTATAGATGACCACAACCATACTTATAACCACCAACACATGATGGTATACATGATACTTGAAAAACCCACTGAACATGGAAGGTTTAGGCAATAATACCTCAACCTGTCCCTATATTGGGAGGACAATGAATATATCACAAACAATCCCTTCAAATAAGACATGTATATAATACCATGCCATAGGAGTACTGTATATACATATTAGTGAATCCATATGCACAGTCCATTATATATATTTTTTCATCAGCTAACCCTGATTTACAGGGACATCTTATTTAGTCACCAGTGACACGTATCAGACTAGAGCACCATGTACATTGTTTGACAACAATTCACTGTAAGAATCATGAGTAGAATTATCTCATGATTAACACACGCAAAAATTTTTTCCAAATATACTTATTTTTCTACGTCCCCAAGTAGTATGTCTGACACGGATGGATACATCCAGATATTATATGCACATCTTTATATATATTTTTTGTTTGTTGGTACACTAATTGTTTGACTTTGTTATTTTTTGCACGTTTTATCTCTATAAAGGTATTTTTGCACGCATCTATAATACTAAGGAGCAATACACGTTTATTCCTATAAATATACACTTTTTTGGATCACTCATGAATATTTCAATAATGGGAATATAAACATTTTAATACTTTCTGTCTCCATTAGAACAGAAGTAGGGTTCATATTATTATACATAATAAGGAACACGTCTATTGACAAACAACCAAGGATTAAATGTACTTATATATATAGACATAAGTGTTGTGGTACAACAACAAACTGTAGATGGAAATTATTAGCAGGGATAAAACCTATCCAGCATCGTTCTGACCAAATTGCCAGGTCTGTATGGCAGTATCAGGAACTGTCAATCACAGGGATGTATACACGTATAATGACTATGGACCTATCAACACCTCTGAAATTTGAAAACACACCAATCAAGACTAGGATTGGTTGCAAACTAACACACCCAGATTGTGATCTCTCCCCCTATAAATATAGCCTAATAGAGGCGGGCCAGTCACTTAGGTCAGCCTTGAAAAAGCCGACACAGGCGAAATGCGCATCGGCAACTCGCTCTGTAGCCGTTAATTTATTGGTTAAAATGTATACAAATATAGTAATGTATCTATAACTCTGTGTCTAAATACGTAGCGTGTAACGAGCGCTCACCGCAGCGTGTGTCATAGTCGGGATAGTGAGGTGCACCTGAGGCACTGCAAGACAGGCAGAGCTCAGTGACCCGATCCCGGACAGCGTTGGCTGCAAGCCGCTCACTGTACTGAGAGCGCTCCGGCGCCTGTACATTTCAGAAAGTGCTTTGCAAACTACTCATTATACTATGGAAGCTCTATCAAGAGCATGCAAATGTGTGAATTTCAGAATACAATTGATATATTAATTATCCCCTACGAAACTGGCATTAATTGACCAATATGCATGAATATATCTGGAACAATAAATTGCATATGTGATTGGTTAGAACACATACTCTACGAACTGGGCAAATTGCTCCAACCTGTCGGCAGCAAATGTATTGATGTATCTATAACTTTGTGTTTTAATACATAGCGTATAACTAGCGCTCACCGCAGCGTCCGGCATAGTCGGGATAGCGGGGTGCACTTGAGACACTGCAAGACAGGCAGAGCTCAGTGACCCGGTCCCAGACAGTGTTGGTTGCAAGTCGCTCACTGTACTGAAAGCGCTCCGGCGCCTGTACATTTCAGAAAGTGATTTATAAATTACCAATCATACTGCGGAAACTCTATTAAGGGGGGCGCATACACAAAAATCAAGAGTCACTCACTCAATAACCGGTAACATTAACCATGAAATAAAGTGGCTTTGATTTGTGTCAAATAACTTAAAAGTTTTGCAAATATTTGGCTGACAGCTGGAAATATATATTAGCATGTAATTGTGTTAATTTCAGAATATAACTGATACATAAACTATCTCCAGCGGAACTGGCACTTAACTGATCAATCCGCACGAATATATCTCAAATAATAAATTGTATGTATGATTGGATGTAACACATACTGTACAAACTGGCCAATTTGCTCTAATTTGTCTGCAGAAAATGTCTGAATAAGAACTATATGCACGATTAGTTGCAAAGTACATAGTACAGACTGGGCAATTTGCTCTGATCAATTTGCACGAATATATGTGAACCATAATTGGTGAATTGCAAAACTGATAGCACAGACTGGGCAATTTGCTGCAAGCCCACTGCCGATTACAACGCATTCTGGATAACTATGAGCGCTCAAAAATCACATATGTAGTTTTAACATACATTTGATAACGTGTTATTACATGAGCATCATAACAATAAATGTGTAAGGTGCATCTCACCTAATACCTGTCAGATACAGGCATAGGGAGACATGGAATAAAGAACATAACTGCTTATTATATCTACACTATAAGTGAATCTATGCACCTACTGACATGTGTATGACTCCTGATGTGACTGATAGGATTTGAAGAAAGAAGTGGTTTACTAGGCCGTACGGCAGGTCACCACCCATTTTCCTACTTGATATCTTTTGAATACAACATATATATGTGAACAGTGGAAAGAGATTATTCTTTCAAACACGCAATATAAAACGATATTAGATGCAGAGTTGGGAATAAAACCCATTTATTAATTACATTTCAGCCAACAAGAATGTACCATACTTACCTGAAATATTAACAGGAACCGTTTCATTAATACCTAATACTAACGGGCTACAGAGACTAATTTTAATCTTTCTACAATTTCTTTTTCCTTATATCTATCATCTTATTTTAATTTTTCGCCTTTAAAATCCCTGATACAGGGAAACATATCATCGGGTCAAGCAATCGGGTTAAATAATGATGACCTGTAAGTGATACTCACTATTATAATTGTTCTGTACTATTTAATAAAGACATATTTGAATTTTAGTCAATTTTGACAATTTTGTGAATAAGGAGTGCGTCATATTGAAACTGATTTGCTTTTCTTCTCTACATATGTTCATATTTACTAATCAGTTGACAGCACCCTCAACCTAGGAGGAAAGTATATATATATATATATATAACACACTTCCTATAGGTGGGCTCATTGCCATTCACACGTACAAATAACCTATCTGAATATTTGACGTACCATAGATGGTGCGGGTCGCTCACTCTCTCCTCACGCAAATCTGGAATGTTGTCCCCATAGAATAACATGGGACCGCTAATTCCGACCTCCAGCCGATTCCAACGGCTGCCAGTTCCCCCTCAGTCATCACAGAATCTCAGTCGAACCTTCAATCTGATACATGGCCCATATGGGTTCATTGGTTCTAGAGATATTGCGGGTAAACCAATTTTTTTTTTCATTTCTGAAATGTAATTTCCTGGCTGTTCATGTTGTTTGAGGACAGATTTCTCTGGAACCAAACGGCCCAGTTTCACGGGACCAAAATCATTCGAAGCCTGCATGTAAATGGGTCAGTTGGTTCCGAAGATATAGCTGTTTGTTTAAAGGGGGGGCGGCGGTGGTTTTCTCTCCCCCTCACACCAGAAAATGCAGGGACTAGGCTGGTGTAAAAGGGGCCAGTCCGGGAATGTCCCTGCATGATCATGGGACCATATTCCTGGGTAAATCCCTGCATTTTCTGGTGTAAAAGGGGTATTATTTCAAATAGCCGGGACATGCAGTGCTCTGAATACAGCCGGGCAGCCCCCTGCTCTCTGCCCGGCTGTCAATGGCTGTGATTTCTGCCCGGCGGCGGCTGTCCCCCAGTTACCACAAGCATGTATTTCCCCTTGGCAATGAGCAAGTAATCCCAAATGGCAACGAGCATGGAACACCTGGCAATGAGCATCCAACCCCTGGCAATGAACATGGAACACCTGGCAATGAACATGTAGGTAAGCAACACTTATGTAGCATCATTTTTAATAGGCATTATGGTGTTTGGCATAATACGTAATGGACATTATGGTGTGTGTGGCTTAACATGTAATGGGCATTATGGTGTAAATGTTTAATGCGCTCCTTTGGTGCGCAATTCCCCTATTTATGAAGCATATTGTGCATTATTTCTCAATCCGTTTGGTATAGTGCAGGCATGTCCAAACTATGTCCCTCCAGCTGTTGTGAAACTACAAGTCCCATCATGCATTGCCACAGTTTTGCTATTAGGGAATGCTAAAACTATGTCAAGGCATACTGGGACATGTCGTTTCACAACAGCTGGAGGGCCACTGTTTGGACATGCCTGGTATAGTGTGTATTCTGGCTCAAACCATGTGGCAAAATGTGAATTTTGACTTAATCTGTGTGGCATAACGTAAATTTTGACTCAAACCATGCGCCATAGTGTGAATTTTGGCTCAGTCAGTGTAAATTTTGGCTCATTCCATGTGGCATAATGTGTAAGAGGCAAGTACAGTATAAGGGGTTACTATTGTGTTGCATGATTTGTATAAGGGGTATATGGTGTGGTAAACATAGGTGACCACATAAATGGTGCTGAAATGTTGTCTACCAAGTTTCGGCTTTCAGTATTTTATTTATGACTGGAGTGCCGCCTCACCCCACAAGTATCTTAGAACATCGGCATCCTGCGGGTGCACCTTTGGAGGGCACCCACCAATATATATCCCTGCATTTTTCTTATGCCAGCACCCTGTCTTTTACAGGCATATATAATTAGTTGAAAGTATTTACACAAATACAGACACACCCATGAGCAGACCACCCAAACAGAACACTGGTCACGCCTCCCACATTATTAGGTGCTGGCCACAACCCCTATTATTGCGCATAATAGGCCCTTGATCATTTTCAGCTCCAGGCCCATTTAGACCTTAATCTGGCTCTGCGTGTATGGGCACCTTTAGAAGCATTACATACACTGCATTTTGCATGAGCAGGTTAGCGTTCATTATTCTGTGGGAGGGAGGGTTAGGTTAAACACTAAAGGTGCCCATACACGGTACAATAATTTTATGCAATTTGGACTAGATCACATTGTATCACATGCGTTTTGCAGTGCAATGAGATGCAATCTAGTACAAAAAGTATGTGCATCACATACTTTTGAGCTGTGCGATGAGATGTTTGCGGGACCGCGCATCTCACAGCACTCAACAATTTTACCGTGTATGCGCACCTTAGAAGGTAGTACGGTTAGGATGTTGGGCAGGGAGTTTAGGCAGGGCGGTGATAGGGTGTCTGTTGACCCTTGCCAACTATACATTGGCGCACTCCCTCTATTGGGTTTGAAGCACCAGCCCTGGGGTTAGGTTTAGGTGGCGGGATACAAGGAATAGGGTTAGGCTGTGGGGAGGGGCAAGGTAAGTATACTTACTTGACACCTGTCGAGATTACCTCCATTGGGATAACGGCATCACTATGTATCTCCAAACCTGTCAATCTTGCCTATCACTCAAAACGACATATCACATTGTATTCGTGTCATTGCTTTGAAATATGTAGGAAGAAAATGTGCATTATAAACCAGGCATCAAGTAGTCAACGCAGTAAGTAAGAAATGTTAGTCACTGTGTCTCTAGTGTGTAGACAAATATTAAGCGTCTGTACATATCCTGTATAAATATACTTTCATAATTTGTTATACAAATAAAGTAAATGTCAGAGCTGCCCTAAGTCCATAAACTCCCCAGCCCTTGGAATAAATCTAAAACCCAACCAACAATAAGAAGATTAAAAGAACAAGTATCTCTAAACTTGGGTGCTGGGAAATATACAGCCCAAATAGTTTATGAGATGGAATAAAGTTAAAGACCCCCCAAAAAATAACTTGAGTGGGTAACACAACGGGAGAAATTTACTAAGAAGGGGTTCGATTTCACTTGGGATGTTGCTATGGGCAACCAATGAGATCCTGTAGATTCTGATTGGTTGCTCATAGCAACATCCCATGTGAAATAGAAGTCCCATCTTAGTAAATTTCCCCCAACATGTGATTTTTTTTTTTAAAACAATAAAATAAACAGGAGATGCACTGGTTCTTGCAAAAATATACATTGTACATGGACTTACATTTCCAAAGTACAGGTTATAAAATGAAAATAAACATCTGACTGATAGCTATGTGTAATAGGTGCTTCCCAAATGCAACATTCCAACATTGTATTACTTTTGTTCTAATAGATATACTTGATCAATTAGAAATATTTTATTTTAGCACATCAGAGAAATAAATATTGCAGTTCTGGGTGCTGATATATAAATCCACCTGCTGTTATATTTTTTTAATTATTCTTTTAAATTTAATGCACCATATAACTCAGAAAATGAGGCGTTTTACTCCTTTAGGCATTCTAATAAAGTGGATAGAGAATCTGTAATTCCCTCATTCTAATGGTCATAGAATCAATTATACAGTAGTTGTACCATTAATGTAATCTGCTTTTATCTGTGAAGATGAAACAGCATGGTACTGATTTTAATGGGTTATCTATATATCAGCAGTGGATATCTGGCACACCATTTCCTTTCTTATTTAAGTAGTGTACCCCATGCAATGGAGGGAACTCAGATTATAGGTGCAACAAAAAGCGCTAATGAAGCGGTCAATGCCAACTTTTCAGGGCTTTATCAAATTTGATATGTTTCGATAAAGGACTAAGCCCAGAAACATTGGCGTCAGACAGCTGTATTAGCATTTTTTTTACCATTGCATGATGTGTGTGTGTATATATTTCAATGAACAGCACACCAAACTGTCAAACTGTAGATAGATTGATGCTAAGGGTTATATGCAGTGAAGGCTCCAGAGGAGGGTCAGAAGCACAGTTCAAATTGAAATAGGGGAGGCAAAGCAACTGCCACCAACTGGAGACGCCACTAGTTATATGCATTGTTTTGGGTTACCACTAACTCTGTACTGCCTGAGGAAGGGTTGGTGCAACATTGCGATAACCTCCATGCTAGGGTGGTCAATCCCGGGATCGGCGAAATCACGACTTGGCCTAAAAAAGTCCGGGATTTCAATACCGGGATTGGAGTACCCAATCCCGGGATTTCGGGATTAGACTGCGTATGAGCACCCGTTCAGATGCTGCACGGCTGTTCCTGAATCCCGACCCCGGTGTGCGGCCTGCGTAGCGTGACAGTAGAGGTCACGCTGTGCAGGCGACACCGTCAGCAATATAGCGGCATGCAATGCGATTTTGAATTGTACAAGCACCCTGATGGGTGCTTTTAATGTTAAATGCACCCCCATTGGCAACGCCACCCCCACTATCAACGCCAACCCGAAGCGTGGCGAGCGCAGTGAGCCCGTGAGGGGAGGCGATACGCGTCCTCCGACCTTTCCATACCCCCACTATCCACGTTGGCATGGAGTTGATTTTAGATAGTGTGGCGAGCGTAGCGAGCCACCGAGCCCTAAGCATGGCGAGCGGACACGGATTGCTTTACATGTATTGCGCAGCCGCTCGACACGCTTCGGCTCGTATTCCGTGTCCCATCAGAGGGCTCGCTGCGCCCACCACTAATCGGGCTCGGTGGCTCGCTACGCTCGCCACACTATCTAAGGTCAACTCCATGCCGACATGGATAGTGGGAGTATGAAAAGGTCGGAGGACGCGTACTGCCGCCACTAGTGGGCTCGCTGCGCTCGCCACGCTTCAGGTTGGCGTTGATAGTGGGGGTGGCGTTGACAATGGGGGTGCATTTAACATTGTAATCAGGGGGCTTGTACAATTAAAAATCGCATCGTATGCCATTTGCTGTCATGCAATGCTACTGTATGCGATATTTCTTTGTGAAAGCACTCCTGTTAATTTAGCATGAATATCGCATCCCACGCATCGCATACCACTAAGTATGCTATGTGATGGGCGCCGTGCTAGGAAACAAGTACCATTTTTTACTATGGGAACTAATGTGGTTTTTTTTTCTATTGAGGCTAATTTGTTTGTGAGTTTTTCTCTTTCTCCTTCTGTTTTTTTTTTCTGTGTGGTCAATGTGTTTTTCTTTTCTTGTGTAAGGTTTTTTTGTCTGCGCATGAGACTGACCTGCACTGCACATGCATCCTGATGGCGTTCAAGCAGAGTTTCAGTACAGATTTATATTCATACACCACAAAGTTTATTAGAAGTGTGTTGGTCATTCCTAGGCAGATACAAGTGCTAATCATGGACATATGTAACATAATGCCTAGCTCAGTGGTTCCCAAACTTTTTTGAATGACAGCGCCCCTGAGTATCAACATTTTTTCATTGCACCCCTAGGCCAAAAGTTTTTCATTGGTAAATTCAAAAAATATATAAAATAAAGTAAATTGGGTACTCTTTACCTATCACGGCGCCCATCGCGGGCATCGCGGGTACATTTATGTCTGCCCGCGACGCGACCGACGCGATGCCCGCGATGCCCGCGATTTCCCATTGAAACCCATGTTAAACATGGAAATCGCGTCGGTCGCGTCGCGGCCGGCCATAAATGTGCACACAATGGCCGCGACGCGATGCCCACGATTTGCCATAGGAATATATGTTAAAAGACACGATTTTCATGGTAAATGGCTCAATGGACCCGATTTTACCATAGCAAACAATGTTAAATGGGCCTTAGAGCCCAAATACTTACCCTGAACTCTGAAATGGCCCCCCCAATTGTTTACGCCACCCCACGATCAACGTCAACCCGAAGCGTGGCGAGCGCAGCGAGCCCGCGAGGGGCGGCGGTACGCGTCCTCCGACCTTTTCATACCCCCACTATCCACGTCGGCGTGGAGTTGAGAATAGAATAGTGTGGCGAGCGCAGCGAGCCACCGAGCCCGAAGCGTGGCGAGCGGACGCGGATACCTTCACAGGTAAACGCGTCCCCTCGCGGGCTTCACAGGTGTCCGCGTCGCCACGGACACCTGTGAAGCCCGCGAGGGGACGCGTATAGCTGTGAAGGTATCCGCGTCCCCTCGCTGGGCTCGCTGCGCTCGCCACGCTTCGGGCTCGGTGGCTCGCTACGCTCGCCACACTATTCTATTCTCAACTCCACGCCGACGTGGATAGCGCAGCGAGCCCCGCGAGGGGACGCGGATACCTTCACAGGTAAACGCGTCCCCTCGCGGGCTTCACAGGTGTCTGCGTCGCCACGGACACCTGTGAAGCCCGCGAGGGGACGCGTATAGCTGTGAAGGTATCCGCGTCCCCTCGCGGGGCTCGCTGCGCTCGCCACGCTTCGGGCTCGGTGGCTCGCTACGCTCGCCACACTATTCTATTCTCAACTCCACGCCGACGTGGATAGTGGGGGTATGAAAAGGTCGGAGGACGCGTACCGACGCCCCTCGCGGGCTCGCTGCGCTCGCCACGCTTCGGGTTGACGTTGATCGTGGGGTGGCGTAAACAATTGGGGGGGCCATTTCATAGTTCAGGGTAAGTATTTGGGCTCTAAGGCCCATTTAACATTGTTTCCTATGGTAAAATTGGGTCCATTCAGCCATTTAACATTAAAATCGTGTCCATCGGGCCTTTTAACATTGATTCCTATGGCAAATCGTGGGCATCGCGTCGCGGCCATCGTGTGCACATTTATGGCCGGTCGCGACGCGACCGACACGATGTCCATGTTTAACATGGTTTTCAATGGGAAATCGTGGACATCGCGTCGCGTGCGGGCATCTTTAGCCCGCATACGACGCGACTGACACGATTTTTTACCTCACGATGCCCACGATCAAGATCGTGGGCGCCGTGCTAGGTAAAGAGTACCGTAAATTGTGTTTATATCTTACCCTTTGGGTCAGTTGTGTGCTTATGTACAGGATTCACTTCTGTTTGTCCACAATTTCATTATTAATGTGGTCATAAATAACTTGAATTGGTCATGGAGCACCAATCCAGGGCACCCCTGAAAGTACCCCCAAGGCACCCCAGGGTGTCATGGCACACAGTTTGGGAACCACTGGCCTAGCTTAATGATAGAGACACATTTGAGGCCATATTCTGGTGGATGTTCTGCATTTAGTGAAAGGTTCAATGGTGTCACCCATGGTGGCATCTATAAACCATGATTGCATTGTCTGTAGACATTGAAAGTGGGTGTCTCAGTCCTTGCATATTCAGTACATCAGGGAAGGGCACTGTAGCAGCATTAATCTAAAGTAACAAATGCAGCTGCAACAAACAATGCAAGGAAGGCTGCCACTGCACCCATCTCAGAATCAGCCATGTATGGAGGAACAGACCACACTCCTTCATTAGACCAAGCTCCAATTATGGCTACTTCTACATTTTTCCCAGGTCGGTATACCATCCCAATCTGCACATGGGCATAATCAATTGGGTACAGGTTTTACCATGCAGGGAAAAGCTCCATGGTTTCACACAAATAACTTCACAGTTATTCAGCATTAAAAAACTGTGCAGTAAAAACCTTGTGGTAAAGCGTGACATTCATAATCAATGGGTTTCCCTGTGGTTGATTGTGTAAGTGTGTAAGCAGTGATATAGGAGGGTTATCCGATAAACTGCTCCTAACTGTCTTGCAACAGTTGTGACCAGGACGTTGCATCTGACTGAATGCATAGCTGATCTCCCGTTCCCCATAGAGGAGCCGCTCCCCCAACAAGGGAGCAGCTCCTCTATTGAGACCAGGGAGGGACTGTGGAATTATAAATTTTGGTACACAAAAGTATTACAGATGTGTAGGTTTTAATTTACTTGGTTTTACCCTGCCAACTTACCGGTTATTGGCTCTCATGGGACAGCTTCATAAAAAATAACATGTTCAAAAGGCCAACAGGTGTAATGTGAATTACAGACACTACACTGTGATGTGGACCATTTGACCCCAACAACCTTTTGTGCCTTTTGACTGACCCACTGTCAATCTTTTCACTGTTGATCTTTTCACTCTGTTAACTCTCTTCTATACTATACCCTGCTAAAGATAATTTGACTAAAAAATTTATAAATAAATACGACACCATTATACTGTATAATGGTAGATATTGACATATCATTTGGCATAAACATATGGGCATATGGGCTTCATGTGTGTAACTGTCGTTTTTATTATTTTCCAAAACTGCAGATCTTCTTACATAAGGATCCATTCTCTAAAAGTATAAGCTATAAAGACAATGTTAAAAGAAAACATCAATATTTATATAAGAAAATAATCTTATATGCAGGTTATTTAGGGATTGTCCTTAAAATCAAGAAATAGTTTCCTTATATTTCTAGACACTATAAACAATGTGGTTATAAACATCTGCTGATGTAGAAAAACAGCTGTCTGGATTTAGAAGGTATGTTTAACATATAAATAATTTGTTCATCTGAAATTAAATTTTTTTTTTTTTTTTTTTTTCTGAAATTAAATTTTAATCTTCTGCATTATAAAAAATGTAATTTGCTATTGAGATATTTCTAATTAATTTGATCAAATTAATTGAAAATGAAAATGAATATAGATTTCACTTAAGGCATGAAGCAGATAGAAAATGAGTGGTGATTTTGGCATCCTTTCTGTATGTTTTTGGGTTGATTGAAAGTACAATACCATGGAAGGGTACACCAGGATTGTTTCACATATGGGGACTCCCAGAAATTTTTCTTTATCTATTGTGGAAATGAGATACTTCCTTACTGAGGGTTTTCTCAACCTTCTATTCAGGGCATTATCTGGCATTAGGATATATTTTTATGCAGTTACCACACAAAGTAAACCTGTTTTGTTTTCCCAGAAAAAAAATATCATTGTTCTTTTGATTAATCTCTCCCCTTATCTTCCCCTCTCTCGCCACATATGCCCCCCTCTCCCTGCCCATCATCTTTCCTCCTCCTTTCTCTGCCCATCATCTGTCCCCCTCACTGCTGAGTATCTTCCCCGATCTCCCTGCCCATTTTCTCTCCCCCTCTGTCTGTCAAGCATCTGTCCCCGTCTCTCTGCCCATCATCTGCCCATCACATTTCCCTTTCTCATGCTTCCCCATTCTTATTACTCTACTGCTCTCTTCATGCCTTATGTCACTACTACTGTGGACATTATTTGTATAAGGTGCTTAACACTCTGGATGTAATGCGTAATGGGCACTACTATGAGTGTTTTAAGTGGCACCACAGTGGGCATTATGTTTAAGGGGCACTACTTCTGTGGGCATTGTGTATAAGGGGCACTACTTGGGTGGGCTTTTTTTGTGTGGTGTGGTGTGTGGTGTATTGTGAATTAGGGTCACCATGTGCGGTGTAATGTGAATAAGATTGTGCTACTATATGGTGTAATTAGTGGTTCTGTTATGCAGCTATGCCCCTTCCTTATGTTACTACACCCTTTGATTGTGTTTATTAAATATGGGAGGGTGCAAATATAGAGTTTGCTGGAGGGTGCGGTCCTGTGTGTACATTGGTACATTTTAGATTCTAATGATTGTTATTTTATTTCAACTATCTATATAGAAAACCAGGTACTTATGTAATATCTGGGCTCCAGTTTTTCTTATGAGACTGCGTCCCCTCGCGGGGATCGCTGCGCTCGCCACTCTTCGGGCACGGTGGCTCGCTGCGCTCTCCACACCATATAAAATCAACACCATGCGTAGTTGGATAGTAGGGGTTTGAAAAAATGGGGTGCATTTAACATGTGAGCCCAGATAATACATAAGTACCGAAAACCAGGCTCTTGCAGGGGTGCCCCAAATTGGTGGTCTAGGAATCTCATCAAAAAGTGATAGGCAAAACCAGTGCTGGCAGCCAATCATACAGTGTGGGGACCACCGATGTAGATTAATGTGCATGAAAAAATAAATGTAATATTGCATGAAATAGGGCGGTAATCTGCTAAAATAGTCCAGAGAGGTGCATAGAGCCAGGGCAGTAACTGCGAGTGTCATATCATCAGTCAGGGGGTGGATGAGGACATGACCTGTGCAGCGCTCAGTGCAGCAAGTTAAGGCACTGCATAAAGCCATATACTAATAAATGGATATCTTGAAATAATAAGCAATTTGAATCAACAGGCTGTGTTTTTGCCCAACTTGATTAAGATAAAATAGGTTAAATGTTAAAATAATCCACCTTTTTTTTCTATCACTACACTGCAGTGAATATATGCCAGTTGCTTAAAAATCACATGGAGCATAGTGCAGTTTAAAAACCACAATAAGTTAACCAGGTAACTCAGTGAGGGAACTCCACTGTACATAATACATATGCAAATAACAGGCCTCAAAGCTAAACGTTTACTCATACATGAGTCATAAGAGGAATGCCTTCAGTAAATGCAATAGTATTATTTAAAACCATAGGGTACATTTTTATGTAATTAATATACTAAAAGATAATAAATCTTTCTTAAAATGCAACATTATTCCCCATACACTACACTAACTAAAATTAGTATGTTAAATTACCTATTTTGTACAGAATGCTGTTGAATTGTGGTGTTTCATATTTCTAATGTTAGCAATAAAGTCCTGCTATATTTCACTTTACAGCAAACTCAGCAGAGACATTTAACATAGTAGATAATTCACATGTACAAATGTAACATACAGTAGCAGGCAAATGAAATGTAAGCATGTAACATAGTAGGCAAATCAATTGTACAAATGTACTGTAACATGGACTTTTATAAACCTTTCACCATTGTTTGGTCACATAGGGTGGAATGTATAATGCGTTGTATATACATCTTGCCCTTCCATGCATACTGTCATTTAATAATGTTTCCTATGCATGAATACCTACCTCTTGGACCATCCCTGACAATCAGTGCTATCCCTTGTGAATAGAGCAATTACGGGTTTATGAGGTAAAAGGGGTATGTCCATATAAGCTGGTTTGAAGAAGGTCATTTTTACCTCTAATGCTTTTCATGCAGACCAGCAATTATGCAAATATACAACTGATAGGAGGCATATCTTCTGTTCCTGGTATAGGGCAGGTTAATATAGATTCTAAAAACTTCAGAAGGGGCAGAAAGAAACTTTCAGAGGTTTTTAGGCACACTCCAATTAGAGTTGGATTTTCTAACTCTGCCTAGGGCCCAGCAGGTTCCAAGGGCCCCTAAAAGATATTCTGGCCATCTAAAACATTCCCAGAGGAGGATTGCGCGACTACCTGTCAGTTCCCGCCGCTGCATCTGCATCCGTCTGTTTGGCAGGTGCTTTCCTCCTGGCTTTGTCGCTGAGATCTGCAGGTCCCCGCTGTCCTTGCCTGCTCCCGGGATGGGCGCAGCCATCTTGGTTGTGGCAGGTCACTGTAGGAGCTGGGTCTGATATAGCCTCTGTTAGAGGTTGGACCTGTGATATTACAGCCTGGGAGGAATAAAGACAAGTCTGCCTATTCCCCAGTGCTGCTGCTTCTGCTGATTTATGTCAGTTCTCAGCTGACAGTTAGCCACACAGTGCTGGATCCTGTCTGCTAGCTGTCTAACACTGAAAGATCTGTACCTTGCCAAGTGTAGCCTCCTGAGTTCTGTTATATTTGAGTTCCGTTAGTGCCGAGTGTGCCCCTGAGTTCTGTTATTGCCGAGTGTGCCTCCTGAGTTCCGTTACTGCCGAGTGTGCCTCCAGAGTTCCGTTATTGCCAAGTGTGCCTCCTGAGTTTCGTTATTACCGAGTGTGTCTCCTGAGTTCAGGTATATCACCAAGAGTATTTCCTGAGTTCCATTATCCTGAGTCCCACCATACCACCAAGTTCCCGTCAAGAAGCTTCGCCATGCCAGTGGGTTCCCTGAGTCTTGTCTTCGCACCCACCAGTTGGGTCATCCATGGCATCGATACCATCCGGCTCCTGCCAGTACTCAAGTTCCCCTTGGAGGCTTCCGTCAGAGGGCCGCGACCTGCTGGGTGGACGCAGCGGAGTCCAAATTCCCTTGCGGGGATCCCTGGTGACTGCCGCCACCCAGATAGACTCCACGCCTTTGATTGGGAGTTTCACCAAACTCCTAGGGGACTTCTCGTATGCAAAGGCAGTATATTAGACCAGCGATCCTTTGTCCGCCTCTCCCATCCATATCAGAGCAACCCTCCTCATTGGATCCACAACAACCCATTGTGACACTACTGCATGATATCATGACATCACATGGACCTCCCCACACTGCCAAAGTCTCTTTGATGTTTTTTGATAGTATAAATAATATTGGGACACACAAAATGGTATCATCTGCTGTATGTGGGCAGTCAGTCAACTTTAAATGTGACACAGGTATTAAGCAAACTTCTAGAACCTGATTCAGATCTGTACGAAATGCCAGTGGTCATGCAACTGAGCATTTATCATTAGACTGTGCATACGCCAAGGTACTCTATCAATGATGGCTGCAATCAGCAGCAAAAATATAATGCAATGGATTGGTTGAGTATCTTGCCTGGGGCCCTATGAGGTCTTAAGCCACCTCTAACTCCATGAACATAACAGGATTGTTTGAACAGACAAAAGTCACACTATACAGTATTAAGGATAGCTCCGATGTCCCTAAACTTGATTAATTCATATAAGAGTGTAAGTGGAGCAATATTTAGCAGGTAAGGGGGTATTCCTAATGCACTATGACTTAAGGTAACAATACACCTTTTTAACTATGCCCAATTTCAGATAGATCCCGTCTGCAAAGCCAACCGGAGATTTGTACATTCATCCTTGAAACTTGCTAGGCAGACAAGTAAGCATGGATTGTTTTAAACCACCTTGCGCTGCTAGTAGATTTATTTTGTACTATTAATACCACTGGACAGAATAACACTGGACACACTGCTGAAAATGTAGAAATTTTATATATAAGACAAAGGATAATAAAACAATTCATACATAAAAATTAATAACAATAATTGATACAATACAATAAAAATACCTAAATGGCCATATATAAGGTTACGTTTGCAAACTGTATAGGAGCTCCGTGATGGGTTAAAGATTAATGGTAGGGTTAGTTGTAGTCACTGGGGGTAGCCAGGATGAAAGGGGGAGGGGAAGGGGGAATGATGCGGATGAATAAGCAGCACAGTTAGTAGATGATTAGGCAGCTTTCTAATCATCTACTAACTGTGCTGCTTATTCATCCGCATCATCTGCAGCAGTAGATGTTTGAATCTATTACTATATAAATATTTTTATACAATTTTTTTTTTTACTTTACTTATTGTTATAAGAACAGCGCCAGAAACACGGTGTAATCTGTGGTCTCCACACATTGCACACACCCCCCCCCCCCCATTTAGACAAGTAAGCATAACTATGACATAAGGAAGCAATCCAGGACAGCATTTTTTTGTAGACTGTGAAAGCATTTTTGGATACAGATCAAGAAAATATTAAACTATTGTAACAGGGTTGGGGAACAGGTACCATCTCCCAGAGTAGATGGTAGTGCACTGCAGCAGATAGATCACGCAAGTCCTTGGTTTCTGGTGCAACTGGCCTCTACTAGTTCTAGCAAGTAATTCCTAACTCACTACAAAACGCAAGAAGTTTCACCAAGCATAGCATATTTGTTTCCAGTAGCAGATATCTCTCACAGAGACTCTGCAGTTTCCATTTCCCCAGGTAAAGTGAAATAAATTGAGATCATGCTGCCAGCTTTATAACACTCTCATGCAGCTGACATAACTCTGGTAAGGCCAACGGACCATAAGATTTGAGCTGGGCCAATTGGATGGAGAGCCGCCTTCTATTTTCATGTCCACACCCCAGGAACCCTTATCCGGCTCTTACTAAAAGCCAAAACTCTTTCAGCAGAAAAAAAAAACACAAAATTCCTGGAGTAAGAATCATAGATAAGAAACCTGAGGAACATATACCTGCCATCAAACACTATACCAGCGTTCTTCTTGCACTTTCTGCTTTGATTTTACTAGACATCATTTCTTTTGTTTTTTTGTTACTTTTTCTCTCTTTTTTTTCATTTATTTTCCCTTGTGCAGTTTATTTACAAATAGTACACTAAAGAGACAGTTTGCACATTTGTTGCACATAATATTAATGAACACTGACTTACAGTATAATTATTCACAGTACACTTTGGTTTGCTGACAGTGAGTCATTTTATATTATTTGGAATAGGCTCCACACCCTTACATTACACTCTGTTAGGTGGACACCTTTCATATATTTAATTTGTTCAGACCTTGACTAAACATAAGACATTTTCTCTCTTCTTTTTTTTATGGCTTACAATTTAATAAAGCCAGGGCTATTTTATGCAGGCATATAAATACTGTATAATATTACACAGCACTGTAAGAGTGTGCTTTGCATAAATAGTACTCTCCATAGTAGGAGCTTATATTAATAAAAGCATATGTGATATTTCTGAAATAAAATGTAGTATAAGCATCGAATTAAAAAAAATAGAAATCTTTGTTTTATACATGACTAAGGGCCAGATGTATCAAGCTTCAAAAGTGATAAAATGGAGAGTGATAAACAGCCAGCCAATCAGCTCCTACCTGTTATCTTTCAAACATAGCCTGTGACATGGCAGGTAGGAGCTGATTGGCTGGCTGTTTATCACGCTCACATTTTATCACTTTTGAAGCTTGATACATCTGGCCCTTAATCTTATTAGCCCTGCTTTGAGTATTTGTCATCAGAATCAGATTTATTGGCCAGGTATACTTGCGTATACTAGGAATTAGATTTGGATTGCTGTGCAACAGCCAGTTAGGTAACAGTGAAACAGTGACAGTAAATTCGCAATTTAGATAGAAATATCCTATATAATATGGCAATCCAGGCACTGCATATGCAAGTAGGGAAGCCCATCTGGTTCTCTCCCATTACTATTTGACAGTGGTCATAAACCATCAACGATTTGAAACATTGATGGCGATGGCTGTCCCTACCCACAAGAAGCGAGTGGAGGTTAAAAACAGCCAGCGGCTGGAACGGTCTATGTATTATGAGTTCTTATTAAAGCTATTGGGGCTGTTATAGAGTTGGACACAAACACAATTTGCAACTTTTTATCCCTGTAAACTTCTCTCTTTTTCATGTGCATGGGCATAAAAGCTTCTTATTAATTCATAGCAATCTGACTGAAATGCATTTTATGCTTATGGATCCTTGAGCTAAGGGAGGCAGGACATAGGTTTGAGGAGGGTTGGGCAAAGTGCCTGATTCAGATCTGCTCACTGGGCTGTGAGTGTTCCGAGCCTAGCGAGCAGGTAATCACCGCCCCACCAAGCTGCCCCCGCCCTTGTGCACAGCTTCGAATGCGTTTCACAGGGCTCATAAGCAGGGGAGCCCGCACGTGCGCTTTGCGGATTTCAAGCGTGCTTGGTCTTTCGACTATCGAACGAGCTGTGAATCTGGCCCAAAGTGCATTGCATGCTGACTATCAGTCCTATATATGCATGTTTAGAGGCGGATCATGTAATTTGAGGGTGCTTGACCCCTAGTGCAAACTGATGATGATTGGCTGCCTAGCTGGACATATCAAGCATGCTGTACATTACTAGCAAAATACAAATTTTTCCTGGGGTGCATCTTACACTTGTGATTTAGATGCAATTTACAAACTATAAATCCAAGTTTTCAGTATATGCTAGATTTACAGATGAGGTTTTCTGCTTTGAGATATGTTCAAGAGGCAGTATGTACTGTAGCAAGGATGACATGTGGTGCCTGATGCACACTCACTAATATTGAGCTCTGCTATCTCTATAAATTGAGGTTCTTGGAATATTTATTGGCCAAGAAATACTAGCCCACCAACTGCATCAAGGTAACCTCAAATTTTCTGGTTGGTCCCTAATACTAAGTGTGAACCTGGAGAGCAGCACCCCAGAAAAGCCAGCTAAAGCCAGTGACCTCCGGGCAGCACACAAATGAATTGATAACATATTAGTGAGTTAAAAAGAAACAGGAAAAACAAGATTTGGTCTTTCAGGTATCCACTCAAAATGTATCTCCGGGGACCGTATGATATATTTAGACATACGGCTACCGGGTCCACACAGATCGGGGAAACAAAAAAGTACCAAACAATCGGGCACACAAAAAGATCTGGTGTCATTATTATTTTAAATTTTTTTAGAGCAAGGGGTACTTGCTGCTCTCAATTGGGGAGCTCTGCACTTCCCACTCAAATTCAAAATGCAACAAAGAAAATATATTCTTAGATAATACTTTCCAAAATTAAAAAATTGATTACAATATTTTACACATATAAAATACACAATCAAATTTAAATATATGCATATACATCAAAAGATGTTAATAAAAAAGCATAAAAAACTGTGGACAATCATAAGCACCTCTTTTTAGTTAGTGGGCTTGCAAGTCCCATGAGTTTTTCCACTGCGTATGGACAGGATCTAGACTGATTCATTTTTATATTCCAGTATATCCACAATTAGAGATGTATTTATCTTGGGACATTTCCGAGTCTGTTTTACACAGGGAGTACTTGGTGGTAGAAGTACAAGCCCAAATGTTCAGTCCCTTTACCAGGGAAGTAGCGGGTTAGCGCTTGGGATGTATAAATTTCATTGACTCAGTCCAGTCTAAAGTACCGGCATAGGTAGTGGAGCCGGGGTGTTAGGTCTAGCGCGGCTGCTGCTCACACAAAGCTGACTGTAGTTGGGAACCACTTACTACAACAGTGAGCCATCTGCACTCACTCAGCTGGGGGCGGACACTCATAGGGAAGCAGACTTACAGCCGCGTGGAGTCGCTTTCTTGTTTCCAGGTGTAGATGGAGCCGGCAGATCAAAAGCGTGTATCTGACATCCCGGGCCACAGTATTTTGGAAATCGGTGGTACAAGTCCTGTACGCACGGACAGTGGAGGGGTCCACAGTTAAAACAGGTCACTATACCTGTGGCAACGGTACTTTACGCGTTTCTCCGACGTCAAAGTATGTCGGTTTCCTCAGAAGATACCTTCCCATCATTGCGTGGTCACTTTTAAGAGAGTGGTGACCAATCAGATATGTGTAATCATTAGAAACACCTGTGTACTTCAGGTGTATTAAGTAGCTCACATGAAAAGCACAACAGCGTATATTTCCAGACATGTATGTTTGCAATGGCAAAGTACTTTTTTATATACATAAAACAAACAGAATATGCATAATTAAAACAATGAAATAATTTACAGTGGTACAAGGAAGAAAGATAAGCAGATAGAGTGCGGACGGTGACTTTGTACATGAATAATACAAAAAACACTATAATATAAAAACGAACAATACTAGAAGTATATCAAAACTGGTACTTAATTCCCAGTCGTCTGTGTGGTGCAGCTCACAGAGCCACCGCAGCACAACACCAGAGGACCAAGATCGATTCCCCTCAGGGACAGCTACCCCAATATTATTTATTTTAATTTTAATTTAATATTGTTATCATTATTATTATTTATTTATTTGTATATTGATCATGTGTTAAAAATAACTATTAATTAGTTCTTTCAGTCCGCATTCATCTGCCTACCTACTCCCATTGATATTAAACACTCCATTTAAATTTATAGTAAATTGATAAAAGATAAATAAATCCTGGCATCGCAAGAATGATTATGCTCAGTATACAGAAAATTAATATATTCTAATGAAAAACCCCATTAGGATTGATTAGACCAAAAAAAAAAACAATGACTTTATTAACTATAATGGGTTATAGGGATGTTGTAAAAAAATGAAAATAATGTGTATATATACACACATATTCCGTACTGTACTCAACTAGACAATAAGGACTACTAACTGCTTAAAGAAATATTTGATATATATTAAGAAGAAAGATAGTCCAATTTCCCTCTTGAATGCTGATATCAAATTGTTTGCAAAATTAATAGCCAATAGGCTTAAGTTGGTATTGCCTAACCTGATACACTCTGACCAGGTGGGTTTCGTGCCTGGGAGGGAGGTGCGAGACAATACGACTAAAGCCATTGACTTGATATACTTGGCTTCTACTAAGAACATCCCAATGGTTATGTTGTCTACCGATGCTGAGAAAGCATTCGATAGAATTAGTTGGATGTTTATGGAAGGGGTCTTAAGACATATAGGGTTGGGCCCGGTTTGTCAGCAACGTATCATGGCACTCTATAGATTCCCCACGGCTCGGATTAGAATTAACGGGGCCCTTTCGGAACTGATCCAAATTAGTAACGGAACCAGGCAGGGGTGCCCCCTCTCCCCTCTAATATTCATACTGTGTATGGAGGCCCTAGCATGTACCATTAGACTTAACCCAAATATCAACGGTTTAAAAGTAAAGGAAATTGACTATAAACTAGCTTTGTTCGCCGACGATTTGTTGGCAGTACTGACTAACCCGATTATTTCTATCCCCAACCTCATGGCAGAATTTCAGACATTTGGTTATCTTTCAAATTTTAAAATAAACATGACCAAATCTGTGGCACTAAACGTATCATCCCCACCTCATAGTTTGGAAATTCTCAAACAGTCCTTCCCCTTTACCTGGCACCCTACTAGTATTAGATACCTTGGCGTCACGTTGTCCTCTGACCTGTCCCATCTCTATGATAATTTTAAACGTTTGCTACTTACACTTCGCACTGAACTTAGAAGTTGGCTGAATAAACGCCTCTCCTGGCAGGGCAGAATTAGTGTGGTTAAAATGAATGTCCTCCCTAGAGTCCTGTATCTTCTGCAAACATTACCTATTCACATCCCAAAGGCTTGGTTTCGTGATCTACATAACGAGGTTAGAGCATTTATTTGGGGTAGCAAAAGACCACGATTCCAACACGCGATACTTTTCAGACGAAAGCATATGGGAGGACTTCAGTTACCAGATTTTTCAGTGTACTATGATGCTATTATATTAGGCAGGGTGTTGGAGTGGACGCGGTCAGCTGATACTAAACAATGGGTCCTCCTAAAAAGTGAATTTTTTCAAACGTCTATAGAATTTTACCCCTGGCAGTTTAAAGTTTGGGTAATTCTGCACCCCATAATAGGTCCCACTGTAGCTTGTTGGAACAGACTCAGGAAATTTTCCTGTGTCTCATCACAACTCTCTCCCCTTACCCCATTGTTTGATAACCCTGGTTTTCCCCCCGGAGTTGCCAACTCAATATTCAATACTTGGAAACGACAAGGGGTACAGCGGGTGGGCCAGCTGATGGATGGGAATAAGGTGATGCCCTTCTCTGCCCTACAGGACAAGTGGGGGTTACCTTCATCAGAGCTCTGGAGATACCTCCAACTCAAACATTATGCGCAGGGGAGGGAGGTGCGTGTGGCTGCCAGCAGAGCTCTGACGCCCTTTGAGAATATGTGTCTCGCACCATTACGACCGACGCATTTCTTGTCAAGGGGCTATGGACTCTTGATAGAACACAAGTACAATACACTGCCTGCTTATGCCCAGGCCTGGAGCAGGGACCTTTCTATTGATTTAGACGTAGAGACTTGGACAAAAATGTTCCAGGCCACATTTGTTAGCTCCTTCAGCTACTCTGTAATTGAAACTCAGTTTAAAGTTCTCTCTCGCTGGTATAGATGCCCCCTCACAATAGCGAAAATGTTCCCTGGTACATCTAACATGTGCTGGAGATGTAACGAGGAGACTGGCTCTCCTCTTCATATCTGGTGGGAATGTAGACTGCTTCGCCCTTTTTGGGATCAAGTTATGTCACTTACTAAGTCTATTGTGGGCAAAGAAATCCCTACGACTCCCACTTTCTGGTTACTTAATTTGTACCCCGGATCGGTGAGTTCCTATAAAAAATCCCTACTGAAATTTTTGAATGGTGCCGCAAAAGCGGTCATACCAGTACGCTGGCGTTCCACATCCCCTCCCACGATTAAAGAATGGTTTACTCGTATAGATTTGTATATGTCCATGGAGGACATGAGAGTGCCCCCTGAACGTACTCAGGAGTTTACAGCAATATGGTTCCCGTGGATGGAGTTTAAGTCTTCACAGGTCTTCTTAGCCAATAACTAATTGGCAGTCTAAAAAACTTTTGTGGACCCCAGCCGCACTCCCCCCCCCCTTCTTTCTGTCTTTTATCTTTTCAGCTTTTTTATGTGTTATGTGCTCCAGAGGCGCGATATGTGTACAATTCAAATTATTCAGACTTAGTCGATCTGTCAGGATATAATATTTTATTATCTTGTCCTTATAACATGTGATCTGTACTTTCTGGCTTGTTGATTACATTGCCATTGGATGCTATAATTTTGTAACAATTTCTAAAACCAATAAACATATATTGCAAAAAAAAAAAAAAAGAAGAAAGATAGTGATACTACATATAGCACACATAACTAGAGAATCTTATTTTACAGCATGATCAACATGATGTCTACAGTGTGATACATAAAACAGCACCAGTATAGGTTTAGGTAGTAGTTGGAGGCACCACCAATAGCTCAACTTCGAACACTTTTACTGTAACACAGAAAGGAAGTAATCTATAACTCTATACTCTTATTAAACTATTAAAGAGCAAGACACTATCAATATGAGACGTCTCTTGCAAGAACAGGCACATATTCACATATATATATATATATATATATATATATATATATATATATATATATATATATAAATTACAACATTAACCCAATAAAGATGAAGTAACAAAGTATCTAATTGGACAGACTATGTTAGACCAATCTATGAGGCATGTGGTTACGAGTAATACAGGGATATGAAGCTGGGATCTAAGTGGGTATACTTATACACCGCCCTACAGACCAATTCCCTAAATTATTCAATTCAATTGACTCTTTTAGTCCTAAGGGAGTCAAATAACCCAAGGCAAAAATCCAATATGCCTCTCTTTTACATAAATTAGAAAAGCGGTCACCTCCTCTTTTCGAGGAAGGTATGCCTTCAATAGCTTTTAATTTCAGGACTTCGATGTTTCCTTGGTGTTTTTCTTTAACATGTCTTGAGATACTGTGTGTCTTAACTTGGTTCAATACGTTCCTTCTGTGTGTTCTAAAAACCGAACATTTAAGGAACAAGTGGTACGGTCGACATATTGTGCCCCACACCCACAGGTGATTAAGTATATCACATAGGTTGAGGCACAATTAAAAAAAAAACGTTTTATTTTATGTGTAGAATGGTTAGAAGAGGACGTGAAACGCATACTTTTGTCTAGCAGGAATCTGCAGGTAATACATTTATTCCTGCCACACTTGTGACAACCAACAATTTGAGAGAAATTCCTGGGGATATCAACTGTATGTTTGAAATGGCTGGGGGCTAGTGCATTTTTTAGATTATAATTTTTCTTAAACACTATCTTAGGTTTTTCTTCCAACACTGAATCTAGTTGTTTATCTGTTAACAAGATCTTATCATTTTTATTTATAATTTTCTTAATTTCCTTCGAGTGGGAATTGTATTTAGAAATAAACAGAGGTTTAAGGTTGAAATCGTCGTTTTCATTGGTTTCACTCTTATGAGCTTCTTTACCTTTTTTAGGGGTAGTCTTAGTAAAAAGGGAATTCCTATCAATTTCTTTTACCTCTTCAAATGCAGACATAAGTATCTCAAAGGTGTAGCCCTGGTCCAGAAAAGACAGAATTAGGCTATTAGCTTGTTGTTCAAAAGTAGATGGACTGGAACAGTTTCTTTTCATTCTTAGCAGTTGACTCTTAGGTATGTTATTTACCCAGGGGCGGTGATGGCAGCTCTCATAGTTCAAATACCAGCTACAGTCTACTTCCTTGACAAAGGTGGAGGTAACAATTTTGTTGTTCTCAATATGTAGAGCAATATCAAGAAAAGTAACCTCTTGGTGACTAATGGTGTGGGTGAATTTCAAACCAAAAGTGTTATTATTAAGAAAATTAACAAATCTAAGTTCTTCTAAGTGATCCCCTTGCCAAACAAAAAACATATTGTCTATGTATCTGCCGTAGACCACCAAGTTCGCCCTAAAGGAACCTCCCCGGATGTACTGCTCCTCAAACAAACCCATATAAAGGTTTGCGAAGCTGGGGGCGAACTTGGTGCCCATGGCAGTCCCAAGAATTTGCAAAAGTACAAGTCCAAGTACTCCCTGTGTAAAACAGACTTGGAAATGCCCCAAGATAAATACATCTCTAATTGTGGATATACTGGAATATAAAAATGAATCAGTCTAGATCCTGTCCATACACAGTGGAAAATTCATGGGACTTGCAAGCCCACTAACTAAAAGAGGTGCTGATAATTGTCCACAGTTTTTTATGCTTTTTTATTAACATCTTTTGATGTATATGCATATATTTAAATTTGATTGTGTATTTTATATGTGTAAAATATTGTAATACATTTTTCAATTTTGGAAAGAGTTAATAAGAAAGAAGCAATAGCTAGGGGTCAAAAAGTGTTACATAAGTGAAAATACTAGAAAGTATAATTATTGGAAAAATAAATAGTGCTAAATGTTATGGTGTGCCACCCCAAGGCAACCTAGCCACGTCTACCCAAGGGAAGCCGCGCCCCAAATACATCCCTAAAACTAGCACAATGTGGACATACCTTAATTGTGCCTTTAGTTTCAATGTGCAGTCTGTGGATACCAGGGACTAGACTGGTTATACCATTTAGATCAGGTGGGCGGGGTGCTAATTCAAGGTGAGGGAGTCCCAACCCTCAGGTGTACTAAGTACACAATATTTGAGTATATGGGGGGGGGGATCTTGAAATGCACACCCTAATAATATACATGTATCATGAGGTGTCATCAGGCTGGGACCTGTACTTCCCAAGGATGGCCATATGTACTTTCTTAAGTCCCATTGAAAGACAAGACAAAGGGAGCATCCCCCCCCCCACACTGTATATGATATCTGCAAATCTGTGGGTAGTAACACATAAATACCCATGGACATATTGTGTTTTTATCTGTCATATCTGCCTAACCACATAAACACAGCCATATGTTAAATGATAAGAAGCACTACTGTTACGTTGATACATAACAACAAAGCATATTAGGGAATTAGTAACACTGGGGCCCCACTATGTTAGGATTTGTATCCTTTTTAAGACACTTACTTCATGTCTTCACCTCTATATGTCCTTTGTTTTATATGTCGCTTTTTTAAATATTAAAATAAAAGTTAATTTTTATTATGGCTCTTGTCTTTGGTGCACCTCGAATAGACAATATTTTTCTTTCTTGAAACTGTTTGTTCATTGTCTAGTGGTAGCACACCCCTGTGATACGATTTTACCATAGAGTACAAATTATTTTCAAAGGGGGTCACACCACAAATAAATACTACCATTCCAGTGCAACTGGCAAAACTCTGTTTTGTCCTGACCCTATGTAAGCATTGAAGTGCTTGGTACCACTAGCAATAATGTAGTCCTATGGGAAAGTGATCCTTCAGAGGAGGCAGGAGAGACGCATGGAGCCAGTGGCAGATCCAGCAGAAAGGGGGAGGAGAGGCACAGTCCAACTGTGATCAATCATTCCTCCTTGGAGTTATATTTAGGCATTAGGGAGGGACTTAGTGTTAGGCTGTGGGGGGAGGTTAGCATTTGGCCATGTGGAGGAAGGGCTAGGATTAAGCATTTAGAGGGGGCTAGGGTCAGGCCGGGGGAGGATTAGGTTGCAAGGAAAGAAAGGTTAGGGGGTCCTGGGGGAGGTGTGTATACTTACCTGAGACCTGTCGGGATTCCCTATAACGGAATACTGGCATAAGTATTCTGACCCTCAGGATCCCCACTGACGGTCATCTGTATGTATTCCGATGGGGTGTTTGTTTGTGCATGGCTGTTTATTGACCTATCAAAACCCTAAATCTATGAGGAAAGTGACCACGCTGCGCATCGCTACTGGCATCCCTCAATTGAGCTGCATGTACAGATGATGGGGGAAGTTGCTAGTAATCTGCGGGAGTGTGCATTCCTAATGATGTAACGGTTACACACTGGTCATGTCATGCATTAAGCTATTCCTTGCTAATTATTTTAAGAACAAATCAAAGTCTGCAGTCTTCAGGGTATATTGGCAATTCCTCTTATAAATTAATAGGGGTGTCTTACCACTCATTGTGAAGATCCAAATCTAGCTGCACCGGTGAGTTATAATGTCTGGGTGGGTAGTGAGCACCAGCACCATAACACACATTGCAGTATTAAAGCTCCATTTCCTAGTCCACCTCTCCACCCCTTCCCTCATATTGTGTACCTCTTCCTTCACACACTCTCTTTTCTGAAGTCCTAACAATCAGTTTGCACATGTACCAACTAGCAGGACCTCCCATGGATCCTTTTTATTTGTTGGTGTCTATAGTCTAAGTCAGTGTCCCATCCCCATTGCTGCCACCCCCCCATCCTCCCCATCCGGGCCCATCCAACCCCATCCCCCTGTGGTGAGTGCCACACAGACTGTACAGGTTGGCGAAGGTGCCCACACAGAAGCCCTGCACATGTACATATGCACATACACAGAGGCTTACCATCGGTCTCCCGTATTAACACGCAGAGGAACGGTGTAACCAGAATCAGGCCCAGAGCATATTGAGGATTCTATACCAAAACACTACAGCAGAATAATGTAGACTTCAGTATCATTTATTAATGTAATGCTCTGTTAATCTAGGGCGAAAGGACCTAAGTAATAAAGGTAGGCTATTTAATTTAACATTTACTTTGGCCTTGATAATGATTTGTTACCCATGCTTTTGTATTACAATCTTGTGACCCAAGCGAAAAGGTTATTAGAGAAAACATTTTATATATACATTTCATTACCAGCATAATGTAGATTTCACTCAAAACAATATACTGTATATCCAAATATGATTATGAAGGAAGAATATTCTCTTTTTACATTGGCTGGTTCTTATGGTTCGTCCTGATTTACAGTGGAAACATATTACCTGTATATGCAGGCCTATATTAAGGCACACATGCATCTAGAATAAGTATGTTGAGGAGGGGCCTATGCTGCATATTTGCATAAGATGCCTGAGACTCCTGATTCTGCAAGAGTAGGCAGATCTCCCACATCCCACCTTCTTCCTAATGAATTGGGAAGGCTGAAGATATAATCAGGGAACTGTAATGGCTTATGTAGGGGATGGACCTAAATAATACAAAATGTTAGTCCCTTCCTGTGGATCCTCAAATTGTAGCATTTTTTCCGTAATAGAGGTGGGCCTTATGACGGAGAGCCTGACCCTGACACCCAAACTGGCCAGCAGCATCTCCTCTGTGGGAAAAGCCCAGAGAGAAGACTGAAAAAGTTAGCAAGCATACTATGCCGTGAAGGGAAGCAGCTGTGATCAGTGCTGTGTGGGTGAACCACACAGAACCACATGAATGTGCTCACCCCTCAGCTATCAGTCCCACCATCTCCCTAAGTAATGTTGATAGACATCTAGAAATATACAATTATAATACTAAGGATTTATGGCTGCCCGTGTGCCCAGCTAAGCAGATGGCCCTCATTATGCTGGTATTTTATAGGGAGGCCTGTAGCAGTAACTCCACCAACCCCACAGTTATACTGGCTCTGATAATATGATAATTATATGTTTGCTAACAAAAAGATGTGCAAAAAGACTGTGAAACCATCTTGTGAGATGCACCAATATACATGATTCTGCAGCCTATCATGGACTATTGACACATAACATTGCTGAGGCACTTTATTTGTGGTGGGGGGTGGTTACAGTAACTACTGTTAATGAGTTTAAATCAAAACTGGATACATTCTTGGCCACTAAGGGAATCCTATAGATATAACTTACTCAAGTCAGTAGTTACAAGACAAATAGGTTGAACTTGATGGACTAGCGTATTTTTCCAACCTTAATTACTACAGTATGTTACTTCATTACTGACTAATATTCACGAGAACCTGATTGCTTGTGATTAGGTAAGCTGCTTCCACTGTTCACAGAAAATGGAATATGGTTACAATGATAGGATATCCTTAGAAATACACATTTTAATCCTATTCAAAATGAATTATTTTCCTATAGAAGATGTCTGTATACTGCTTTTAAAACATATTACAGTGTTCTTTGTATATGCGAGTGATACTGTATTGTTCAGTTTACAGATGACAGAAGAGAACAGCGACAGGGAACTTGAAGTGACAGACATAGCTCAATGGAGATAACACACAGAAAAGACATGAAGCTAGTGAGACATGACAAAGAGTAAATTAAATTCATCTTCATTCTGCTGAAACAACACATTTTATTCCATCTATCCAGCTCTGTGTTACAAATATGATTAAGCACTATGTTGCCAAAGTGTCCTCTGCAATATCCATATATTCTGACAGGCAAATGAAAAGCCAGAACTGCATGACTAGATAAATAGCAAATGGTCAGGCTCCCAGTAGTAACAGACTAGTCCAAGGAAAAATTACCCATATGACATGCAGTGTTTATCTTGCTTGTACTCATCAGTGCAATAATCATTGTACAAAGCAAAAAGATGCGTAACTTCTCAGTACATTAAGATTCATTTATACAGTATTTTATGTACACACTTCTAATATATTTCAGGCCTATGTTGCTTTTTTGGGGGGTTTGGGCCAGATGCACTAAGCTTCAAAAGTGATAAAATGGAAAGTGATAAACAGCCAGCCAATCAGCTGCTGCCTGACATTTTACAAACGCAGTCTGTGACATGATAGGCAGGAGCTGATTGGCTGGTGGTTTACCACTCTCCATTTTATCACTTTTGAAGCTTAGTGCATCTGGCCCTTTAAGTGATGGCAATAAAATATGCAGGTTTTGTGTTAAACTGTAATCTATTAACGCACATTTGGATACAGGCAAACTTCTACTCTTGGTTAGACAAAGGCTCTCCTAAATGTTTAGAAGCTGTCTGTACTATTATTGTCATACTAGCAAAAAAAAAAAATATTGATATACTGGATTTCCAAACAGTAACCTACTCTTGATAAACTGAGGAACACTCTTCTTAAATTGTTATTCTTTGATAGACAATCTATCTGGCTGATTTGGAGACTGGCGCTAGAATTTTTTATAAAACGTGGGGCCCATATATTGAGATTTTAGATGACTCACTATGAACAAAAATCTTGAAGATTTCTGTACAAACAGACTGGTGGGCCTATAAGCAATTGAACGTTTCTCCTGGTACTTAGATCCTCCTCACCTCCCTATGCATATTCAAGACTCTCCCTTGTATATGTTTTCATAAATATATTGTTTGACTTTGTGTAATGTTCTACAGAGAATATGTATGTCCTTCAGTCTACGAATATCTACGCTGTGGTTACCTTTCTTATTTTGGCATCCCCCCCTCAATTTTTTTTCTCCCTATTACCACTTTTATCAAATTCTTTCTACTGGTTATTGAGTATGATAATGAAAGAAAACCATGAATGACTATATATAAGAGTGACGTATCTTTATTATTGATAACATGATACATGCCTATGGTTCTCATTCAAGTTATACAACAATAATCTCTTCTCCTTCAAAGTTTTCACTTGTTATTCTCCCTTTTATATAACAGTACAGCAATGTCGATTGTATTTATTTTTGTTTTTCAGGCCTTTGATGTTGCTTCACAAATTGTTTGACTGCTGTTATATCATACTGGTAATCTGCTCTTTTGTACCTACAAAATCAAAATCCCAATAAATACATTTGAAAAAAATGGATATTCAGTGCACTTCCAACAGTTAGCTGTTACAAGTCTTGCGGAGCTACATGTTCCAAATTTGATTGCAATGCACACCGGTTCTTACACTTTAAACCTTATCAGCTGATCTGCTTGCACTCAGATCTCAATCATCCGGTTGGCGAATTCCCCTGAATACGTCCTGGTCCAAACACAGGTATTATGAAATTGACAAGGGTGCGTCCAATAGGTCGCAAAACTCTAAAATGTAATAAGCAATCCAAAATAGCATTAGAGTACTATACAAGCATAGTTTACAACAGAGTAACTCATTCCACTAAAACAAGGGTGGGCAATAAGCAGCCCTCCAGCTGTTGATGAACTACCAATCCCAGCATGCCTTGCCTCAGTTTCAGCATGGCCTAATAGCAAAAATAAGGCAAGGCATGCTGGGATGTGTAGTTCATTAATAACTGGAGGGCCGATTATTGCCCACCCCTGCTCTAAAATAACTGCTTGTGTTTGTAATTACCAATTTTGGAATTTTTATTATTGTTAACACCATGATTGTTTAAATACTGTTAGCTAACGATCATATACCACACCCTAATTGGTTAGTTCTGTTACTGTTTCACTGAACCTGTGTTTTTTTTTACAGGAGAGACCTTTTGACTGTAGACCTTCCCCATGTTGACTTAATGATTGTGTCGACCTAATGACCCTGTCAACCTAACCCCATGTCAACCTTCAGTCATGTTGACTTTCATGCATGTCAACCTAGTGGTGTAGACCTAATGCTTGTCGACCTAGTTGCTGTCTATCCAATGATCCATACCCATATGAAAGCAGTAAGATTTCTACAGTATATAAAATTGGGTATGATAAGTGTGAATAGACATACAGTACATGTACAGCAGGAATGTAAGACCTTCCATTTCTGTTACACTGTTGAATGTTCCAAAAGTCAGAGGACCATGTGCCGAGCTCCAACTCCAATCATAGCTTAGTATACACTTCTTAAGAGGCCCATTTATCAACAAGTGTTACAACTTGTGGATGATAAATGGTGTTCCTGCCAATCAGCTCCCAACTATGACTTTTCAAACACACGAGCTGAACACATGATAGTTGGGAATTGATTGGCTGGAGCACCATTTATCACACACAAGTTTTTTCATTCACAAAGAGTTTTAATACTCATTGATAGATAGGCCCCTAAGAGAGCTCTGTGGGAAGCATCTTTCCTGCAGCTGTCATTATACAGCTGCCACCGGGCTGCTGTCATTAAAACCGCATGCAGCGATCTTCATTCTGAAATCTGCTCTGGCAGAAAATATGGTACTTGTGGACAATCACGGCTCCCACGATGTGCATCGCATAGCAAAAAATCACATTGCATCGCATGCGATCGCATGCGTTTTTTAACAGAAAAGCATCCAAATGCATTGAAATTAGTATCAAACATGTTCAATGGCCCCCAAATGTCATTTTTGAGGCTGTACCACCCCCACTATCAACGCAAACCCGAAGCGTGGCGAGCGCAGCGGCGGTACGCGTCCTACAACCTTTTCATACCCCCACTATCCACGTCGGCGTGGAGTTGAGAATAGAAAGTGTGGCGAGCGCAGCGAGCCACCGAGCCCGAAGCGTGGCCACGCTCGCCACGCTCGCCACACTTTCTATTCTCGACTCCACGCCGACGTGGATAGTGGGGGTATGAAAAGGTCATAGGACGCGTACCGCCGCCCCTCGCGGGCTCGCTGCGCTCGCCACGCTTCGGTTTTGCGTTGATAGTGGGGGTGGTACAGCCTCAAAAATGACATTTGGGGGCCATTGAACATGTTTGATACTAATTTCAAAGCATTTGGATGCTTTTCTGTTAAAAACCGCATGCGATCGCATGCGATTTTGTAAAAAAAAATGGTTAAAAACTGCAAAAATCGCATCCAATCGCATGCCATCGCATGCCACTATATATGGCATGCGATGGGAGCCGTGATACTCCACAAGTACTGAAAATATCTTGCAGAATCACAATACATTTTCTTACAAGAAAATAAAATCCAGAGTTATCTAGCCATTTCTTGTTTTCTGGGACATTTCACAGAGTCATTGGTGTTGGCAAATGGGTGGCTCTGATGAGACAGGCTTCTTCTCCTTTACTCTTTTTATATGTTCTATAGCAGTTAGCGGTTTCTCACATTTATGGTGAATTCACCATATCAAGCCTGGCCCTCTGAGTAATAATCATTGGATGCCATTGCCTGTCTGCAGTGTTACACAGATGTGTCCAGTATCTTTGGCATCTATTTATCATGTTTACCATAATATAGTCCATGCAGCAGGGTTAATGTATGAGGACAGATCTCCAGTGGATAGGAACTAGTTTGGGTGGGTTTTGAAATGTTGCATCCTAGCTCTTAAATTGTCCTGATCGTTGTGTATTTCTTCACTTACTTGATTGTAACATAGTGGTTGCTCCCAGCAGTAGCTCCTACCTCATTGAGGGGGCCACTTACTGATGCTGCTCACCACTGCTCCCATTTGTGGTCCCGATGCGTGTACAGTGCAGACTACAGGCGCCGGGACCGGGCTGCTTCTGAAATCTAAATCTGTCTCTGAATAGAAGACAGGAGCATCAGGTATTTTTCTGTCGTTTTCTTTGAGCTTGTAAATATTTCCTAATCAAAGCCATTAGTAGAGCCATCGTCATTATTGGTGGAGTGTTTGTTGACCAACCAGATATGGACTGATCAGTTTAGTCCTGAGTCCACTTGACATGTCTATTCTGGTAGATGCACAGCTCTTGGTCTCAGATTTCATAGGGAAGGCCAGGCTCACTAAAAGGCCCACAGGTCATCCTCAGAAAGGTTGCTCCTAAAAATAAGTTCACAAAGAGTGTCACCATTCACTCTCTATAAAATACACTCAAGGGGTTGCAGCCCCTTGCTAGAAAAAGTGTAGTGTTTAGCTTGTTAGCAGGAGAAAATAGATTAGGCAACTGAAGTATGTACAAGTTATTCATACGGGTCATTCAGACAAGAGCTAAATGTGAATTCACAGAGAAAAGAGAAGAAGGTTGAGGATGAAAGGGCAAGCATTTTCTTTTGGCCAGTAATTGTTTTTGCCTCAAAATAGACCTATAGGAGGTTTTCCAGTTGGTCTCAATTAACCATAATAATGCTGTAAGCATCTTTGTCATGTTCTGAAGAGACCATCTTCATTAGAAATCCCAGCAACACCTTGCACCTGCATATTCTTAATGAATGGTTCCATACTATCTTTTAGTCACCTTTGTATGAAAGTAGTCCACTGCAAAATAGACTGGAATATATTAATTAATCACCAAGGTATAACTCTGTATACCTTGGCCAACAGTAGTTTGCAGGAATCTTTGACTTACACAAGGGGTTCCCAAACTTTTTTGAATCACAGCACCCTAAAGTATCAGAATCTTTTCTCAGCACCCGCTAAGCTGAAAATAAAGGACCAGATTTGCTTTTGTTTGTCTACATAGTTTATGATTGGCAGCTGCCATCACTGGTTTTATATATTAAATTGCCCATAAATTACTTGATTTGGTCACGGACCACCAACCCATGGCACTCTTGCAAGTGGCCCGAGGCACACCAGGGAGCCATGGCACACAGTATGGGAGCAACTGACTTACACATTTCTTTATTCATGTTAATAGGATTGCCACTTAGCAACTACACACATCCTATATATTGATAGGTCTGATGTTTGCTCTGGCTAGAATTGCTTCATGTAATGCATGCCATTTCTACTGGGTGTGCCATATGCATCAACAACTAAAAACATCTCTTTGTCTTACCAATTGGTTGTCCAAACTATGATCAAGATTACATCTGATCTTTAATTTTCATACCATTTGGGCCTACAGCTGTGCCTACTATGTGGATGCTCTTCATGCGGTTATATTTTATTTTCACTTTACCTTGTTCTAATGGTAATTGGGAGACTTGCTTATCCACTCATCATCTGTTGCTAGTTGGCAATCCTATTCTCTAGAACAAAGAAAGTTTGCAAATACCAGAGTCTTGCAAACAACTGCATACCCTCCAACATGATCCATTCCATTAGGTACAAAATGCTCTGTTCCTGGACTTCCCTGGACTTACAGAGGTTGGACTCCAGCACAGTACAAAATTCAAAGAGGGGGGTCACATAAACTGCCAGTGAGTCCAGCACAGGGATATTTGGGGTGGCATTAGGTGTGGCTCCCCTTTTTAATATTGGACTGTGCTGCAGCCCCACCTCTGAACTGCCACTGGTAAGGAAGTCCAGAAACAGAGCATTTTGTACCTAATGGAATGGGTCATGTTGGAGGGTATGCAACGTTTTTTAATAAGAAGAAACAATTTGGATCAACTAATGTAATGGACAACTGCCATTAAGTGATTTGAAAATGAGGACAATTTACATCTTTATTTTTTCACTTACGGTATACCTGCTTGTGAAGTCGCTGGGTACACACATTGTCTAGTGTGTACCTTAGGGTGGGTATAGTTAAAGTCTTAGTGACTTTTTCTTCTCTAATGATGTAGTGTCTCCACCCAAGCCTTCCTTCATCCTCCAGTCTCAGAGGAAGTGGGAGGATATTGTGCTATATACTATCCAACATCCATCATATATTAATTGTAGATATTAGCACTTTTTTCAATATATATGGGTCCTGGACATGGTAGGCAGTTGCTCTCCTAGTCAGTCAATGTTCTAATATATTTGTTAAACATTTCTGAAAAGAAAACATCATTCTACAATTAGAAAACCAACAATATCAGCTGTCAGTCAACAAATGTTACATTTTGATTAAACAGATCATGTGAAATGCGCTCTACTGATAGGTAAGAGGGGGTGTAACCATTCCAGATATTTCATACAAATTGCAAAATCCTTCTGTTTCCTCTCAGTCATCACTTTTGTCTAAGTAAGCAAAAGTAATCATATTAAAGAACCTAGAGCACTGAAGGTGAACCAGGAAGCTATTATAATCCCCCTACACCATCCCACCAAATGTATAGGGTAATTGGTCACCCCCTGTATATCAAGAAGGAGTTTATATAGACTTTTAAATATATTTTTTGTATGTGTTTTATCTTTCATGTATATCGATTCAGACTGGGAGGAAACCCATTTACCTATTAGTAGAGTGCCGATTACCACCCCCTTTTGTATCTGTTCATTCATGTCAGGAGGTAACACCTGATCGGTAAACCACCTGCTCTCCCTTCTGCGCATGGTTTTCAACCATTTTTCACACAAGATCATGTGAAATATTTATATTTTTGAGCATGTATTTTGAATATTTTGTGTTAAGTAAATTTTGCTTGTGTGGTACATGATATGCATTCATTTTGATACAAAGCTGGGCATCTTGTCATGGAAACTGGTAACAAATGTTACATGAAAAGAACATTTACATGGATGCAGATTAACCACCCAACTGCAAGTGTGCAAAGCCATTGGTGGAGAGGCCGTGACACAGACCAGCAAACTGACAAGCAATGTGTGCTTGTATGGAAGGAATGTGAAGCATGAGCATCCATGAGTGCAGAGCAAGCATGTGAGAATTCCCCACAACTTCACAACCTCTGCAAAGGACAAGAGGGGGAGTGCTGCCAATACACAAGGGTACATAAGTTTAGGAGCATCAGAGTGTGAAATGATTTCAGTATCAAGTATCTACATCCAAACCTTCAGGGGTATCCCATACGAAATAATGCAGGTGTTTATAGTGTATAAGAGGAAGGGATGGGTGAGTGGAATCATTTGGAGACCCTAATTAGGATGGACTTTCCCAGTGTGGAATGTTCTGAGGTAGAACACTGTATTGGCCAATAAGACTGTAGTAAATCTTGAAAGAAACAGCATGGAGGCTGTGAGGGTTCCCAAAAGAGATGAGAATTGGTCACCTGAAGACATGGGCCCTTATTCTGATCGGTGCGGCCGGATCCGAATATGCGGCCAGGACCGTGCGTGCGAAACCCCGCCTTCCATACGGATCGCCAACTCCGTCCGTACGCGGCAAGAAGCTGTCCGAACGGACCGCACGTGTATTTTTCATGGAATACGCCTCCTCCATCTCAGGGAACCTCCCCCATCATTCGATGGTCGCAGAACATCGAATGCAGGACCGAGTGTTCCACCAGCTCCCACAACCTCAGACCACACGGACATTTTTCCGTGCAAAAGCAGGGATCTGGGCGGGCAGCTGACATCCGGCGATGTCATATGTCCGCCCCCTACAAGTGCGTCACGGCCGCATTACCATACGTACGCCCAGCGTTTGCATGGGAACGCCCATGAAACGCGGGGTGTACGCATATGGTAATGAGCCAATGGCGCACGGCGGCACTCAGCAAGTGAAATGATAACACATATATGGTAATGAGCCCAAATAGCCCTTCACGCCCCTCTCCACCCCCTGGTCAGAGTGTTCACATTTCTTGTGGGATTTGGCCGCACGCCCCGCTCGCACATGCGCAGAGACGCCTCTGCACATGCGCAGACACAAAACATCGGCGGCACGAAGGCACGCGGATATTACCACACCAACCAGAATAAGGGCCATGGTCACAGTTGCATATCTAGAGGAGTAAATATTTATTCATTTGTTCTTTCACAATAAAAAAATATATACCTTGTTTTCATCATTAGATGACATAGTGCACAATCTATCTACAAGCACTGCACTGGCATTTACTCAACAAATGCATCCTGTGTTAAACACCTGAGCATTGGTGAGCTCACTGGCATTTATGCCACACTGAGGGCCAGCTAGAGTAGTGAGCGAGTAAGGGTAGTGCACCGTTCTATACATACGATATTCCAGACATTTACAACCAGTACCAGATGGTTTACACGATTATTGCATTTTACTCAAATTTTTCCATATATTATCATTAGGTGAAGTTTAATTTAATAGTGAAAGAAGGGCAGCATTCTAAAGCGTGCTAAAAATGAATGGTACCTTATTTGCAATGCCAAAGATATTAATATGTTTGTAAGTCTAAAGGTGCGTACACATTGGGTAATATAATGAACAATATCACTCATTTTGGCACTTCTGAGCAATATCAATCTTAATATCGCCCAGTGTGTATGCAGTGAGCGATGAATGATGTACACTTCCTTTGGTCGTTACGGACCCCCACATTGTCTGTGCATACATCTCATTTTGACAACTGTCAAACGACTGCATGCTCAGCAGATGGACCTGGTGAGGTCTTTGAACAGTATTGTTCAGTGTGTATGCAGTCTATCTGTGTTCTCATGCCATAATATAACAAAACTTCAATCCACATATAAAATTAGACCAGTATATACTAAAGTTACATACTAAATGACATACAAAAGTAGAAGAGTTGAGGCAAGTTCACATGTGCATATAGCGTGTATACTGTATGTTTACATTTACTCTATACTTATAGCTACTGAACCCTAATAACAAATACTGTACTGTATGACGTACAAAACATTTTTCTTTCCATTCACTTGCTAAGAAGTACATTGTAATTGCTATGCTGGGTATGTCACAGTGATATGTGAATGAAATTGCTTTTAGTATTTAGAAGTTTCTTAGCACTAAATTAGATAATGCCACTCCCGTACCAATTTTGATGATTAAAAGTAGTAATACTGTAAGTAGTAAATGACAGATATACTGTAAGTCAGATACAAATACCAGTGATTATCAGTAATGCTGGGCATACAATATACTGTCTGGTAGAATAAAAATTTGAATAAAAAAATCTGTCATTCAAACAAATTGTCTAAATCCTTGTTTTATACAGTTTGTCGGAACTATAGGTTTTCTCCATTTTCCAGTCTATGGGAGCAAATGGCCATTTTGTCATTTGCTCTCATTCATTGCCAGATTGTCATTCCAACCAGCAAGATGATCTGCCAGGTAAATGTATAGTGTATACCCAGTTTAAGGTAAGTGCAGAACAATCGTATCCAGGAGTCAATGTAGTCAATTGGGTTTGTTCAGCTGAAGAGTCCTTTAAAGTAGTAAATATTTTGAAAGCATTAAAAGCATCTTTATAGCAGCAATGTTTCATTTGAACTTCCACTGTTCAGAATAGATAGCTGTAAATAACAGACTGCCATCTGCTATTGTAATCAAATGATCTGATTTCCAGACCACTTGTAATTGTTTCTGGATAAGTCTGCAAGAACAATATGATCCTCCCCAATACTGCAAAGATGTATTCAAATGTCTTTTAAGATGACACTGATGTATGACATTTGTAATCTATTTATGCTGATAGAGAGGAAACCTTCCATTAAATAAAAGCACTTTCAATCATGCAAGATGGAAAATATTTCAATTTAAAAATGAAAGGGTTCGATGTGCTTCTATGGCAACTTATTTTGTGTTAGGATTCAATATGTTTTACATACATTTATTGCAATTTTATAACCTCAAATAATTGATTACGCAAAAGAATGTTTTTACAATATTTGGGAATACATTGAAATGAAGGCAGACAAAGGAAATATTGGATCTCAGATAATGGATATACTGTAGAAGTGTGATTAAAAAGAGAATACGTACCCCCTGCCCCATACCCCCTTAATCTGGCTATAAAGGAGGGGGCATACTGAACTACGCTAGTTTGTTTGTAGCTACGTGATATATAGCTTTGGGGCCAGATGTACTAAGCTAAGTGATAAAATGGAGAGTGAGAAGCAATCAGACAAACAGATCCTAACTACCACGTTAAAGGCGGTGTTTGATAAATGAGCATTAGGGGCTGATTGGCTGGTTGTTTATCACTGGCCACTTTATTAATTTTTAGGTGTCCATACACCTACTGATTTATCTTCAGATCTGGCTGGTTGGAAATATCTGGTAACATCTGAATGACAGTTTGTCAGTTTTCCAGCATTTCCAAGCAAATTGTCAACTGTCATTTGCTCTCATCCATAACCATGTTTTTGTTCCAACCAGCCAGATCTGAAGATAAATCTGTAGGTGTAAAGCTTAGTACATCTGGCCTAGGGTCACAGGGATTTTTTTTTCAACTGTTGGATGTGAACTTGCTGTAACCACATACAGCACACTCTGCCCTCATTTTAAAAATACTTTGTTTACATCGAATTGATGAGACCGATATGCCACTGTTATTAAGATTTCAATTTTCACATGCTGCTTTGTTTAGAAATGTGGTATGATGCACACACCTCATTATACTGTACTGTACTGTAAACTTGTGTTGGTCATTAAACAATCTCACTTTGGATACGGCCTATAAAACCATAAATCTTATTGTTCTGTTTCTGTTATCTTACAATAGATTTTTTGTTCAAGTTAGTTTTGAACATCTTTCTGTATGTTTCTTACCTGTGACATGAAGTGAGATCTTTCTTCATTCAATATAATTCAATGCAAGTAGTACCCCCCTCTTATCTACTGCCCACCACTGACTATCCCAGCTAGGTTGTCCCATTCTTTTTATATTTTCCTGTAATTATTATGTGTATCTGTCACCCTGTTTCCCTATATGGGTTTCATTCAGGGGTGGACTGGCTCAGGGGTACAGTGGAAACACTACCTGGGGGGCCCATCTCCTCCTCTAGGGATCAGTTTCCAGACTGTGCATTTAAATTATATATTTTAAATATGTTACCTTATAATGCACATGACTGTGGTGTATTCTCTACAGTGCATTACTGCTATTAATCTGGTACATTATCATGCATGCACTACCAGTATTTACTAAACATATTTAGCGAGAGGCACAGTCCAAATACTTTCTATTGATTATCCAAACCTCTGTGGCCACACCCCCTTCAGAGACTGGCCACACCACAAACATGGCTACCTATCACTGTTGAGCCCTGCATACCCCAGTCCAACATTGGTCTAATTGTTACCTTTTTGGTGTATATCACTTCAAAAGTGCCACTATCTAAAAATCCTCCTAAATGTTATCCCACCTGGTCTCAAAGCCCATTTTTCATTTGAACCACACCTTCTTATCTGTTGTCTTCCACATTCTCGCTTTTTATGCTATACTGTAGGTCCTTCAATGTGATTTGCAAAATCAGCGTTGGTAACTGACAATTTATGGAGTACAAGGTACAGTAAAAGAAGTGATGATGTTGGTTGTGGAGTATATTTGCCCAACTGTTCCACAGTCACTCTGATTTATTGCTAGTTATATTGTTTCATTTCTAGCATTTTCAGTTATTGATTTAGATTTTTTCCACCACATTTAATTGTCCACACCTTCTGTTCACATTGTCTAGCTACTCATTGTGTCTTCCCTAACTGACTACTAACAATTTATTGACCCATTCAACTACATACCAAACCTGAGCATCATGGAATAAGCAAACTATTCATCATTGATGTTTCTTATGGCAGATTAGCTTATTTGCCAATAGTTAATGCCTCAAAAACCAGTGTTTGTCTGTCCTTCATGACACAATGAGCTCAATATGATTACACATGTTTTTATTCTATGTTGGATTATGGAATAATTCTGCTACACCTGGACTGAAAGCTACAAGTACAGACAAACTTGTAAATTTATGAACTGTCCGTCCAGCTAGCTATACTACTGTAGGATCCTAGTCTCCCAGAAAAAAAAGATAAAAAACAAGCCCATATTGTTACAGAAAAATATTACTATAAATGGTATGGGGTAAATTTAAATAAATAGGAGAAATGTTGCCTATAGCAACCATCAGATTCTGTCTATTATTTTCTAGGATGCAATAGAGTGATGATAGAAGAATCTGATTGGTTGTTATGGACACTATCGCCCGTTTTAATTTTTCGAAGCTTTAGTAAATTTACCCCTATGGGGATATTCAATGCTGTATCTACTGTATTCAATGTGGCTTTTTTCGCCGATGCAGGTTTGACTTTGTTGAAGTTAAATCTGCATCCAAGGAAATCAAAAATGGATGCACTGGATCAGCAAATTACTGTTTTCCGTCTGCGACAATTTTTCCAACAGTTGAAGAAATTTTACCGTGAACAGCCATGGATTGTTGTGATCACTGCAGTATCTCGATAATCCACAGTCATTTACGTGCACACACCAACTTTTCACCAATCGGCAGGCAGGACCTTGAATCTCGCCTGCCGATATGCGGTCAAGCAAAATGCATTTGGGCCAATACTGCTATATCTTTATGCTTTGTAACAGTTAAGTACTTTACATTTTCATACCTTTCATCCAGGCCTGGACTTAAATATTATTAATATAACAAATGCACAAGTTTGAACAGATGCATATAAATTTAAAAAGAATATATGAACGTATGAACGTATGAATGCATTACTAGATGTATACAATAAGCATATAAGCAATGTACATGACATCAGCAAATTATGAAATAATAATAATAATAATGATGATTATGAAAAGCTATATTTAGCATACATTTTGAGTTAGTGTACATTGATTAGATTGTTTAACAAATTACATAATAGGTTGATATAATGTCCTAGAACTAAGTTTATATTTAGAATAAGCCAGTGTTGATTTCATGGCCATATCATTACCTTGATGTTCAGCTACCGATATGCTCAAAATCTTTGAAGGTGATTTCTCAACTAACAATTAATCATATGTTTTATAGTTAATGATTGAACAAAGAACATACATAATATGAAAAAGTCATCATTTGAATTGAAACTGGTTTCTTTTCAAATAAACGTTATTAATAATAATTCCAAGAGAAAAAAAAGCTTCTGTTGTGGCCAATTTATAAATTCAGAGGACTAAATTATTCATGATGGGCAATTAATGACTCATGAAATTTATTTTTATTATTATTAGTTATTTATTAACAGTTTACAGTATAGCAAACACATATTCTGCACTTTACAGAGAATAGTTGAACATTCACATCAGTCCCTGCCCCTACCACATGTACAGACACACTCATTCATTCTAGGGTTAATTTTTGTTAGGAGCTGAATAACCGACCAGTAAATTTTTGGAATGTGGGAGGAAACCGGAGTACCCGGAGGAAACCCAGGCAAGTACGGGGAGAATATATAAACTCCACACTGTTAGGGCCATGGGAATCTAACCCAGTACAGTGAGGCAGTAGTGCTAACCATTACATCATCTGTACTGCCCATGACATGTACAGTATATAGCAAACATTTTCATTTTCAGGAACCCATGTCAGACACTTAAATACATTTTTTCCCTTCTTAAATACATTGTTTTTATGTTAACTCCACTTGAGCAAATGTATCATTGTTTTGTTTTTGATATACATGCCTTACCTTTCTATACCTAACTGTAGTAAGTTTATTTTTAAAGGTTATATTTATTATTTTTCAATAGCGCAAACCACCTACTCCTGTGTAACGGAATGTTAGAGTGTCCAAGATGACAAATCTTATTGAAAGAATAAGGATGGAGATGTGGGAATACTGACAGCCGGCATCCAGATTAGTAAGTATGTAGGGTGGGTTATGGTCAGGCTGGGGAAGGAGGATTAAGTTTAGGCACCAGTTGGGGGGGGGGGGGGTTAGGTTTATGCATTTACAAGGTGGATTAGGGTGAGGCTGCAGGGCATTTAGTCTACAATGTGCTTGGGTTAGGCACTAGCGGGTCAGGGTCAGGCAGCAGGGGGTGGGTTAGGGTTAGACTGCTGCAAGAAAGGCTTAGAGAGAGAAGGGATGGGGATGGTTATATTGCTTATGGAGCCACTGTCAGGCTTCTCTGTTTCAGGATACCGGGGTCTCTTGACCGCCGGCATCCCAAGAGCCGAGATTGCAGATGTATCCCAATGAGCCCCATAATGTCTATTTACAGTATGTTACCAAAAGTCTCTTGGAAAATCCAGTTTTTGTTACTGTAAACAATATAATTGTAGGGGTTACATTCTAAAAAGTTAGCCTGATGTTGATCTTTCTTTAACAGAATTTTGGGTGAAAATATTTCCACACCTGATTTGATATGAATGGCAGGAGCCTTAATTATTAATATAAGTATATTCTTCTCTTTCATTTGATTGTTATAACTATCACCTTTATATCCTCTTGAGGTGCCCATACACCAGGGCAGTGCGATGAGATGCACGCTCCCATGCACATAAAGTATGTGCTCCCAATGCTTTAGTACTAGATTGCATCACATCTAGTACAAAAATTAAGGGTGCTGTAGCACATTGTATGCTTTTTGTACTATATACAATGCAATCTAGTATTAAAAGCCTGAGTTCATCGCACCATGTATGGGCACATTCAGTTTTACAATGTCATATTATTGTAGAACTGTTATATAAAATGACATTTGATGACCATCTGGTTTGAAGAACATCAGAAGACGGAGCTTCAAAATGTAGCGCAACTTATTTTATTTATTTTGCTGTGAATATCTAAAACTTTGTCTTTGTTTCTTTAAGTGATTGTATTTACATTTTATTATTATGTCTATATATACAGCACCATTACTTTCTCATTGAAACACTTTTATCTATTTTCTCTTTGATATTGTGCTGATTACACCTTTTAATCATAGTTACACAGAAATATTTTGGCATAAGAAACATTTTCCATCCTTAGTCTTTCACATGAGACTTTTCCCACCTGTGGCTGCTCTATTCTTCAAGATAATTTCCATTATTTAGTTTTCCATTCAACTCTCGCAGGGTTGTTACTTTTAACTCTGCCGCAACATCTTTAACCTGGTGTATCTATTGATGACAAACTGGAAAAAAAAAATGTTTTTAACACTTTTGAACTAGAAAAACAGTTCTTTGTGTAATATGAAGGAAACCTGTTTATTATTTTTATGATTTAATAAAAAATGTAACAATTTTTTGTTTTGTTTCTGTCCCTGTGTTTGAAGTGTTTTTTTCCTAATGCCCCAAGTGTAGAGAAAATGACAATTATTCCCCACAAACTACCCCTAAATGTTGCTTCCTATTGTTGGGAGCCTGCAGAGGTCATCTGAGACTTCAAAACAAACATCAGTTGAAACATGGCAGATCGATTGGAAACAAAGTTAAGCATTGATGTGTGCAGTGTCATCAGACAAGTGCCTCTAAAGGGTACATCAGCAGGTGAAATTTATCACCAACTTGTTGAGGTGTGCTGTGATCACATTATGACAAAGAAGCAGGTTTGGGTTGGTGCACTGCCTTTGACATCCGGAGGTCAGATATTCAAGATGAGCAGCGATCCAACCAGCCAAGCATATCCACCACAAGTAGCGCACCAAACACATGACAGTACGTTATCACCATACACAATGGCCCTATACATGTTACATCTGCCCCACCTGCAGTGCACATGGTTTTTCCCATTTTGAGAACAAATTTTTACTGCGATCAGATCTGAATAAGGACCAATGTTTGACCATATTTTCACCAGACCAGGAACAGACCTGAATATGTTTTTTTAATAATTAAATGGACTATAATCTAGGAATTTATCATTTTGCCCCCAAAACATTATTAGTGGATGAAGCTATGAATAATAAATCATGCATTAACAGCATATTTACCTAACAATGAGCAGCACACTGTACACGTTTCTTAAAATTAGACATATTATGCAGCAAAACTAGATTATATTTTATAAATTAAAGAGGCCACATGCAACATCCCAAACCCTAACATTCTCTAAAATATAGCAACCTTTAAAGCAGGGGTGGGGAACCTTTTTTGTGCCAAGGGCCGTTTGTATGGGGAAAAAATCCTTCGGGGGCCATATGTAAAAATGTCTCTTACAAATTGTCCTGCTGCAGCCATCCCACGCTTCGGCGGCTGCCGCTGATTAGGACTGACAGTCTCCAGATGCTGTTGATTAAGAGGAATCTTGCGAGAACTACAGACCTCTCGAGAGAAATCCCCTCTACTTGACTCCCGGCAAAACCACCTGGTGGGTATGAGGGCCACTCAGACGGCTCTGGGGGCCGCATACGGCCCCAGGGCCTGAGGTTCCCCACCCCTGCTTTAAAGGGACATACGTATGAAAAAAATTCTACTGGAAATCCCAACAAAACAGTTATTTTTTCGGGATACCTGCAAAATGTTAGTATTCCCTAGATGTATTACAGGGGTTCTGCAGTAGACATATGAGATTATGGCATTTCACATATACAGTACACTAGATATAACATTAACATTTCAGCCATTTCATCTAGGGCAGGCATGTCCAAACTGTGGCCCTCCAGCTGTTGTGAAACTACACATCCCAGCATGCCGTGCCATAGTTTTATCATTCCCTAATAGCAAAACTGTGGCAAGGCATGATAGGACCAGCAACCATTAGGGGGATGAACACGGGAGCGCGCACCTGGCGATTTATCGCTGCAGCACAAACAAATCACTGGCAATATGGTTGCTCAGCAACCAAATTGCCACAATATTGCACCGTGTGTACACAGCTTTAGAGAACACTAAAGTTGACCAAGTAAATATTTATCGCTTCACAAAATCCTAGAATTTAGAACTAGAATTATTCTGTTTGTGCACTTTTAGGATACAATGCATATTGCAACAAGTATTATTTCATATAGATAGACTGCCTTTGATTACATTTTGAATTGCAGGATTATACTTATAGAATATGATTCACTCAGTAACAAATGGTGCATAATTATACAACCCTTGCTTGTTCAAGAAAATACTTTTGTCGTGTTTGCTAAGATTGTCACTGTATCTAATCCAGACCTATAAAAATATGCTTTGATTCATCAAGTTTGCAATGAAAACGTCTTCTTTACAGTAATTTCTACCTGCACAAAACATGACATTTTTATTTTAATTCATGACATTAGATGAAAGAAGAAAAGTTAAAAGAAAACACAAAAGCTTTCATACTATATTTGCCTGGAATTGCGGCTAGGAATTCATGTTGAAGACAAAAATCATCTGCAATGACTAAGAAAAAAACATCAAAGGGTTTAATATTAGAAAATAATATGCACATAACCTCAAAGTACATGTTGTTATTTATTCCAAAAAGAAGTATAAAAGCAATATCTATGATAAATTAATGTTGCATGATTCCTACTGCTTATTACTGTGACATCTGTCTGCTAGGTATAGTTTCAACTTAATTGTGGTACATTCATATTTTAACAAAGTCATTTTTTCCTGAAATTGGTTTTGATTTGACATCCATCCTGCTTATTTTAAAACCTTAGGATATACTCTACAAATAAAAGTTAAAGTCTGCTCCTGAGCGAACACAAAGACAGACAAAAAGGAAATACAGACGTGGATGGCAGATAAGAATTGCTCATCTAATCTGCCAATTTTTGTTCGTAAAAACCTCTTATGCCATCTGATCCTTTTTCCAATGTAAAGAGAGCACTGGTAAGTCTAAAACCAGAATGTTCAAATTCCTGTTCTGTATTTGTCTCTCCCGCTGCTGTTGGAAAACTTTTATACTTATCTATTACCCTTTGGGTGAAGTCATTTTTTATTGGATCGTTTATAAACAAGTTATCCTCCATCTTACTGCATGAAATCTTGCCCTAATACGTCTTTCTTGTTTAAGAATGCTTCCTTCCTCTACCTTCTTAAAGTCTTTGATTTCTATTAAAGTTTATATCGAAGGCACAGCCTCACTTTTCTATGATCAAAATTATTATATGTGGAGAAAGTCACGTATGTTTGTGTGTGTGTAACTTGAATGTGAGGCTGCATGTATGGGGGGTGTGGAATGTAATTGAGGTACTGATATGCCATCAAACACCTTGCCAGAAAATCCCATCTTGTAGAATACCTCAAAAGCAGAGAACAAAATTGCAAACATGACAAATAACATGCAAAAAGGATATTGCAGGACAGTTCCGGAAAGGTATGGAGAATAGCCCCCACACCTAATTTGGAGCCCCAAAGGTGGTCAGGTGTCCACTCATCAAAGGAAGGAGCAGCTCAAGCATCAACTGCATGAAATCAAGTGGGATCACCATCCTTGTCTTGGCGACAAGTAAATCTAGTCCGTTCCAGGGGTCTGGAGCATTGAGGCTTGGGTAAAGCTACAGGAATAGAGGAAATAATGAAGCATGTAGATTAGTATGCCAATTATGTCCTTAACTTTGCGCACTGTGACAATCGGGTTGGGGGGGTGCCGCTCTTTCCAGTTCTCAACCATCACACTACCAAGGAATATATTAATTGATATATTAGATTTTTTTTTTTAACTAATATCTATATATTATTTATGTAGTATTATATTTTCTTACATAAATATTCTCTATATATTGTTATATGTATTGGTCTATAATATACTACTTAAAAAATACTGGTCATTACTAATTCTACCATTCTATCTTATATTTCATCTTATTTGATACCTATTTTATCAATATTATTTATATATTTTAATATGTTATTATTATAGATATACTTTTATATTTTTATATTATAGATATTCTCGCCATACGCAAGCTGTGAATGGATGTTTAAGCTAAACATCCATTCGCATGTGTGCGGGGGAACTCGCCGTGTGTGGGGGTTGCATTCTTGCGGGTAGCAGGCAGCGTTTGAACCACATGCAAAGCTGGGAACTTCACAGCTTTACGTGTGAACCTGAGCAACCTCCTAAGCCTCCTTACTGCCTTTCCTGTGCTTGTTTTTGCCCTTTATTTTCAAGACTCTATGGTTTTTGCACCTTTTCTGATGCAACAAGTGCTAGTAATATATGGCCATTTTGTTATGTAGACTCTCATCCCATGAATTGGGAGGCTACAGCACCAAAATTAGTACCCACAAGCAACATCCCAATCTAATTTAAATGTGTCCCTTTTATTAAGACTAGGGAGGCCAAATACAGGGTATTTTTTCAATCCCAGGATTCGAGATTGAAAAATGCTCATTCTTGGGATCCCTGGGATCCCAGGATTAGACTTCACAATTAGAAAAAAGTCCCCATCTCCCTCAATGTGCTCACACCACTTTTTTACTTCCAAGTGCAGTGGCGAGGGGTGAGGGTGCCACCGGAAGTTGTCAGTGGCGCGACCTGTGCAGCATGACCTGTGATCACGCCACACTTCGCAGAGCTGCATGCCAGGGTCAGGATAGCTGGGCAGCACCTGAGCGGGTGCTCAGACACTGCCCGACATTAGACTGCGCAATCCCGGGAATGGAAATTCCAATTCCGAGATTGGAATCTCGGCAATGTTGGGGCCAAACTCCGGGATCCTGTTGGTCCCGATCCTGGGATTGGCCACCCTAAGGGTGCATACACACTGTACAATTTTTTTGACCAATTTGGTTGAAAGACATTTCCATTGAACCCAGTGTCCTGGACTAAAGATGTTGACAAAATATATTGACGACAGACGAAAGAAGATAGATCTAGCTACAGTTTATAGGCTCTTTTTGAAATATATTCAAATTGAGCTGCATGCACAGTTGACGAACAATCTTGATGAACAACTGGCGGGTATGCGCATCATCATTCATCGTTTGTTTGTTGACAATATCTTTTGTCAACATCTTCCGTCCAGGACACTGGGTTCAATGGAAATGTCTTTCAACCAAATTGGTCAAAAAAAATTGAACAGTGTGTATGCACCTTAATTCAGACCTGTTCGCTGATCTGAAAAGTTGTAGATGACAACTACCAAGACAGAAAGAAAACCTGCCCCATGTAAATTTGCAAATGAATTGCGAAATTATCGCAGAAGGTTATTTTTGGGACAATCCCTGAAAACTGCAGTAATCCACCCCTAATGCCAGCTTCATGTCAGTCAACCACGGTCAAATTGCATTTATGATCCAACCATTCACCCTTATGCATGCTTCATATAATCCATACACATGCACAATCATTCGATAATTGCACGATATGAGAATTTGCTAATCAGCAATCAACTCTGAATCAGGCCTCTATTATGATAATGAACTGTAATAAACACAGTTAAATACAGTCTCAAAATAAAAGCCCAATACTAGTAAAAAGAAAACCTTCACTGCTCTAGGAAGAGTGCATACCTTCCAACATGCCCCTCTCCAGGAGGAACATAATAATCTGTTCCTGGACTTCCTTCTTAATTCATGATTGTTATCACCTGTGCTGAACAGGTTAAGTAATAAGAAAGGTGTTTCAACCTAGGTCATGGCAATCATAAATGAAGCAAAAAGTCCAGAAACAGAGCATTGTGTTCCTCCTGGACACGGTCATGTTGGGAGGTATGAGAGTGGTATAATATACTGTAGCTACTGTGAATACGAGATTAATTTTCCCTTTATAATATTATTTTTTTCAAAATACAGTTTGATTTCACATATACAGATTCATATGTTATTAAATTGTTGTAGCTCTGTCTAGTTTTTAAATTAGTTGAAAAATAAAAGTACAAATTTAATTTAATTAAATACAAATATTATTTTCCCCCTTTAAAATGGTATATGAATATTTTTAACTGTTGAGGTCTGAAGGGAAAGATCAGTTAAAAACAGATGCTGCATACACCAATAATCCACATTTATTATATATTTACAGTGGGAGGGGTCAAGATGCTATTAAGCCAACCAGAAATAGCTGCATCAGCACTGATGTATTTATTACCAAGTTCCAGAACCTACATAAGATATATAACCTGACAAGTGCATATATATCTCGGTCACATATTCTACATGTACTGTACTTAACTCAAGCCCACCCCTTCCATCTCATTTCTGCATAGTTATTACTATAACATGTGAATGCATCTCAACCCTTTGAGTGCCAAGTGAATTTGTCAAAATAGGTTTGAAAATTGCCTTGCAAACAACTGTATTCATCATAATGTCCTGTATTGTTACCTTATATAGGAAATATAATATTTTTCTGAATTTATATAACAAATGTGAGCGATGTTGGCATTTTTAGCAGATATTTAGCAAAACTTTCACAGAGATATTGGCACTCAAAGGGTTAATTTAGACATCTTTGCATACATCCATATTAAGTACTGTAAATAAATGAAAACATTTGTCTCTACATGAACCAGACAGTGTAACTGTAAATAGGTTCATTGAGGCCTAATTGTTCCTTTTAGTGACCTTTTATATCTTCTACATTATGCGTGGATTTCTCAGAAGCCAATCAATATATACTGAAGGAGATAACTGTTCTACAGTAAATAAACACTTATTTTGATGCATGTAGAGAAGTATGACAGATTAATAATTATGAAAGAGATGAAACACAAAGACACTTAGATAATATGCTTTTTAATTTAAGATTGAACTAAGTCTGATTACCAATGTTCTAAGAGATCAGAATACAATAATCAAAAGAAAGATTAGGATTAATTTACAAAATGAATCTGCTATAAGGTTCTATATGGTATTTTCCACATCTCCACTTAAATAAAGCCTTTGAAAAAAATACTTTGAGTAAATAAATGGTATCATTTCATTTTTCATCTTTATCATAATGTCATGTATGCTTTAAAAATAGATGACATTTTACACAAAAAACCTGCTCTCTGCATGAAAGAATGTGTGCAAGACAACACAACCATCCTTCCTCATTATCCAAACGATTTTCCTGATGAATAGCAGGTGCACCTTATTATCTGTGCCACTGAATGCTCATTACTATTGATTCTACATAATATTGTTAGGCGTAAGGTGAAAGCAGACTTGTTTTTTTTTCCTTGCCATAACCGAAGGCCAAACAATAACACTATAAATACTGCAAAATGTCAAATATATGTCTATGATGCTATTAGAGACTGCAAACAAAATCTTCCAGTTGTGTGTATATAAAGGAATATTCAATGTATTCAGTGTAAATTGAATATATTTATCCACATACGCATTATTACATTATATCAACATATTTATATTACTTGCAGAATTACATTTATGATATTAATATATTGTATTCAAATGATGCTATTTCTATATAGTTAAAAAGGACTAATTATACAGGCACTTATTATACACTGATATCAATAATTCCAATCAAATTGGTAAGGTGGTCTAATATTTGATGAGCTGCAGAGTATAAAGCATACTTGCCTACCTGACCCTCTCCATGAGGGAGAAGATGACCTGATCCTAGTCTTCCCTGGTAATGTATGATTGCCATCACCAGTGGTGAGCTCAGAGCCGAATTAAGGCTCCAGGGGGCCCTGGGTACTTAAGACAAGGGGCCCCCTAAGGACCAAATAAACACACAAACAGAGTAAACATACACCCAAAACACATGAACAAAGCTAAGGTACACCAAATAGCATACTTACACCTAACCAACACATACACATCATACATAAAAAGAACACATAGCATACATACACACAAATGCATGCATATATATATACACACACAAACAAATGCACACAGCATACATACACAACACAAATGAAGCACAGGGTTGGACAACAGGTGTGGACTAGGAAAAAAATATCTCAATTCTAAGAATATGGGCGCTTAAGTAAAAGGAAAATTAGTACTCCCCCGTGTAAGTCACTGTCCCTTGATGTCCTCCGTCTTCTCTCTCGATGATAATTTATGAAAAGACAAGAGGGGAGATAGAGAGCATGTCTCCTCGTGTAATACAATTACAGTAAGTGTGTATATTCAAAATAAATTATTTTGTTTGCACAATTTTGGACTATCTGAGTGATTTTTTTTTTATATGTATCGGGGTATAGCCCCCTTTTCCATACACTCACAATAGTAATCAATCAAACAGGCATATCACCCTTCTCTGGGGTAGTGCGAAATCCTTGGATAAAGAAGATATGATGGGGTGGACCACCCCTAAACCAATTACTCACGTGGAGCTATACGGTCAATAGCATGTCGGACAAGTCTTTATCTTCCTGTCTTGCACCAGGTTCCAAACGCTCATAAATATGAATGAGCGGAAAAACAAGCAGATACTGTGCTTAATAAAAACAGATATCCTTTATTTAAACAAAAATGAAGTCTAAAAGAACAATTTGCTGGGACCTCATTCGTGGAGTATGTCAGCAAAGGCTGCACTACAACTTTGACTCTAGAAGGGGCCCCAAATAGAGTCTCAGGAAACCACCATCTCAGCCTTAAACTGACATACTCCACGAATGAGGTCCCAGCAAATTGTTCTTTTAGACTTCATTTTTGTTTAAATAAAGGATATCTGTTTTTATTAAGCACAGTATCCGCTTGTTTTTCCGCTCATTCATATTTATGAGCGTTTGGAACCTGGTGCAAGACAGGAAGATAAAGGGCCTTATTTTGGTTCATTCTTTCTGACAAAATCCTTCTTAGATGGACAAAACCATGTGCACTGCAGGGGGGGCAGATGTAACATGTGCAGAGAGAATTAGATTTGGGTGAGTAATTTTGTTTCTGTGCAGGGAAAATACTGACTGCTTTATTTTTACACTGCAATATGGATCTCACTTTGAAGTAAAACCCCACCCAAATCTCATTCTCTCTGCACAAGTAACACCTGCCCCACCTGCAGTGCACATGGTTTTGCCCATCTAAGAAGGATTTTGTCAGAAAGAATGAACCAAAATAAGGCCCAAAGACTTGTCCGACATGCTATTGACCGTATAGCTCCACGTGAGTAATTGGTTTAGGGGTGGTCCACCCCATCATATCTTCTTTATCCAAGGATTTCGCACTACCCCAGAGAAGGGTGATGTGCCTGTTTGATTGATTACTATTGTGAGTGTATGGAAAAGGGGGCTATACCCCGATACATATAAAAAAAAAATCACTCAGATAGTCCAAAATTGTGCAAACAAAACAATTTATTTTGAATATACACACTTACTGTAATTGTATTACACGAGGAGACATGCTCTCTATCTCCCCTCTTGTCTTTTCATAAATTATCATCGAGAGAGAAGACGGAGGACATCAAGGGACAGTGACTTACACGGGGGAGTACTAATTTTCCTTTTACTTAAGCGCCCATATTCTTAGAATTGAGATATTTTTTCCTTGTCTACGTTCAAAATATAGGGATACTAGGTGGTACCCTTATCTCAATTTGAATATAGGCAGCTCTATCTGCGCAGACAGTCAATACCCATATTTTTGTCTGGAACAGGTGTGGACTACTTGTCATTCTGGTCCAACCAATCACAATTTTTTCAGGAAGAATAAAAAGGGTCCAGAATTAATTTACAGCTAAAGGTGCCTATACACAATACAATAATTGGATGTGTTATGTACTAGATCGCATCACATGCGGATTTGCGTGTGATGTGATGCAAAAGTGATGGTCAACAGTCTTTAGGTCGACATACTGGAAGTTTGACAGGTGTCTAGGTCGACATGGCTCAACGTCGACAGGTGTCTAGGTCTTCCGGTATGTCTACCCAATGGTGTCGACCTAATGACTGTCGACCATCGTAAGGTCGACCCAATGATCCCCTTCCATCCAAAGCTAGTTCAAAATGTATGTGCAGCACAAACTTTTTGAACTGTGCGATGGGATGTGCGTGGGAGCGCGCATCACATTGCACCCGCACAACACACCGTGTATGGGCACCTTTACTCTTTGATAAAGCTCCTCAAGTTAGGAGCGAAATGTGTCACAGGAAATTATATGGACCGCAATATTTGTGGAATAACTATATTTAGCCCCTAACCATGGCTAAAAGCGAAGGATCTTTTGACATATCAATTGGATTACTCTGCAATTAAGGAGAGGTAACTGTGTATTTACTACATATTCACATACTGTATCTTTCGCAGTAAAGAAAGGATCATCATTTTCAGTATTCTGCCTACGGTCATATACAGATAGAGCCAGGCTTCCTCTTGCTGGCGAATCGCCGCTGTCTCCGCTGGCGATCTGACTGAGACGCGCGTGCGTCTCACGCGCACGCGCGTCTCAGTTTCCGGGCGGCGGGGTGACGGGAACCCTGTCCGTCTCCACTTCAGGGAGACGGATAGTTTGGGTGTGTTTGGATCTCTAGGATCTGAATGTGCTCATCCCTATTAAAAACATCCTCCGTGTACTTTTATAAAGGGCACATTTAGCACTTCAACATTGCTGCACAAATTATAAGTATTTGTCGTTTTATATCTACCTATCTTATGAGTATAAATCTCCAATTTATTGGGCTTTCTATTTCTTTTGTGTTAAGACCGGTATGGTCTAATTAAATGTGTTTTATATTTTCATAAAATTGTTGTCTGTTATCCATGTCAGCCTTGTGTTGAAATTGCACAGAGAAATATTTTTATTTGGTTTATTTCTATATATTGCAGAAATGACTTCAGTGTAACCTTTTTATCTCAGTATGTGACAAGTGCTCTATAAGAATAGTGTATGCTTGTTTGGCAGGCACAATATGTTATAGGAGGTACTTGGGGGAATAAGTCCAAGATCCCTAAAGGGCTGGAGGGCGGAACTAATAGCAGTGGATGCCTAGCATAAAAAAGTTCAACGGCTGCCCAAAGCTCTGGAATTGAGCCATAAATGTAATGAAGCATAAGAATGAAGCATAAGTAATGTATCATAAGAACAGTGTATGAAAATCCATAAAACAATATGAATTGAACTAATTGACTCTGAAAGTGATTATCTCAATTTAAAATTTAACTTATGATCTTGGTGGTATAAATATTAATATTTCCCCTCTGCCTATTAACACCAATATAGACATATGTTTATGTATCTAGACTTACAGAAAGGGCTGTCTACAAGGGGGTGGGTGGGGGGTCAAAGGGGTCACCTGTACCAGGCCCTGACCTTGTGAGGGGCCCAAAGGTTCTGAGGGATTCACAGGTTGCAAGCATGGTGCAGTGCCTAGCAGAGGTTTATAAAGATGCCAGCTGGCCACCCACCTGCCTGGAAGAGAGCTTACTCGGAACCCCCTCCGGTACCTCCCCTGGGCCTTATCACTTGTCTGTTTCCCTGTACTACTGAGTTTAGTGACATCATACGAATACCCGTACTATGCACAATGCTGTGTCCTCCCTTCTACCCTTCCCTGTTCTTTCCCTGAAGTGGCGACAGTCTATCCACCTAGGCCAAACAGAACTGCAGGAAAAATACAGGCAGCATACAGTAAATTGAAAGTTGGAGTCTGTAGTACCAGGGAGGTGTGCTGGTAAAAATGACAGTGTGAAGTGCTGTCAATCACTCAGTCTAATTTATAAAATAGCAATTATTAATTATAAAAAAAACAACAGATAATTACTATGCAATGTAATATCAAAGTGCAGGTGCCATAATGGACCACTGTGCTCAGAAGTAGTGCAGCAGATCTCTATTACATTGCATAGTGAATATTAATTATCTGTGGGGGGGGGGGGGGTTTGTGCAATAATTAAAAAACATATTCAATGTGCAATGTAATACAAATATGTTGCTGAAGGGGGCGGGGTTTGAGGGGCCCCAATGATACCAGTGTATACCAATATTTCTGTTGCCAACCATGCATAAAGCACCTTATACAGATGGAGCGTCTCTCAATCATCTCCAGGGCTCGCCAGAATGCCCCTGCTGGCAAGTGCTGCTGGAGAGGTGCTCCATCTGACTGGGACGTGCAAGCGCCTCACATGCACACGTGTGACAGTCACTCAGTGTCTCTGCTTCAGGGAGAAGGGCAGGGTTAGTGGGGTGCGGGGAGGCGACGGGAGGCAGCGGAGGGCTCCTTTGGAACAGTGTGCACGAGCGTCTACTGCACGCGTGCCCTCTTCCGATGGTTGGCGCATACATAACCCGCATACATTTTTATATTAAATAGGTAAGCCAACCTATTCATTACACAGCCACACATTTTAGTGCATTGAAGTACTAGACAGTATAGTACTAGTAGCTCAAATGCAGTCAAAAAAAGTTGATGTACTGTACTAGTGGATTACTATTAGTACTGCATATACATCTTTACCTACTGGCTAGTGGCTATCACATCTCTTAATTATTGTAGTTACTTACTACTCTCAACTTGTTCTGTGACATTTCCTTTTTTCCAATCTAGGCTGCTGTATTGGGCCTAAAAATATTAGGGACCAGAAGTCAGCTGCCTATGATTATTATTATAGGTTATCTCCCAAACCTTTATCATCCTTTCCATAAATAACCCTTCCCCCCTCTTTCCAGTCAGTGGATGACAATCGCCTTCCCTCCCCACTAATGATCACCTCTCACCTTGAAGACTTTTTCTATGCTGCCTCATAACCTTTGTCACTTCTGTGGGGTGATACTGGTCTAGGGCTGGAATGAAATGGAAGCTACTGTAGGTTCTTTAATGAATTTACTCAGAATTTGATGGCAGATAAGGACCACTTGGCCCATCTAGTCTGCCCATTTTCTAAACATGTTACCTCAAACCATATTTTATCCTTATTTCTTTGTAAGGATATCAATATGCCTATCCCAAGCATGTTTAAATTGTTCTACTGTTTTTGCCTCTACCACCTCTTGTGGGAGGCAATTCCACTTATCCACTACCCTTTCTGTGAAGTCATTTTTCCTCAATTTTCCGCTGAATCTTCCTGCCTCAGTTTCAGTGCATTTCCTCGTGTTCTGTTGCTCCTCTTCCTGTGAAGAATGTCTCCCACCTGTACCTTGTTCAAACCCTTGATATATTTGAAAGTTTCTATTATGTCCCCCCTTTACCTTATCTGCTCTTAAATATACATATTAAGATCTTTTAGTCTTTCCGAGTAAGTTTTGTGATGTAGGCCATGCACCATTTTAGTTGTCCTTCTTTGTACAGTCTCTTATGTATTTATATCCTTCTGGAGATATGGCCTCCAGAACTGAACAAAGTACTCTAGATGAGGTCGTACTAATGACCTATACAGTGGCATTATTACTTCTTTCTTTATACTGCTGATTCCTCTCCCTATGCAACTAAGCGTCTGACTTGCCTTCTTCATTGATTTGTTACATTGCCTTTAAGTCCCCTGAAATAGTGACACCTAGATCAATCTCTTAGTAGTTTCCATTTATACTATATTTAGTCTTTGGATTTTTGAGATCCAAGTGCATGGAGTCAAAAGAACACTGCAGGTAAGTATGGAGCTCAAGCAAATACCACTAATACAGGCATGGGAGAGGTCAACCGATGATGACTGTAACCAATGTTAAAACATCAATGGTGGTAGTATCAATGTTGACACTCTGAGAAGATGGCTGGTAAACTTTGGTGGTACTGGGAAGACGAGCAAGTAGCACTAGAGTGCTCAGACTTTACTACACATGCACAGATCTTCTCAGGAGTCAGCAATACAGTCAAGCAGCCTTCATAGGCAGCCCAGCATTTCCAAGTGCCCCAGAGTGATGACAATGGGGGTCAGGCTTTGAGGTCTTTTCCCCTCCTATGAGGCCACTCCCCCTATTTTTTCAGTGAGCAATTTAGTGTGCACCTTGGGTCCCAGGGCACAGGGATGCCTCTGAAGGACAGGGGTTCTGAAAAGATAATGTATTTCCTATATGTAAGAAGTGATGATCACTAATGAGATCATTTAACTTCTTAATTGGTACCATGCAAAGCTACTGCAACTGCATGGTCAGGTGATCAAGCATTTGTGATGGCAAGTGCCTTGGAGGATGTTGGATGAACCCTATCACAGTATCAAGTTAAGCCAAACTTTTTGTGGCATTTGCTGTGGGAGCCAAACTCAGAAAAGCTTTCTATTCCAGAGCTTGGATTCTGATATAGGGAGTGATTAAAACTTCTATGGAAATACATTTGTAATTGAGATTTTTTTTTAAGGCTACGGAATTGCTAACTTTAGCAAGTGAAGCTGCTGCCCAGAAAGACAGATGCCCATGAGAGTCATTACAAACTCATTCACAATTGTGTACAGATACACAGCCCATAAACAAGATGACCATCAAACTATGGCAGGGGTTTTCAAACTCGGTCCTCACCCCCACACAGTTCACAGTTTACAGGTCACATTGCAGGTGCATTCATTCCTCATTGACACATTTTAAAAGATCCACAGGTGGAGCTAATTATTTCACTTGTGATTCTGTTAGGAGACTTGTAAAACATGCACTGTGTGGGGTCCTGAGGACTGAATTTGAGAACCTGTGAAATATGGTCAAACTAATGTGAGACTCAGTTGCAAATGGAAGTACAGCAGCAGATATCTAAGGTCCTTAATAGTTTATTTTGATACTTAGAGGCAGTGTTCCCTCTAAGCTGTGCGCGTGTGCGCGCGCACACAACTCGACGAGCGTGCACACAGACATTACAACAGAGCGCACAAAGCAGCAGTGGTCACTTTTTGCAGTTGTGGACTCAATGTCTGTTTCATCCATTAACTACATTGTGTGCTGTGTTTTGAATGTTTAATATCATTTTGAAGTAAAGTTAACACAAATGCTGAACGTAATTTTCCAGTTATATATAAGTGACGCACAAAAATTAAAATTTCCTTCCAAAGTTGCACAGCCAAAATCTTTTGCTGCACACAGCCTTCGTAAAATTAGAGGGAACATTGCTTAGAGGGTACATTTACTAAAGCTTCTAAAATTGAAAAGAGGTGATGGTTCTCATATTGACCAATCAGATTCTGTCTATCATTTTCTATGATGCAATAGAGAAATGATAGACAGAATCTGATTGGTTGCTCTAAGAAACATAACCTCTTTTCATCTTCAGAAGCTTTAGTAAATGGACCCTTTAATATTATGGAATTCCTAGAGAAAATGTATATTTTCTGGCAAATTTCGCAAATATTGAATGATGATTAGGCCCCTTTAGTGTGTTTCCTCATCTCTTTGTCCTTAGTGGTAAGGAGATTAGTATTTTTTGTCTCAGTGTGGCCTTTGTCTGTGTGTCTGTTGTCAGTGTGTAGACTGATAGAGAACCACATTTGTATACCTAATCTAATTTTCCTTGTTTTAGTTTACTTCTTTTTCAGTTTGTGTGTTGGCTGAGTGTTATAGCATGTTACAAAAATAATACAAAGTAATATAATACATCACTAGCAGCATCATAGATTATTAATAAGATGTAACTATCATCTCTAGTTGAATACCAGGTAAATAATTATCTTGCTTATCTGCTTATGTTAGCAACATATGGACATGCGGATGTCATTCATCAAACGTATGTGGAACTTTAAAGAGCATTGCAAATACCATATACATTATTTTATTGCTGTGGAATACACATTTCCTGTCCCAGCACAATAGTCAGAATAATAATTCCATCTAGTTTAAGCACCTCCCTGTTGATAAAGACGTACATTACCTGCAAGGTTAAATGCGTTCAAGTTTTGTTTACAATTCATAGCAGGAGCGTTTTTCCAGGATTTACTTTATTCCTCAAACACTCGTCATGGAACACTGATAGTAGCTGCATGCCTCCTGCAACTGAGACTAATGCTTTTAGTAGTAATCTACTGGCTCTGCTACAAAGTGAAATGAATTAAGAGCTCTTTGGAAGCCTTTTGATACACATGATTTGACCTTTCTTCTCGGTTACTGGTGCCATTAGGAGCTAATAAGCATGATGTTTGAAAACATCCTCTTTCGGGTGACAGATGGTTTACTCTTTTACAAGTACAAAGCATATTTCATGTAGATATGTTTTTATTTTTAGGCACATATAACTCAAATTAAACACATTTGTGTTAAGCGGACACTGGCTAAAATGTATTCAATTGTTGTTTTGTGCTATTATTTTTAATTTTTTAGGAAATTTAATATATGGGGATATATATATATATATATATATATATATATATATAGAATTTGTAAGACGGTCAGGCACTCCAAATAACATATAATGGCTTGCTTCAGTCGGTGCCTCCACAATGAAGTATCATATAGAGACGGGGGGGGTGCGGCACTCACGACTTATTCTTTCTCAAGTAAGATACAGGGAGCCAATGTAAACAACGTTTCAAATTTTATAATTTTTCGTCAGGTTTATAAAAATACAACATACAAAACATACCTTTATAGATGAAGTAAAAATCACCCGTTGTGCGTGGCTGAGCGGGCTGGGACTGCACACCCGCCCCCTTGACCATAATGATGACGTCATGCAGTGCGACTGTCATCCCAGTGAGTGGAGATGCCATCACCATGGCAACCCTGCCATACGATGACAGTCGCACTGCATGACGTCATCATTATGGTCAAGGGGGCGGGTGTGCAGTCCCAGCCCGCTCAGCCACGCACAACGGGTGATTTTTACTTCTTCTATAAAGGTATGTTTTGTATGTTGTATTTTTATAAACCTGACGAAAAATTATAAAATTTGAAACGTTGTTTACATTTGCTCCCTGTATCTTACTTGAGAAAGAATAAGTCGTGAGTGCCGCACCCCCCCGTCTCTATATGATACTTCATTGTGGAGGCACCGACTGAAGCAAGCCATTATATGTTATTTGGAGTGCCTGACCGTCTTACAAATTCTACTTTAAAGCTGTTCATTTGCCAGTGAACTTCTTTGCCACGGCACCCATCGCAAAAAGAAGTCATTTTTTCATCACGGATGTGTTGGATTTCTTTTTGGTGAATCTACTTTTTACACAGCTCACTTATCGGGTGGTCTCTTGGCAATCTTATTTGTTTGCACAGATAATTATCTACCTGTGCGTATTTGCTCAGTAAGCATGACTGAGGACAACATTGGACAATTTCAATTTTCAGTGGACAATCTCCATACTTTCTCTGATGCTGAAATAAATGCCATCATCCTTGAAAAAGGTCTGGATGATGAACTGGAAGCTGCAACCGCTGACATTGTGTTCCGTGACTTACTACGGCTTAAGAAAAAGGAAATTGATTTCCATCTACATGCAGTCAGTCTGAGTGACTACTACAAGGCTAAAATGATCCCTAGAGGATTTAGGGTTCGTAACTGCCCGACTATAGGCAGATTCGATCCCTCATTTTGCAAACGGTGGGTGGGCACACTCAACAGATGCTCCCTGGACCTTATGGTCTTAGTGATAGAGCAGTCCTCAAAGGAGCTTAAAATCATTAAAGAAAAAATCGGCAAATTTGAGGAGACTCATCTCCCAATATTTACAGCAGATACTGACACTAATTGGATGGAACGACTACAAAGCCAGATCACTACTTACAAAAAGGAGCTAATCCTCTTCAAAAAACAAAAACTATCTAAAGTTCAAGGAGACTATGATAGGCATAACGTATACCGCTGGCTTAGCGGTAATTCATCTGACGGACAGAAGCGTCCCTTCTTCCGCCGCAAGAAGCCTTTTAAAACGGGACAAAATCAATTTGATACTGATTCATCCTTAGATGCCCAAAGCTCCTTCAGTGATTCTGACAAGGCCTCATCTAGCAAGGTCCCTTTAGGGGTCAAAACCCGTCGAGGGGCCACAGGACAAAAAGGCGACAAACCCGCAGAAGTAAACAGTGGCAGAGGCAGGGGAAGAGTGGGTCGTCCTCCGGCCAACAAGAAAGCTTAATTTACAATCTTTCCTCGTATGAATTATCAGCGAGTGAAATTAAACTGTTAAACCATGGACTTTCCTTTATCCCCTCTGTTCCTGTCCAAGATCTTCAATGCAAAATTGAAAAGCACGACTTATTGCGCAAAATTAAACTAAAAGAATTTTTTGCTAACAACCCCAGAGACCCTGTGCTTGATCAGATGCCAATTCCAGCGGCGATTAAGAAATTTGCACCTGTGTCAACTTTTGAGCCCGTGTCGACCAATCCCACAATCAAGACGTATGGCAGGTTGCTTGACCAGGGTATTTCAGCAATTATCCAGCAACCTAATGTTGTACATCCCAATCTTTCTCCTGAGGAACGTTTTGCTCTTAAATCATTGGCCAACAACCCCAACTTAGTTATCCGTTCAGCGGACAAGGGGGGAGCAATTGTGCTCCAGGATATTGATGCTTATAATACTGAGATCATGCGACATCTGTCTGATCAATCTACCTACCGACAACTACCACGCAATCCTACTGCTGTCTGTAGACAGAAATTATTGGAAATTCTACAATGGGGCGTTGATCAACATATCATCACAGAAGCTATAAAGAAGATCCTCTCACCTGAATTTCCGTTGGTGCCTGTGTTATACACCCTGCCCAAGATCCATAAGGGCTTGGACCCTCCACCCGGTCGACCTATTGTGTCGGCACATGGATCTCTTCTACAACCCTCGGCTACATATCTGGATGATTTACTACAGCCTCTTATCAAGGTCCAACCGACTTTTTTGTTAGACACCACATCGTTTTTAAAAGATCTTAATGATTTACCGCTGCTTGATGACGATTGCCACCTTTCCACGATTGACGTGGTTAATTTATATACTGTCATCCCCCATGCAGCCGGTTTGGCTGCTATGAAAAGATTTCTTCAAACCCATAGTGACTTTAATTTGGGTAAAATTGAGTTTATGCTAATGCTTTTGGATTTGATTTTGCATAATAATTTTTTCATTTATAATAACATTTTTTATTTACAGGTACAAGGCTGTGCCATGGGATCGTCTGTGGCACCAGCCTATGCTAATATTTTTATGTTTTCGATTGAGCAAGATGTTTTCTTTTCTGACAGTTCTTTCTTTGACAATTTTTTATATTTTAAGCGCTATATAGATGATCTGTTTGTGCTATGGCGGGGTGATCCTGCAAAATTGATCAACCTGTTAGCCATTCATAATACATCGGTTAGTCCGATTAAATTTACATTTGATATTAATGATCGACATGTCCATTTTTTGGATGTCGACGTCTCTCTAAATGATCATTGTATTGCTACCAGCGTTTATATAAAAGAAACTGACAGAAATACTGCCTTACAACCTATGAGTTGTCATCCCCCTAATCTCATCAGATCCCTTCCGATGTCTCAGATGATTAGATATCGGAGGATCAATAATAATGACACCATTTGTGAGAAACAACTTGATGACCTCATCAGCAAATTTTTGCTACGAGGTTACAATAAAAACCTGTTATTACAATGCAAATCTAAAGTCCTTGGCATGGATAGAACCACTCTCCTTACTCCTAAAAATAAAGCTGATTCTCTCCCCAACGTTGTCACCTGGGTTAACAAATTCAATACCTCCACTAATGCTTTGACATCTATTGTCAAACATAATTGGCCCATGATCGAAAGTGATAGATCTCTTCCTTTTAAAGATCACCGTATCATGCCTTGTTATTCCAGAGGTCGAAATTTAAAAGATTTGTTAGTTAATACTAACATGGTTTATAATCCAATCCCTATCGAACCAATGTGGTTAAACCAACTGAAGCCTGGTTGTTTCAGGTGTACTTGCGTAGCCTGCCAATTTATGCTCACGGGTGACAGTTTTAACCACCCGCATACTGGCAAAACTTTTAAAATTAAACACCATTTTACTTGCTCCTCTTCTTACATTATATACCAGCTTATCTGCCCATGCAGTTTGAATTACATAGGCAAGACTCAAAGAAAATGTAAAGAGAGGATAGCGCTTCACCGTAGCGCCATCCGTCTCGCTCTATCCAGCGGTAAAGCCGACCAGCCGGTAGCTCGGCATTTTTTAGAACACAAGCATCCCCTTAACAGCTTACGCTTTAGAATTATAGACTGCGTCCCAGCCTCTATCAGAGGTGGTAACCGTCCATTGCAATTGTTGCGGTGTGAATCCCGATGGATTCACCGCTTGGACGTCATTTCACCCAAAGGGTTAAATGAACAAATTTCTTTTGCAGTATTTAAATAAGGTATATTCGACTAGTTTGTTTGCATTGTTCCGCTTTTGAAATTGTTTATTATGCTGCGTTAACTCAGATTATTTCTTTTTCTGTCTCGTATGGCAGGGTTGCCATGGTGATGGCATCTCCACTCACTGGGATGACAGTCGCACTGCATGACGTCATCATTATGGTCAAGGGGGCGGGTGTGCAGTCCCAGCCCGCTCAGCCACGCACAACGGGTGATTTTTACTTCTTCTATAAAGGTATGTTTTGTATGTTGTATTTTTATAAACCTGACGAAAAATTATAAAATTTGAAACGTTGTTTACATTGGCTCCCTGTATCTTACTTGAGAAAGAATAAGTCGTGAGTGCCGCACCCCCCCGTCTCTATATATATATATATATATATATATATATATATATATATATATATATATATATATATATATATATATATATATATAGTACTCCAATAAATAGAGGCACACAATCCAGGTATATAATCACAACAAGTGTATTGGGCAAATGCACATCATGCACATCTAGCGCTTTTGGGGGATGCAATCCCCGTCCTCAGGATGATAGCCCCAACAGAAAAAAAGTGTAATCAACTTCATTACCCCCAACAATCAAATATATAGATACACTAATTACTTACCTGTCCACTCGCACAGCGCCCAGAGCTGCCCATCCTCCTGCAGGACGCGCATATACTCACTTCCTGTAGAGCGCCAGGAACTGTGTCTGGAACGCATGTCCTGCGCTCCAAACCTCCACTTCTGTGTTCCACTCAGTTGGAGGCGCGTCATCCTGCTCCAGACAGAGCTGTCCTTCTGCGCTGCCGCTGCTAGGACAGGGAATACTAAAAACAAACATACAGTAATCCGACATTAGTGAAACAGCATGAATATACATAAATACCTACTTAAACAGATGTGACAACCCTCAAAGGGGCCATAGCTGCAATCAGACTAAACAATACATCAAAATGCAAAAAAATAATAAAATAAAAATTATAATTGAAAAAACAAGAAAAACAATGCATACATTCATCAATGTGGGCTGTAGCACAATGGGCCGTGAGATTATGCAAAGACATCATATAAATCACTTAAGCTAACAATTAGCCTAGTAATTGTTTATGTGTACCACACAGATGTATTCAAAAAAGAAATCTCAACAACTATACTGGATCGAAAAATTTATGCTAAACTATTCCAATTGATTTTGTCGTTGAGGCCACCAGGTTTGGTGGTCCCCAACCGCAAAATCCACTGGGTCTCTTTAATGAGTAATTTTTTTGCCCTATCCCCTCCACGGGTATTTAATGGGACCTGATCCATGATGAAATATTTAAGGGATGCTTATGCGAATGCTCTTAAAATGACGTGGAACCGGTTGGTCCACGTCCTTTCCTTTCAAACTGAGATCAATTGAGGACCAGTGGGCTGCCATCCTCTCCTTAAATATAGAATACAAAGAGGTATCAACCAAACAGTGCGCAGTAAAGCCCCTGGTGCAGCTAAACACAAATTTACTCAGTAGAAAACACCTTTAACTACTGACAAGAGACAATGTAGACAAAAAAGGGGTAGTGAATTTGAACGGTCAGCGCTCAAGAGGTCAATATGTTAATAAGGAAAGATACACCTTATATACTTATACTCAGGGCTATTTTTGTGCAGGCTCCAGCAGGAACTGAGGCCCTTATTCTAGTTCACTCTTTCTGACAAAATATTTCTTAGATGGACAAAACCATGTGCACTGCAGGTGAGGCCGGTGTTACTTGTGCAGAGATAATTAGATTTGGGTGGGGTTTTACACCTGCCTCACCTGCAGTGCACATGGTTTTGTCCATCTAAGAAATATTTTGTCAGAGAGAGTGAACTAGAATAAGGGCCACAGTTCCTGCTAGAGCCTGCACAAAAATAGCCCTGCTTATACTTAAGAGGTACTGATTAACTGGATTCACAGGTTGTAGTACCAATTTCCACAAGCTTCTTATTTTCACCTATTGATAGAGCAGGGGAGACAGAATACAACACAGCATGGTGCAGATCAATTGGGTAAAGGAGAATTTAATACATAAAATTACACTTACAATTTATTGCACTTTATTGTAAGTGCAATTTTATGTATTAAATTCTCTTTTACCCAATTTATCTGCACCATGCTGTGTTGTATTCTGTCTCCCCTGCTGTATCAATAGGGGAGAATAAGAAGCTTGTGAAAATTGGTACTACAACCTGTGAATCCAGTTAATCAGTACCTCTTAAGTATAAGTATATAAGGTGTATCTTTCCTTATTAACATCCTCTCCTTAAACTTATGGGTGGTTTGCCGCACATACCAGAGGCCACACGGGCATATAATGGCATACACCACGTGTGTTGAAGAACAGGTAAGGACCGATCTAATTTCATATTTCTTGTTGGGGGGGGGGGGGGGGTGTTGGAAATCTTGCACTTGATCATGAATTTGCAAGTTATGCAAATACCACAACTGTAGCAACCAGGGGGTTTGGTATAAACGTTAGGCGGTACTGTTTTTGAAAAATCGGATATGTCTTCATGGACCAACCGGTCCCTAAGGTTATATACATACATACATACATATACATACATATACATATATACATATATATATATATATATATATATATATAGACATTGGATGGGCTCTGCACACACTAAATTAACTGATAATAAATAGTGGAGATTTGGTTCATGAATTGATCAATGCATTTAAGCCTGCAGCCCCCGTCAAGGGACCCCACTGTTCTGCAGGTCCTACCACTATTGCTGAAAATGGCTGCAATACACATAGCTATCACATCAATGTTTGATACCAGGCATGCTATCTGGTCTGAAGCTCACAGCAGACTTTGCTTTTATAGGTGAGCAGCTACCAACACACCTGTCACTAATCATCTAGGGAAATGGCTAACATAAGCTATGGAATCTTAGTTAAAAAATGGTGCATGAGAGAATGTGACCACAATAAGACTAATTAAAAAAATTAATCTAATAAACAATATATACACTTAACATCGGCACTCACCTTTCCTAGTTTTGGGGTGCCCTATGGCTTGTGACCACATTGTTTAAACAGACATTGGATGGGCTCTGCACACACTAAATTAACTGATAATAAATAGTGGAGATTTGGTTCATGAATTGATCAATGCATTTAAGCCTGCAGCCCCCGTCAAGGGACCCCACTGTTCTGCAGGTCCTACCACTATTGCTAAAAATGGCTGCAATACACATAGCTATCACATCAATGTTTGATACCAGGCATGCTATCTGGTCTGAAGCTCACAGCAGACTTTGCTTTTATAGGTGAGCAGCTACCAACACACCTGTCACTAATCATCTAGGGAAATGGCTAACATAAGCTATGGAATCTTAGTTAAAAAATGGTGCATGAGAGAATGTGACCACAATAAGACTAATTAAAAAAATTAATCTAATAAACAATATATACACTTAACATCGGCACTCACCTTTCCTAGTTTTGGGGTGCCCTATGGCTTGTGACCACATTGTTTAAACAGACATTGGATGGGCTCTGCACACACTAAATTAACTGATAATAAATAGTGGAGATTTGGTTCATGAATTGATCAATGCATTTAAGCCTGCAGCCCCACGTCAAGGGACCCCACTGTTCTGCAGGTCCTACCACTATTGCTGAAAATGGCTGCAATACACATAGCTATCACATCAATGTTTGATACCAGGCATGCTATCTGGTCTGAAGCTCACAGCAGACTTTGCTTTTATAGGTGAGCAGCTACCAACACACCTGTCACTAATCATCTAGGGAAATGGCTAACATAAGCTATGGAATCTTAGTTAAAAAATGGTGCATGAGAGAATGTGACCACAATAAGACTAATTAAAAAAATTAATCTAATAAACAATATATACACTTAACATCGGCACTCACCTTTCCTAGTTTTGGGGTGCCCTATGGCTTGTGACCACATTGTTTAAACAGACATTGGATGGGCTCTGCACACACTAAATTAACTGATAATAAATAGTGGAGATTTGGTTCATGAATTGATCAATGCATTTAAGCCTGCAGCCCCCGTCATATATATGTATATATATATATATATATATACAAAAGGAGAGGCCCTTTCCTGCGCTAGTGGAATGAGAGCAGCACCTCTGAAGGGTCCTCTGCTAGCCAAGACCCAGTCTAATAGACATAGAAAAAATGGGGGGAGATCAGAGTGCGCTATTGAACAATAAATGTCACTTTAGAAAATAGTATATTAAATATAAAATATATAAAAAGTACACATATATATCATGTACAATAAAAGAACCCTTCTTGGGGTATCACAAATACACAATTGGTGAACATCAGTAGTAATTGCTCAATTCAGAGATTTTTTGATCACAGATAGAAGGCCCAACGCGTTTCGTCAAATCATGACTTCATCAGGGGCAGAAATTGCAATCAGCAGTAACTATGGATGTTCAGTACAAAAAGGCTAAGGAATCAGATGTCTTAGAAATAATCCGGTAAATTTCCAGCAATCAGAAAAAATAAGGGATTTTTCTAGCTTGATATAACCAATCTAAGGTATTTTGCCAGATGTGATAGAATCCTCAAAGTAAATTAGCAAAGATAAGAGCAGTCACAGTTAAGCTGTTAAGGTGTGCACACACTATGCGATATTACAAACGATATTGCTAATTTTAGCCCATCTTATTTGTAGTGCCGTATTGTGCGTACGCTCCAAACAATATATATCCCGCATGTCGTTTACGCCTCTCTCTTGTCTGGTCATGCAGCTCAAACTGACTATATCATCAAGGACTGCATGTTGAGCGGGAATCTGAGGACATTATTGAACGATATTGTTAACTATATCGTTCAGTGTGTATGCAGTTTATTGTTTGCCCGGTAGTTCATGGTAAATTGTAGACGATACCGCCTAGTGTGTGCTCACCTTAACAGTCATGTTGAGGATATGTAGTCAGATTGTTGACAGGGATAATGTTAATATTTATAATATGAATACCAGCATTACCATTATTTATATCTACATGGGTAAAATATCAACAAATACAAAATGTCGACATGGACGTTGTGATAAAGTCAACATTAGCATTAGGGTTAACGTTCTGTTTCGGCTTATGCGTTAGGGGTTAGCATTAGGGTTATACTTAAGGGTTAGAGGTAAGGGTTAGCATTAGGGTTATGCTTAGCTGTTAGGGTTAGAGGTAAATATAAGAAATAAGGTAAGGGTTATGTTTAGGCTTAGGGATAAGGGTTAGCATTAGGGTTAGAGTTTTGAATATACACCTACCACTTTGTCAACATTCTGACCATGACGAAACTCATACAGTATATTAAAGGTGTAGATTCAATAAACAGACATATGCATACACAGTCATACACGGCCTCTGTCATCCATCCACTGCCTCAATACATACAGATGGATCGCCTCTCATTCATCACCGGGAATCACCAGAATGCACCCGCTGTCGATCACCGGTGGAGAGGCCCTCCATCTGACTTGGCTGTGTGAGCGGCTCACACGCACGCGCATCCTAGTCACTCGGCGGGGAGCAGAAACCCTGCCTGTCTCTGCTTCAGTGAGATGGGCAGGGTTAGGGTGGGGGGTGCGGGGAGGCGGCGAGGACTGGCTGGGATGTGACAGAGAGCTCCATTGGAACGGAGTGCGCGAGCGTCAGGTGCACGCGCGCCCCCTTCTGGCTGGGGCTGGCAGAGGCTGGCGGATGGTGATTCTATTGCCAGCCACCAGCTGAAAAAGAGGCGCTCTATCCGTATACATACACAAGCACACACACACCACTTGCATATATATATAAATATACATACAAACATAGATACATAAAAACCCCTGCCCAAGGCAGCCACTATGATGAGTATCACATTCCCACATCAAAGAGCACCTTACGGTTGGTGTGGCAGTTACTGCTGCCACTGGCTCATGATGCAGCTGTCCAGGATGGCAGGAAAGCACTGCTCCCTGTTGGTTCTGTCAGCTCCGCAGTGCCTATGTTCGCCGCTGACTCTAGCGAGCAGTGAGGCGGCAGCTGGTGAGGGACTGGTGGGCGGGCCGCTGCTGCCTGATTGATACACTAGTGCTCAGTTAATCTCCCCCCACCTCCTACCTCCTGGAAACTGCAGCAACCGGGGAAACTTTTTTTTAAAAACGTGACGGGAGAAAAGTGGCGGCCGCTCATGGGATCCGTGGCGCTGCTTTATCTAAATGATAAATAAGGGGCGCCCTCCAGCGGCTGGCACTCTAGGCAGCTGCCTAAAGCTATATTCAAGAGGAAAAATGGGAAGATTGCGCTAATATATATACAATAAATTCCAATGCACCATGGAGGGGATCACATTTATAGCAAAAGACTGGAGACTGCTTCAAACTATTGAATCAAAAAACAATTTAATTGACATATAAAGTATACATATGTATAGCTATTTAGGGTGGCCACCTAAAAAATTTAACATGTATATTAGCATATGCTATAATAACAATGTGCACATAAAAACAAGCTTAAATATTTAGCTCTGGATAAAAAAGGGGGTGATGATAATATTCACTCTGAATTTACATAAAAACTAGCAATCTTGCATATGTTGACACTGTGTCTACTGGGTTTAGTGTCAGACCATACTGGGGATGTTTTAGTAGAATGCTGGTAGTAACAATGTCCTTTTCAGGAGCAATGGATCATAGCACAGTGAGCGCATACATCACCTGTGCTGCCGGATGGTAAAAAGTCCTGTGTGGTGTTTGTTTGGTGGAGTGTCCCACCTGAGGAGAATGACAGTGCGGACCTGGATGTAATGGCCGGTACGCGTGTCTCTCACCCACGCTGCCGGAGATGTTAGGGTCCTGCAGTGCACCACCGTGACATTCACTCACGGGTGCTTGTGTCGGTTCCTGCTGGCGTTCTCCACTCTGCACAATGGACAGGGGCTGGCGGATGTAAAGCTGCCTAGTGGTAGCGCTGGCCTTGGGTCTGGAGAAGGTGAAAATTGGAATCTGCTCCGTTTGCATTATGATAAATGTCATTTCATGTTTTTATCCAATAATTTACAATAGATTACTCTATAAATACTGAATGGTAAGTATACAGCTAATATTTTTCTGTACCAAATATTTTGATTTTCATAAATATGACATAAAAAAAAAAACATCCTAAGTATCCCTACTATTAACCACTGTTTAAGGTACCGTACATACTAGAAAATCCATTAGAGATTGCTACATAATACTAGAGGTAAAGGAGAAGACATTGATTTCTTAAACCACAGATCCTTGCATTGCTGCACTCAGTGGATGGAGCATTGACTTAAATGTGCAGGTGTAAAATGTTGCTGGAAAAAGATGTCTGTTTGCATGATAAATCACTCTCCATTCAAGATGCATCCAGCTCTGAAACAATGGGTGCTAGATGTCTGCCGATAGTCAGGATTTCGATGGTCAGTACTCCGACATCAGAATTCCAACTGTTTAAATGCCTGACAGTCGGGATCCCGACTGATAGGGGCTATTCTCCCTTGTTGGGGTCCAAGACCCCCATAGAGGGAGAATAGAACCTGTGGCGAGAGCAGTGGTGTAGCTAGGCGCGGCAGTGCCCGGAGCGAGGGCATGTTTGCCCCCCCCACACACACACACGATTTGTAGTAGGCGGGGCTCTAGCGTGGCAAAAAGGGGTGCGGTCTAATATTATACCACACACACCGTAATGTAATTAAATATATAACAAACCATAATGCCCATTACATACTATATAACAAACTAGGAACTTCATGCTCAATGCCAGGGGCTTCATGCTCAATGCTTATTGCCAAGGGGGACTGAAATAGCTTGTTGCCAAGGGAAACTGAAATAGCTCGTTGCCAAGGGGGACTAAATAGCTCATTGCCAAGGGGGACTAAATAGCTCATTGCCAAGGGGGGGACTAAAAAGCTTGTTGCCATTATCTGACAGGGGACGAGTTTAAGTTGCTCCTGATTTATTTAATTTCACTATTTAATGTACTGTACAAACTTTACCAACTTATGAATGCTTGATACGGCCATACCTTTTGTACAGTATATTCCATGCCTGCAGTTCGGCAGCGGGATGTGGCTGTCTTTTTTTTATTCATTTGCTTTAAATATTTTGAATATCTGTATTTTAATATTCCGATTTTGTAAGTTAGTATTTTTATTTTATTTTTTATTTTCTATGTGCAGAACTGACCAGCAATTTGTATTACAGCTGGGGTGATGCAATGTCAGGTTGGGAAGAAGCTCTTCTCCCTACCTTGGCAAAATGTCATTGTCCCCTATACAGCTGCAAACACCTCAGATGTTAGTTAAGCTAACCTGTAGCAAAGGCCGGAATGCTGAGCACAATGTGGGGTGAGAGGAAAGCGGTGCAAATCACTCCCTCAAATTCCCAACAAAGCGCCATGGTGCAGGATTGTGCCCAGCGCCAGGGCCTTCTATACACAACCGCTCATGCATAAGAGAGCGAGAGTGATGCGCGGTACATACCAGCCAGCAGAAGTAAGGGGCGGGTGGGCTCTCCATGCATAATGAAGGCCAGCGGGCAGCAGTGCGGGCGAGCGAGCCGATGCTGAGTGGCTCTCAGCGCGCTGTGCGGCGCCGGCGTCTGACGTCAGACGCCAGCGCCTCACAGCGCGCACAGAGCACGGGCAGGCTGGCTCCAGGCTCTAATATGGCGGTGCCCTGCGCGCAACCAGCATGCCTGGAGCCAGCTGCAGTGCGGATGGCGGCCAGCAAAATAACTGTGCAGAGAAGGGGGCGGGGGCGAGATTGCACAGCTCCGGCGCCATTTGATCTCCCTGCGCCTGGAGCGAGTGCTCCACCGGCTCCGCCCTCCCTACGCCCCTGGGCGAGAGAAGTGATCCACCGAGCCCACAAGTAGCTTCTTTGCGCTCGCCCCCTTGTCGGAGCACCAGCAGTGCCTAAATATTATATCTGCGCCCTCACGCCGAAAATTTTGGCAGCACCCCCCAGTAAAGTTAAATGCCCTCCCTGCCTAACCCCTCCGCTCTTCCATAGCAGGAACCCGCATATGCTGCTTTGAAAACAGACCAGTACAAAATGTCCACCCCCGTACAGCAGACAGTTTCAGAGAACTGTCTGCTGTATGGGAGCGGACATATTATGATGGTTTGTTTTCATAGCAGCATATGCCAGGAGGGAAGTCGGGACCGTAGCGCAGACAAGTAAATCTGCAGGTCCTAGCCGCAGCACAGACGCGGCAACGTTGCAATAGCCAAGCAGACCCCCGGCGTCCGCAATTACACAGCGCCTCTCCGCTACCACCGGGTCTGCAGGCCATTGCTATGCCACTATTGGTATCACTCTTCTGCGGATGACACTCTTGTAAAACCCTTGCTTCCAGGGAAACTTTTCTCTTTAAATATTTGTCCCAGTAAATATTGAATACAAGTCTGCTTATCATAACTTGTTGTTTTAAATAAATATTGTAATAAAGTGAAATATTGCTTTACAGTATTTAATATATTGTAATTTCCACAGAAACAAGACTGTTTAGACAGCTGTAGAAAAGTGAACCACTGACAACATTTCTTGCTTTCTAGTAAAATGTACATTTAGGGTACTTGTTTCATCTTTTGTTGTAACAGCTGTTGAAGTATACATGCTACAACAATCTGCTGGCAGCGTTCTGCCTAAGAACCTAGAATATCATTACTTGCTGAGGATAGCATATGATGAGGATGTTTATTATTTTAAAATATAACTTCTGAAAGTATTTAAAGGACCATGAAGTGCTAAAACAGAGTTTTCAGATGTAAACCACTGAGGTAAAATCTATTTATCACTGTTAACATGACTTTTTACTGGAGTTCTGTTAGAATGAAGCAGCATTGCATCATTGCCTTAAGCCTTGTCCCATACACACAGGGCGATGGGAGCCAGTGGTACTGAGTTGTGCTTAGGCAAGATTGCTCACCCCACATCGCAGCACACATGGGGTGCACCCGCGATGTGTGCTTAGCAAGTGGCGTAATTAGGTATTTGTAGGCCCCATAGCAATAGTTTGCAAGACCGATTTTCGTATAACCCAATGTCAAAAACAACAGGTCCGTAACTAGGGGGAGGGGCAGCGTTGCCAGTGATAGCCTAGTAACAGTGCCATGGCTGCAGGAGGAAGATGGCGTTCACGGGAGGAAGACGTGGGAGACAGCATCTTATCACTCGCTACATTAGCACAGCCAGCTCGCATTAAAAGAGACACATACCCAGTGCGTGGGTGTATGGTCCAGCTAATAAATATCTGGACATTTCTCTCCCCCTTTGGTGGTACAGCTGGAATATCTGCTTTGTAGTCATTAAGTGTAATTTATCCTGTCATAGATACTTTGTCCGTGCAATATCTGTTATTGAATAATTACAGTGATATTAATGTGGGCAAAAGAATAAGAATAAGTTAAAACCCTCAACAGATTGAGTGTATACAAGAGGGAATATCAAGCTGTCTAGAAAAATACAGTGTTTATTTAGAAGGGAATATAGAATACCCTCTTATTGTTGAAACCCAGGCAGAGATACCTATCTGCCTAGTTTACTTTGGAAAGTAACATATTATGTGAATCATCTGTTACAAAATCATACTTCCTTGTTAAACTGTATCAAAATCTCTGTGCTTAGAGGAATTTACCTCCATTAACTTATTACCCAGTTGAAATAGGGAAGAGAATTAGAATAATACATCCCTTATAATATCAACGGGTATCCAGTAACACATCGTACTAACAATTTGTTTTTGTCATATATAATATATGTGTGTTTGTCAAACCCTTTATTTTATTATAACTCTAATAAAAGCTATATTTTAAAATTACCAAAATCCATTTAAAATCATAAGAGTGCCCCAGAAAAAGAGTTCTCTTTTCTCTCCAACCATTTGTCTTAGTTATTTCGGACTCATGGGAGCACCACCAACCTAAAAAAATTTGACCCCTTGTGGACCTATTTCTGTAACGATGTTGGTTTAGGCTACTCAGGCCACACCCTCCACAACAAGCATCCGCCCACTCTGAAGTGGAACTTGAGGTGGGGGTAGACTCTGTGCGGGACTCACACCCCTGTCTGCTCGAAGTATACATGCTACAACAATCTGCTGGCAGCGTTCTGCCTAAGAACCTAGAATATCATTACTTGCTGAGGATAGCATATGATGAGGATGTTTATTATTTTAAAATATAACTTCTGAAAGTATTTAAAGGACCATGAAGTGCTAAAACAGAGTTTTCAGATGTAAACCACTGAGGTAAAATCTATTTATCACTGTTAACATGACTTTTTACTGGAGTTCTGTTAGAATGAAGCAGCATTGCATCATTGCCTTAAGCCTTGTCCCATACACACAGGGCGATGGGAGCCAGTGGTACTGAGTTGTGCTTAGGCAAGATTGCTCACCCCACATCGCAGCACACATGGGGTGCACCCGCGATGTGTGCTTAGCAAGTGGCGTAATTAGGTATTTGTAGGCCCCATAGCAATAGTTTGCAAGACCGATTTTCGTATAACCCAATGTCAAAAACAACAGGTCCGTAACTAGGGGGAGGGGCAGCGTTGCCAGTGATAGCCTAGTAACAGTGCCATGGCTGCAGGAGGAAGATGGCGTTCACGGGAGGAAGACGTGGGAGACAGAGGGAGGGTGGGAGCCTGCAGCCACCACTCATCCACCAGCACAGAAGAGACTTCGTGCCCAGCTTTTCACTGAGCCTGTCAGTGCTGCTCCATCTCTCAGCACAGCTCCTCTACTCCAGCTCCTTTCTCCATCTACGCTGCACAGCTCTTCAACTCCAGCCCCTCTGCTCCATCTCACAGCACAGCTTCTCTACTCCAGCTCCTCTGCTCCATCTCCCAGCACAGCTCCTCTACTCCAGTTGCTCTGGTCCATCTATGCAGCACAGCTCCAGTGTCCTCTCAACTCCACCTCTGCTCATCTGATGCTTTCAGGGCCAGCCGTGACTCCTGCTCTGGTCTTGAGCCCTCTCTCTCTAATACATTGAGGTGGTACTGGCCAATCCACGGTCACAGGCCTGTTAAGGCAAATGGCAGAGTCCATTTAGGCTCAGTTTAACTACCCTCCATGAGGGATACTTATGAATTTTCTTTCTGTGAGGGTTCAGATTACTTCCCTCTGTGAGGGGTAACAGCCAACAAATACATTGTTACATTTTAAGCATATTTAATTATTACAACAGCAAGCCGTAAATCAATTATAACTCTTTAAAGGTTACACATAAACCCTGGCAATGAGCATGTACCTCCTGGTAACGAGCATGTAGGTAAGCAGCACTTATGTGGTACTTTACGTAAGATACATTATAGAGTTCTGTATAATGTGTAATTGGCATTACAGCATGTGGTATATGTAATGGGCACTATGGCATGGGGCATAATTATGTAAGGGGCAATTCGGTGTCTGTGTTATAATGTGTAATTGGCATTACGGTGTGTGGCACAGGGCTGGATTATAATAGGGGCACAAGGGGTCAGTATCCCTGGGGCCCCCCTCTATCTAGGGGTCCCCTGTGGTTGGCATGTATTTTTAAAAATATATATTTTATTTAGCTAATGGTTTTGTGCATGGGAGTGGGGTAGTGCTGCAGCTTCACCTATCTGCCAATGTGACAATGATTATTGCATCTTCTGGACAGTAATTGGCATAAGTAGAATATGGTATTGCACATTGATGTTACCTTGGTTCCTTGAGAAAAGTTGCATTTAGGTACTGCCTTATTTTGTCCTAGATACTCCTCAGATACAGTAACTGCTATTTTTGTCCCAAAAAATGGTTTGTTCATTTCCCTTTAGGCTAATATAAAACTACCAATAACAGTAATAGAGCTCATTTGCTTCATTTAAGCATTATTAGATACATGTGTGTCTAACTACTAATTAATTGCTTATCTGCTGTGCCCATCTGTTCCTCGCACAAACTGCAATCACATGTAATGTTACAGTTTTTCCAAAAGGTATAGCTAAAACAGGCTTTCCCAACCACGGTCCTCAAGGCACACCAACAGTGCAGGTTTTAGTGATATCCAGGCTTGAGCACAGGTGACTTAATTAGTACCTGAGGGAATCTGATTAAACCATCTGTGCTGAAGCCTGGATATCACTAAAACCCGAACTGTTGGTGTGCCTTGAGGACCGTGGTTGGGAAAGCCTGAGCTAAAACATACTTGCCTACCTGACCCACTCCTTCAGGGAGAAAATGCTCTGTTCCTGGACTTCCCTGGTAATGTATGATTGCCAGCACCATGATTGTGGTGAAACACCTTTCTTATCAATTCCCTAACAGAGGATGGCAATCATACATTACCAGGGAAGTCCAGGAGCAGAGCATTTTCTCCATCAGGGTCAGGTAGGCAAGTATGAGCTAAAAGTACCTGCACCTTCAGGCATAAATGTCAGTTTGCATTTTGTGTAAGTTCTATGACACTGCACAGCAGCATCAGTGGTTTTGCCTTTTCCAACCTCTCTTTAGTTCATTTAAATGACATGGAAATATTGTGTGTAATGGTTGGCATGTTTGTGCAGTGTCATGTATAGGGAGAGTTTCTGTAGTCATATGCAGTGACCAGTGACGTGCTGTGATGTCATTACCTGGGGAGGCACTCACCTCACCCCTCACCCCCAACCACCCCCCACCCCCCTTGGCCAGGCCTGGACACCATGCTACATGGTATGCAGCGGCCGCCGGCACATTCGCCCCCCCCTCCTCCCACCCCCCGGCGGACTCACCTGTCCTCTCCTCGGCGGTGGCGGCAGACAGTCCTCTCCACGTCGGTGAGTGACATCGGCTTTCTCCCAGCGGCGCCGCCGAACTCCCCACTGGCCGCGCTGCTGCATCCTCTCCAGGTGGGCCCTGCATGTGTGTGATTGGACAGCAGATCCAGCACTGGATCTGCTGGCCCAATCACATCTGGGGGTGTGCGTTTATACTGGTGCCCCTGTCATTGCGGCACCAGTATAAGTGCCGCTTCCCCATTCATTTTCAATGGGCTTTTACAGGCCATTGCTGCACCCTGCCCACCCCTACCCACCCCACGGTGCCCGGAGTTTTAATGTTAACAGCGAGAGGCACCTCTCCCGCTGCCTCCCACCCTCACATGCAGCAGTTTAAGAGGGTGGGAGGCAGCCGGAGAGGTAGAAATGATGAAAATAATAAAAGAAGATATATAAATATCTTCTTTTTATTATTTTCATCATTATGACAGGGGAGGATCTGCCGGCATTGTCTAGTACTGTTATATGATCAGAACTTCTGGCATGCTGCAAATCCTTCCAACTTTTGAGCTTGTCGCATGTTCCTAAAAAGGATGTGGCCTTGAAAAAAGGAGGTGTGTCTTCATAGCAATTCAGCTATTGCGATCCACACCCCCATTTTTCACCACTAGGGGACATGATCAGAGATCTGTCAGGTGCTGGCCATGCTCCAAGCCCCTCAGCTGTGAATAAGCAGAGCAGTGAGTGACAGGGGGTATTCCAACTGCCCCTTCACCATGACACACTGCTTTTTCAGGCACTCCACCACAACCACTGAAGAGTGACAGGATGAGGGGTTTATACATGGAAATATGGCTTCTTACAGAGAGGATGGGGCTAAATGACAAAAATTTGAACCAAATCTCCTTGTGGATCCATGTATTGCGGCATTTTGCCATCATGGGGGTGGGGCTTAGTGATGATGAATCCCAGCACCACCCTGAAGTATCCCGCAGTGTCCCCTCTCTGGGCCTCTTCTGGAGAGAACACCGTTCAAAGGAAAACTACATGAAGTACTGCACACTCCTTGTTCCACAGAAGAAATGGAGATGTTTTTAGAGGAAAAGTCAGGTTGACGGCACTGAAAGGGGAGGATATCTTCATTGTAACAAGGGATTGCTTTGTTTCATGATCAAACAGAATTGTGTTCTTCCATCTCCTCCCATTTCAGTGTCTTCATGTGCTTTTGCCTCCAAATACATCTAAATGTACCTCATGTAATTCCCCTTTAAATTAACTTTTTTTCCCTAAATCTGGAACAAAGCATGTGCAGATCATTTATTTTTATTTAGGATTCAAGAAAACAAACTATGCCGTAGTTTTCATTAACAGAATAGAAAACAAAAATTAAAAAATATCAGATTTCAGTGGGGTTTTTCTGTTTGCATTCTTGCCAAAATATACTTAATACATATGACTATAACAAAAATGAAAATAGTCTAAATTTACAGGTTTGATGGAAAGAAACTAAAGTTGCATACACATGTTGAAATTTTGGTTATGTACAATTTTGACTATGTATTTCCCTTGAACTTCTCTAAGCCCAGAACTATCCAATTTTGACAATCTTGAGATTATGACCATACTGTATTTACTTAAGATTTTGACTATGGCTGATTTTGACTGTACTAAAACACGAATGAATACAAAATAGTAAAAATTGGCTTGCCTGAACAGTCTATTTTTCCTTGCAATGCCAATCCCAGGGGGACGGAGATCGGCATCACAAGCTTTATACACACTTTGCGATGTGTGCTAACTTCTTCTCTGATTTTGCCTATATAGTCAAAATTGGAAGCTGAAACCGCACCATTTATTTGCACCTTAAATTGCATTTTTTGATACATATGCCTCTGAATGTGAGCAACAAAAATTACTATACAAATGACATACAGTAAGAAAACAAAAGTGCATTTAAGGTCCATACGCACTTAGCATTTTTGCCCAGTGAGTACGGATGATGAGAAAAATGGCTTGGCCGAAAAATGCTTGGTCTATACTCTGTGCCCCCCCCCCCCCTGCTCGCCCTAATGGCAGCTGCTTCCTCCTCTGCCCGGCTCCCCGTGCCTGATCCCTCCGCCCGGCTCTGGTAGGTCTCCCGTTGCGGGGGAGCACGGGTCCGGGCAGCACATAAGACTTAGCAAATATCTTATCCGACCTCCCGACTCCGATCTGAAGCGCACGGGGCCGCGCATCGGGTCGGAGGTGATGTCTCCATATACGATTTGGGATGATTTCACGGCCTGATTCATCTAAATAGGGCAAAATCGTGCCCAAATCGCATAGTGTATGGGGGCCTTAAGTGTTTTTCTCCCTTTTTTAGCTATTTCCCCTGGGGTGGATGACATTTTATAGCAGGACGCTATAATACCAGCAGATGAGTGGCCGGGCCCACGGTGATGTGGGAGCGCGCATCAGCGCTCACCGCTGCCCCGTACTCACACTGGGTGGCTTTCAAACTGAAAGCCGCTCAAACAAGTAAACTGATCGGCTTTCAGCTCAAAGTTGCCCAGTGTGTTTGGCCCTTTAGTGTTGAAATTTTTTTGAAATGTATAGGACACTTTCTAGTACTGTTTATAATATCTGTCTGCTATACTTTTTATATTGTTACTTATGTAAAGTAAATGTCTGACACTATGTTTAGCCTAATTATATTACAGTATTTATAATGTGTGAGAACAGTTGGTCTATAAAATACATTTCTTTCCTGAACACTTCATATGCCTTCTCTCTCTGCAAATAGGATATGACAATGCTATGCTTCCTTTTACAGATAAGCCCTAACAGTTGAGTATGACAGGCACAACCGGATCCATTTACACTTGAACTTTTGACTTTACAGCTTACGTTAATTTGTTCAGTATAGTATTTACAAACAGTGTCGTGATGACAACGTAGGCAAATGCTAGTCTGACGCTCATATTCAAATGGTTTGTTTGCAAACAAATAAGAGTTCCACCAGTGGAGAGCATGCTTACGTCAATGAAACCACCTGAAGGAAACTGGATGTATGCAAAGCTGGAAAGTACATGTTTAAAACAGTGATGACCTTTACAAGCAGTCAATTAAACATAAGTTATTAAAATTGAATATAAAACAATTGTTCGAGTGTATAATCATTTAGCAGGGGTGTCAGGTTTGTTGTTGCACTAATTCAGGAAGCTAAATTCTGTACCGTATCTAAACTGATTATCACAATAGACGCCAAGTTGGTTCTGAGAAACGATTGTGAGTGCCAGTTTTGGAGGGCAGAGACAATGACATATAGAACAGTTTGTACCTGGTATGTCAACTGTCACATCATTTCTCAGGCTGAGATGTCAGATATATCCTTTTCAGACTGACGATTGTATAGTTTGAGTATCCAGCTTAAGAATATGGGGAGGTTGTCATATACTGTAGTTGCATTCATGACAGTTTTATAAAAATCTGTTGTGGTAACTGTACAAGATCACTTATAAGACAGCTGTGTTACACTAACAACTTATAAGATTTTTGTAACCCGGGATCTACTTTTTGTACACTTACGTACCGGTGATCTACCAGCGTCTCTTCCTGGGCCAAATATTCACCTTCCAGTACAATACGCTCCTTACATATTATGGCACACGGTACGAAGCAAAATTCACATTATGACACACGGTACGAGGCAAAATTCACATTATGACACACGGTACAAGCCAAAGTTCACATTATGACACACTGTATGAACCAAAATTCACATGATGACACACTAAAGAACCAGATAATCAGAGCAACTATGCACACTAACATAACACAAAGGGTCACCTTTACTGTGACCATCCCATTGAACTGGGATGAACAGAGACCCCTTCTCTGACCCGCTTCACAAGTCCACAACAAACACATGTGACAAAAAAAAGAGCCAGCTTTCTTACATATTCTGCCCTCTGCCGCCGCTGTATTTCACCCACTGCCGCCGCTGTATTCTGCCCGCTGACTTCACTGTGCTCAGCCTGCCACCTCCACCTTTCAGCATTCCTGGCAGATGCTGACTGCTCCTCAGCCCTCACGTGACATCACACGTGCGCCCGCGCATTGCATTACTGGGACCAGACCGCTGAAGCCAGAAGACTAGAGGCTTCAGCAGGTTCAATACTTAAGGAAATGATCGCGATCTACCGGCGGAAGGTCCGGGATCGACCTGTAGATCGCGATCGACGTAATAGCCACCCCTGATCTATGGGGATACATTGCTACTATAGTGTTAACAAAGTGCTGGCTATAATTCCACCTGCTTTGCGTGCATGGAATTATTGTATATGCAGATATTTGCCCAATTACAGAGTTGTATATAACTCTTTGGCCAGTCCTCCACTATTTATTTATTTATTTATTTATTTATTAACAGTTTCAGAAGATATTTGCACCACATAAAATGTGGGGATCACATACTGTTTTATACTGATTGCTGGTGTAACCCCTGCCTAAAACGGCAGCGAGACACTGTAGCCATTAGCTTCAACAGACAAGAAATTCGTGAGAAATGAGGTTATACTGTAGTTAACTTAGAGGCAGCTTTTTTCTTCCAATTTCATTTCTTTTGTTAGTAGACATAAATGATTTTTCTTTGTATAGCTCTATAAATCTATACTATTGTTTCTGCTAAACCTCATTCACTGGGATTTACTGGAGATAAAAGTAAACACTACGTTTTAAAAATAGATACAAATGAGCACTGCTATAAACAGACACTTCTGATACTTCCTTTTTTTGCTTTGACCCTCAAGCTTTCTATTTTAGGAAAGGTAAAGAGCTGAAGCTGAGACGGTTTGGTGCGGCTACACTGAAGATTATAAAATGTTACATTACTAGCATTAACTCACCTAGGCCCTTATTCTGATCGGTGCGTACTTTTCCGAATTCTTTCGGATGACGTTTTTTAGCCGTCTGCGCATGCGTGGAGAACGCGACGCGCATGTGCCACGCATGGTCTCTTTACTTGTTCTCACTAATACCGTACAGAAATGTGCACCGCAATCACTCGGGCAATATGGGTGTGTTATGGGCGTCATGCGGAATGACACAGGGGCGTAGTTTCAAAGTGGGCTAAACTGGGCGGAAACATGGGCGGACACGGGGGAGTACACATATTTGGGTAGGCGTGCATTCGGACAGCATGCCGAATGCACGCGAACAAAAAGGGAAGAAATGTGCGGTGTCCAAAAGGCTACTCTTGCTTTGCGGACACCACTCGGTCATGCGCTAGGCAATCGGAACGCCTAATCAGGACGGACGCACCTCAACCAATGTCACCTGAACACAATACAATCACATACTTTACCCATTACTTGTTAATTACACGCTTCTCACTGCTACAATTGGAAGCATGCAGCTTAAAGGGAACATTACATGCTGCACTTGTCACACACTTTTACACTGCAAATAATGAACACAGCTTAATATTATTAATACTAATACACATGGCACTTCTGCATGTATCAATTAATACAGACATTTGTGTGGCCAAAATAATATTTATTAAAGACACTTTGGTAAAAATGTAAAAAACAACACAAAACAAATGGGACCATAACAGGCCAAAAAAGAAATAATATAGAAGAAATAGCCACAGCAGAATCATTAGGAACACATCAGGTGGCTTCACAACAAAAGTACAGCACCAACACTTCAAGTACAGCACACAGTAATGGTAGCCGAAACAGGGCAACAGGGGAACCAAACATGACATTTGAACCGCAGGGAAATGTGGTGACCCTGGGCACGGATGTTGACACAGGATGCTGACACACACAGCTCAATGGAAGATTTGGGAAGACATAACGGTGGAGATTAATGGGGACACAAGTTCATTTGCGAGCACGTTTGCCCCTGGCAGGCTCCTTGCCACATGCAGCAGGTCTTTGGCCTCGTCCACGGCCAGAGTCAGATGGTGCCTCATGTGGAGCACATGCTGGTGAGGGGGTGGATGTTCTTCCCCCTCTGGCAGCAGGGAGTGATGGTGTTGGTAATGCACCCGAAGCGGGTGACATTAGGGCCCTATTGCTGGTAACTAGCTCCACCATAAGTTCATTATGGCGGAGGAGGAGGTCATTTTGCCGCAGGGCTTGATCAGCCAGCACCTGCAGGCTAGCAGCAATAGCTTGATGGCTGGTACTCATAGCTTGCTGGCTGGCACTCATAGCCTGCAGGCTCTCAGCAATACTCTGCTGGCTGGTGGTCAAACCCTGCAGCACCTTCTCGGCCCTACGCACCCGCTCGAATGCAGACTCTCCCTGCTGCACAATACTATCCAGCACACGGCCCCACATGGACAATTCAGCCGCGGACAATCCCGGCGGCTGCTGCACGGGCCTGCTACTGGGGCCAGGTGGCACAGACTCCACGGCCTCCTCAAGAGAATCTGGACCAAGCGGTGGGGATGCTGTTGAACGAGAAATTACCAATTACCACACATTCCGTGCCAAATGTTAAACATCTACTTATGGCCTGGCAAATAATTACCTTCAAGCGTAGAAGCCATCACTTCCGCTGGGGACTCGCTGTCTATAGTGCTCACCCCCCGGATCTCCTCCACTGCTATACAGCACTGGGCCATTTCTTCCAGGGGGGTGAGCTCCAGCTTGGATGGCATGGGGCCAGCCCCAGAGGTGTGGCTGTGTTCCCACCGCTGGGTCAATTTCTTCTTGAGGTTGCCTTTGAAGTCGTGCCACCTGCAATCAAAGTGTACATATTAATACATGTAACTACTCATGTTTGCTGTAGCACCCATTGCAATCTGAAACATAATACAACATGTGACTACTGACACCAAACTTACATTATATTCATTTTTCAAACCAACCCTTAGAAGATACAAAAACAGTCACCCTCCAATAACTATCAATTCTATGTCATGGCCAACATGTCTGTGCCTCCAAGCAACGTGAACACCCATTGACCAACTCCATCTAATATTGAATGTTAACATTACTGGACTTGTCCTACTCAAATGTAACACACATGTACTTGCCTCTTCTTAACGTGCTCCGTCTGACGAACTTGTGGAGCCACTGCATTAATCTCCGCCGTTATCTCCTCCCAGATCTTCCATCTCCTTGTGTGTGTCAACTTCACCACTGGGCACTCCATTAAATCTTGTGCCCGGGTCACCAGGATGTCAAGCTCCCGCGGTTCATATGCCATGTTTCTTGTGATTGGTTCCTCTGTTGCCCCACTGCGGCCACGGGCACGGGCACTGCCACTGCCACGGCCACCGGTTGCTGTACCTGAAGTGCTGGCCTGGCTACTCTGTTGGGAAGCCACCTGCTGTGTTCCCAATGATTCTGCTGATGCTGAGGATGGCCCTGCTGCTGATTGGCCTGATGTGGATGGGCCATCTGGGTGCTCTGGGTTGAGGGGCACATAGGTGGTGTTTGCCTCCATGCGTGCCAAGAGATTCTGCACCACCTGGTCTTCCTCTGACTCTGAGCCTGGCATGTTTGCAACAACTGTTTGCCTTTCTAGGACAACTTTAAATACTATTTCTGTAATTGGCGTTAATCAGCTGCAACCTGCGTTCCGTACGGCCGCGTCCCGTACGCCAGCGTCAACCGTGCGGCGCATACGTCCCGCCCCTTGGTGTTGAAAAATATTTCCAAAAAACCTGGCAAACTCAGTAAGTCTGAGTTATTTGCTAAATGCAGATTCCAACACCAATGACCAAATACAACTGAGGTCAGACATGCAATGTATATTTGAATGTACTTCTGTACTGTGCACTTGTTTGCTATGTAGTACAACTGACACTACCCATTCCATATGTCAATCCAGTCCACCACTTAGCCACAAGTAATCAGTGCTAGCATCCAAATCACATGTGAAAGCACTCCACATTCAGGTTAGATGCTAGCTACCTTTCATTCCACCTCTGTAGTAGGGGCCAGTAGAAGGTAAGTGTACACATGGCAGCATGGCCTAATTTTGGGAAAAGGTCTGCCTTCATTATAAATTAGCTGTTTAGTACCTTGTGGAGTTAGGTGTAAGTGTCTAGAGATGCACACTATTTCACCTGTTGCTTAGACCCATGTTTGGTGAATGTTATAGATTAGATATAATGTGTTTCCATCTTATTTTACACTGTTTAGGATGGGTGTGCGATGCAATGGGTTAGCCGTCTGTTCGGGCGCATACACGCTGTTAGTGTAAAAATGAACAATAAAGTTAATACCAAATATCACTCTGATCAACCAATGACAGCACATGATTGTTTGATTTGTGCCATTGCTAAGATGGCGGCTTATGGCAGAGCAGCACCCTTTTCTGCAGCCGAGCTGAGGACACTGGTCTCCGTTATGGAGACCAGGCTGGGCCGTGCGGGCCCCTTCATCACGAATAGGCAGAAACGCTCTGCCTATGCGGTGGCCCGCCGGCGGATATACGCCCGCACCCATGTGCGGCGGACCATCGCTCAGCTGGAGCGGCGGTGGTCCGACCTCCGGCGCAGGGAGCCAGAGAGGCTTCAATCCATAAGGGCCAGCATTGCTAGATGTGAGTATTTCAACAGTAAATGTGGATTTGTACATGATTGCTTAATTGACATTATGTAATCCACTAAGGTCAGCAGCCTGATCATGAGTTAAACATGGCATAGAATATATGAGTTTGACTCCCTGTAATGGTCATAAAATATGTTATTGGGGAGGATTAATGCTTGTGATGCTTAAAATGGCCCAAATGTCACAGCATACCTGCCATGTTACAGGCTGTGTTTTGTAAAGGCCACTGAGGAGCTGTTTGGCTGTACAATTATCTGTACTGATAACCTTTGCATTTATAGGTTGATAAGGCTTAATACAAATTACCACTAATTGCCACTTTTTTTACTTTGTCCAAACACAGCCCGTGATAGAGCAAAACAGGCACGGGAGCAGGCAGAGGCGTACCAGGCCCAGGAGGAGGGCACTGGCGAGATGGCCGAGGAGGTGGGGCCAGAGGAGGAGGAGACTGTGGAGCCAGAGGAGGTGGTGCCAGAAGAGGAGGAGGTTGTGGATACAGAGGAGGTGGTGGCACAGGAGGAGGAGGTTGTGGATACTGAGGAGGTGGTGCCAGAGGAGGAGGAGCTGGTGGAGGCAGAGCTGGTACCAGCTGAAGATGAAGATGAGGAGGCCTGTGAGGTGGCGCAGGCGGAGGAAAGTGGTATGTATACATAAAGATTCATTATTCCTGTAGTCATCTTCTATTTGCTTTGTAGCACTGGTGATTCAATAGTGTTTGCCAATACTATAAAGTGATAAAACAAACTGGATAGCAACGGGTTAGATAGGGTGGCCAAACCATCCCTTTCATCCTGGACACATATTAATGACACAGGTTGTGCAGATGGCTGTCAGGTCGATTTTAAGTGCCACTGAACCTGTGTAGTTAATCTGTATCCTGGAAGATAGTGATGACTTGCTCATGTAAGGGTTACATGTCCCTGCTGCTTGCATACAATCTGTAGCCTCATATAGGTGAGTAGAGTTTACTGGTGATTGATCTGTGTAAACTAGATTCAGTATGGCATAAATGGAGTATGGCCAGGCGTGGCTTAGACTGGAGTAACAAGTGGTGAGTTCCCCTGGGCCCTCCTCTAGCTAACCACCCCCTGCGGTCTGCATGTATGTTTTTCACCATAATTGTGTGTGTATTTGGTCTAAGTAATGCTTTTGAGCATGGGAGTGGGTTAGTGCTGCAGCTTCCCCTAACTGCCATTCTGACAATGATTTCTGGAGCAGACCATCAGCAGCCAAGCCATGCTTGATTGCACAAATGTACTGAGCATTCCGGAGAGTTGTGTAACTCCCCTGCCAGGCTCCATCATATAACCGACACTGAACTTTGTTTGCAGAATTGTGATTGGTGCAGCGCGTGGCATGCTTCTCAGAGCTTAGTCATGGGTGGGTTTTGATTGAGAAGGAGCAGTATGACTGTGAGGTGTTCTACAGAGTAAAGGGTAGAGGGCCAAAATGAGGCTTTCCATGTAGTATGTATGCATGTATGTATAGGTGTATGTCTCATATATATAGGTAGATATGTGTGTATATATATATAGTTACAGTATATATAGAGATATATATATATATATATATATATATATATATATATAGATATAGATATATATACACACACACACACCTCTCAGAATGCATGTTTAAAATGTAGGTTTGACTATGTTAAATGTATGCATGAATATCATTAGTCATTTTTCATTTTGAATTTCCTCCACAGATGAGCCTGCCCAAGCAGAGGAGGGTCGCCGTGGGGCCCTCCTTAGAGTCAGAGGCCTGATGAGGCAAATGTTGGACCTAATGGACGAAATCATTGATGGGGAAATGTGATTTTTTTTTTTTTTTACAGTTCTGTAATAATAAATCGTTATTTAAAGTTCAAAGTTGTCAGTGTTTTTTGCTAACATGCTAAAGTATATGTGTAAGTTGTTTAAATTCTTTAAAATAAGCAAAATGTACATAGTGTATATAGATGTATGTTAGGGTCACATGCTGTAAGGGTTAATGTGTGTCATGAATGAAGTAGGAATGTGGGTTAGTATAGATGAGCATTTAATTGATTGAAATTGCTAACAATCCCTTTTCCAGGAGGTTGCCTAATTGCCTAAGTGGGTCATGTGATCGCTGTGTGTACTCAGTACAAAAGTGTTGGATTGAGCGTAAATACTCCGCATCTTGGCGTACGGACAGCTTCCCGTACGTTCTGACGCGGTAAGACCGTGCTTGTGCGGGAAGACCGTGCAAGAATCTGTACGTTTCCACCGCACACGCACGGTTTGTATGTCGTCCGTACACACGCCCTGTTATTAAAGAGTGAGTCCGTCCGAATGCGGAGGACACGTGGGCGTTTCTACGGACGATGGCCGCACGCTGCCGCACAGCGTGGCGTGCGGACCGCACCGTCAGAATTCGGGAATATCCGCACCGATCAGAATAAGGGCCCTAGACTGCTTTGCCTAGTATCATACTTTGCAACAATTAAAATCTCATCTTCAGGAGAACTCTGGAGTGGTGACACTGCTTACTAGTGTATGAGGTGGGGCTAGGGTAAACATCCCAAATCTTCACCCCAAAATTATGTCATTTCCTGGTCTGAGGAAGGGGGTGGGGCTAAATGATGCAAATCATGTCATTTAGCCCCCTCTCTCCTCTATATGGGACTGTAATTCCGCTACTTGTGTGTTATCACGGCGCCCGATTTAATCTAAATCGCATACAATATGATTTAGCTGCCGATTTTCGTCCGATTCGATCCGCGATGCGATTTTGCGGCCGATTTTTTTTCCGATTTTCTGCGATTTCCTGCCGATTTGCATGCTATTCCATCCTTGCACACCCCCACTATCCAAGTCACCCCGAAGCGTGGCGAGCGGACGCGGTACGCATCCTTCAGACCTGTTCATACCCCCACTATCCACGTCGTGTGGAATTGATCTTATAAAGCGCGGCGAGCGCATCGTGCCACCGAGCCCAAAGCATGGCGAGCGCACACGGAAAACGATCCTGAAGTGTGGCGAGTGGACGCGGAATACACATCAAGTAATCTGTGTCCCATCGCGGGGCTCGCTGCGTTCGCCACGCTTCGGGATCATTTTGCGCGTCCGCTCGCCACGCTTCGGGCTCGGTGGCTCGCTGCGCTCACAACACTTTATAGAATCAACTCCACACCGATAGTGGGGGTATGAACAGGTTGGGAGGACACCTACCGCCTCCGCTTGTCGGGCTTCAGGCTGACTTGGATATTGGGGGTGTGCAAGGATGGAATAGCAGAAAATCGACAGAAAATCGGCCGCTAAATCACATCCAATTTTTGCATGTGATTTGCGGCCGAATTTGCGGGCGCCGTGATAATACACAAGTACCGTAATTCTCTTTATGATCACCTCATCCAGTCTGCTTCACTAGGAAGAAGGTGGGATGTGGGAGAACTGGCCACTCTTCCTTGTGTGCGCGTGACAGCGCCCCCCCCCTCCCAAAAAAAAGTGGGAATATCCTGGCACTTGCAGAAGAGTGTGCAAGTTTGTTGCTATACTTTGCCAGGATTAGTTCTGCAGGGTTCTCTTTCCTATTCTGTTTGGTCTCTATTGTAGCAGTGAGAGCAATTGATGGGGAGGTGACCTTTGCCCTCATTGCACTTGTCCATCTCATAACAATCATTAGCAGATAATTACCTTGTGACCAGTGGCAACTGCTGCCCAGAAGCTGTGGCATTGGCCAAACATTGCATGGGAGAGCTAGTCAGCACATTACATACATACAAACATACATACAATGTTGTATGCAATATATATGCTGGCTGCTACACCCAGACCGTGTGCAATCTGCTCACTGGTACCTGCAGCAGCTGTGCCCTGATCAGCCCAGAAGCTGCGCATGGGACATACTTGGACACAGGGGCGGATTGGGGACCAAAAGTGGCCCTGGAAAATTTCTGGAAGTGGCCTCATGTGGGCAGCACCAAATCAAAATGGGCAGGGCCAGCATAACAGTAGGCGGGGTTACTACATCAGTAAACCTGCGAACTTGAAGCTGAAAGATGCACAGGTTTCTACCTAGTCACGGGTGTTGCACAGAACCAAACAATTTGGCCGCGGACACTGCAGGAACCAGGGCTGATTACTGTGAATACATATACTTAAACATATGTATATGAAGTTTTCTGCCCATGTATAATTCTGAACAATGGGAGGAGGGAGAGCACCTCTCAGGGAGGGGGAATATGTTTATGAGCTCACCTCCTAAAGCCTTAAGGGGCGTACAAATGGGGTGATTTCAGACCCTTTTCTAAGATATCTGACTAGATCACCTTCGCTTGCCACAACTTTACTAAAGGTATTAGATGGTGGCGTGGACACAGGAGGGTAGAGGCGTGGACCCAGGGTGGTGGCGTGGTACACTGAGTGGCGCTGCTTTATCTATATCAAATTCCTTTGCCCCTAAATGTGGTGAAAAAACCCCACTATATATACAGTATATACTTATTTATTTTAAGTACAGTTGGAGCCATTTTCATTCAACCCAACTATGTGGCATGTCTGCCCGTCTTGACGCACCATTAGCTGAAATACACATGCTTGACACTTACGCACCACATTTGTGGCAATGGGGCATGCAAGCATGTGAGATGCTAGCGTGTCCCCATCTTGGCGTGTTGCTGGGCTGAATGAAAACGGCACCATCTGTAGATACAAATGCTGCCTCATACAAATTATTCATCAAATTATTGGGACTCAGAGCCTGAAAAGCAGCAAAGCAGCAGCAGTATTTGTGGTTGCTCAGTGTTGTGACTAGACATAATTAGTCCCCTCCATTACCGCGATTCTTGGGCCTGTGGGGAGGAGCCATATTAAATTACAATTGCATTATGTCGGCTTTGCCATCACCTCACAGGCCATCGAATCGTGGTAAAATGCTGTGTGGAGAGGGGGCAGCACGGCTCTACGATTCTGGGATGGAATGCATTAGAAAAAACATTTGTGGTCAGGGCCGATGCTAGGGTGTTCGGTGTCCTCCTGCAAACTTTACATTTGCACCCTCTCATACTTTACAAAGGGACCACGCACACAAAAAAAGATGTGTGGTCTCACAAGGAAGGGACGTGGCCACACAAAAGTACACTCATTTAAAATTACGCCGCACAGTACACCATATTATTCACATTATAAAGCACCAGTGCCATAATTAGACATTTTGTTGCCCTGTGCCAGAAAGTGAATTTGTGACTGCCCCACTACCACAGCGAGAACTGGGAGAAGGGGCGTGGCAACGTGACAGTACCAATAACACTGTAATGCCCATTACACATTATGGCACACATGGTACTGCCACACAGTACTGCCTATTTCACATTATGCCACACATTGTAATGCGCTTACACATTATGCCACACAAGGTAATTCCCCTTATACAATATGCTGCACACTTTAATGCCCATATGACATTATGCTATGTGTAATGCCCCAAGTACTCCTGCTTATACACATAATGCCACCAGTAGTGTCACTTACACAGTGGGCAGAGAAGTGCCCAATGCATTATGTCCTGTCCAGTCCTGAGCCCAGCAGAGCCTGCAGAGGCACTGAATTGGCTCAAAAGCTGGTACCATATTTGAAAATCAATCAGAGCTCTCAGTCCAACAGCCAATCAATAACTGCAGCTGCTGGACCACATGATGTACCCACAGTGCAAAAGGGGAAGGCACCACTGGCACACACCTAGTTATTGCCCTGCACAGCACCTAGTGCCCCTTATTCACATTACGCTTCACATTAGTGCCCATTACACAAAATGTCCACAGTAGTAGTGTTGCTTAAACATAATGCCCACTGTTGTCCTCAGTAGTATCTCTGACTATACGTGACGCCCACACTAGTTGCTGAAAGTCTTAGCGCTGGTTATACGTAAAACCCACACCAGTTGCCAACAGTAGTAGCCCTGATTATGCTTAATGCCCACACCAGTTGACGACAGTAGTAGCGCTGATTTTAGCTAATGCCCACACCAGATGCAGACAGTAGTAGCGCTTGTTATACCTAATGCCCACACCAGTTGCAGACAGTAGTAGCGCTTCTTATATCTAATGTCCACACCAGATGCCGACAGTAGTAGCGCTTCTTATACCAATGCCCACACCAGATGCCGACAGTAGTAGTGCTTCTTATACCAATGCCCACACCAGATGCAGACAGTAGTAGCGCTTCTTATACCTAATGCCCACACCAGTTGCAGACAGTAGTAGCGCTTCTTATACCTAATGCCCACACCAGTTGCCGACAGTAGTAGCCCTGATTATGCTTAATGCCCACACCAGTTGACGACAGTAGTAGCGCTGATTTTAGCTAATGCCCACACCAGATGCAGACAGTAGTAGCGCTTCTTATACCTAATGCCCACACCAGATGCAGACAGTAGTAGCGCTTCTTATACCTAATGCCCACACCAGATGCAGACAGTAGTAGCGCTTCTTATACCTAATGCCCACACCAGATGCCGACAGTAGTAGCGCTTCTTATACCTAATGCCCACACCAGATGCAGACAGTAGTAGCGCTTCTTATACCTAATGCCCACGCCAGTTGCCGACAGTAGTAACGCTTCTTATACCAATGCCCACACCAGATGCAGACAGTAGTAGCGCTTCTTATACCTAATGCCCACAGCAGATGCAGACAGTAGTAGCGCTTCTTATACCAATACCCACACCAGATGCAGACAGTAGTAGCGCTTCTTATACCAATGCTCACACCAGATGCAGACAGTAGTAGCGCTTCTTATACCTAATGCCCACACCAGATGCAGACAGTAGTAGCGCTTCTTATACCAATGCTCACACCAGATGCAGACAGTAGTAGCGCTTCTTATACCTAATGCCCACACCAGTTGCCGACAGTAGTAGCGCTTCTTATACCAATGCTCACACCAGATGCAGACAGTAGTAGCGCTTCTTATACCTAATGCCCACACCAGATGCAGACAGTAGTAGCGCTTCTTATACCAATGCTCACACCAGATGCAGACAGTAGTAGCGCTTCTTATACCTAATGCCCACACCAGATGCAGACAGTAGTAGCGCTTCTTATACCTAATGCCCACACCAGATGCCGACAGTAGTAGCGCTTCTTATACCTAATGCCCACACCAGATGCAGACAGTAGTAGCGCTTCTTATACCTAATGCCCACGCCAGTTGCCGACAGTAGTAACGCTTCTTATACCAATGCCCACACCAGATGCAGACAGTAGTAGCGCTTCTTATACCTAATGCCCACAGCAGATGCAGACAGTAGTAGCGCTTCTTATACCAATACCCACACCAGATGCAGACAGTAGTAGCGCTTCTTATACCAATGCTCACACCAGATGCAGACAGTAGTAGCGCTTCTTATACCTAATGCCCACACCAGATGCAGACAGTAGTAGCGCTTCTTATACCAATGCTCACACCAGATGCAGACAGTAGTAGCGCTTCTTATACCTAATGCACACACCAGTTGCCAACAGTAGTAGCGCTTCTTATACCAATGCTCACACCAGATGCAGACAGTAGTAGCGCTTCTTATACCTAATGCCCACACCAGATGCAGACAGTAGTAGCGCTTCTTATACCAATGCTCACACCAGATGCAGACAGTAGTAGCGCTTCTTATACCTAATGCCCACACCAGATGCAGACAGTAGTAGCGCTTCTTATACCTAATGCCCACACCAGATGCAGACAGTAGTAGCGCTTCTTATACCTAATGCCCACACCAGATGCAGACAGTAGTAGCGCTTCTTATACCTAATGCCCATGCCAGTTGCCGACAGTAGTAGTGCTTCTTATACCAATGCCCACACCAGATGCAGACAGTAGTAGCGCTTCTTATACCAATGCTCACACCAGATGCAGACAGTAGTAGTGCTTCTTATACCAATGCCCACACCAGATGCAGACAGTAGTAGCGCTTCTTATACGAATGCTCACACCAGATTCAGACAGTAGTAGCGCTTCTTATACCTAATGCCCACACCAGATGCAGACAGTAGTAGCGCTTCTTATACCAATGCTCACACCAGATGCAGACAGTAGTAGCGCTTCTTATACCTAATGCACACACCAGTTGCCAACAGTAGTAGCGCTTCTTATACCAATGCTCACACCAGATGCAGACAGTAGTAGCGCTTCTTATACCTAATGCCCACACCAGATGCAGACAGTAGTAGCGCTTCTTATACCAATGCTCACACCAGATGCAGACAGTAGTAGCGCTTCTTATACCTAATGCCCACACCAGATGCAGACAGTAGTAGCGCTTCTTATACCTAATGCCCACACCAGATGCAGACAGTAGTAGCGCTTCTTATACCTAATGCCCACACCAGATGCAGACAGTAGTAGCGCTTCTTATACCTAATGCCCATGCCAGTTGCCGACAGTAGTAGTGCTTCTTATACCAATGCCCACACCAGATGCAGACAGTAGTAGCGCTTCTTATACCAATGCTCACACCAGATGCAGACAGTAGTAGTGCTTCTTATACCAATGCCCACACCAGATGCAGACAGTAGTAGCGCTTCTTATACCAATGCCCACACCAGATGCAGACAGTAGTATCGCTGCCTATACGTAACACCCACACCAGCTGCCGACATTCCTACGCTGCTTTTACAGATGGAGCCAGCCTCATTGTTGCTGCTGGCGTGCCAGATTCTCCGATCTGGCGGGCGGCCCGCCAGCATACATGGACACACAACGTCTTGGACGCTCGCATGTCCATGGGCCGGGTATGGGGCGGGCAAGCATCAGAGACGCACACATGGCAGAATCCCCAGCGCACCGCGATGATTGGTGTAAGAGAGACAGGTACAATGAGGATGGCTCCATCTGGACATAGTTTGGTGACAGTATTACTCCCTCTCGCACACTTTTTTTTTTACCTTAAAATTTGTGGCAGCTCAGCCTCTCCTTTCATCAGCCCTGCTGTGCTCCGATGTAGCTCCGCCCCCTCGTCCCGTTTGGCTCCGCCCATCCGTCCGTGTAGCTCCGCCCCCTGTTCAGTGTCTGCTGGCCTGACAGTGACACTGATGTAGTTAAAGGGGGGTTGGACATGGGAGCTTGGAAGGAGCTTCAGGAAGCTGGCGCTGCTGCCTGTAGTCAGTGTGACAGGCAGCAGCAGCCACTGAAGACAGCAGCAGCAGCAGCAGCAACAGGGAAGGGGGGAGGGGGGGGGACTCCTCTCTGCTCCTGCGCTTCTGACTCCGAGTCCACTGGGCTATTTGATCCTCCTGCGGCACCCCCCCCCCTCCCCCCCTCAGGGAGGCGGGGCTAGCGCCGCTCGGAGAGAGCCAGGCTCAGGTTTTTAGAGAGAATAGTGGGTGGGAGGAGTCACCAGCAGTGCCAGACCAGTGACAGTCGGAGGGCCTGGCACATGGTGACTATACTACTGGGCTGAGCCGGCTAACACTAGTAGCTCAGCCTCAGCGGCAGAGCCTGAGGTGAGCTCAGCTGTATGCTATGCTGTCACTGTGTGCTCACTGCTGCCCCTGCTGCCTGCAATGTTAAATTCGGCCTCAGTAGCATCGGCCTCCCGGGAAAGTTCCCGGTAATTATAATGGCCAATCCGCCCCTGCTTGGACATTCCAACATGACAATGATCCACAACACAAGGCCAAGTTGACCTGTCATTGGCTACAGCAGAATAAAGTGAAGGTTCTGGAGTGGCCATCTCAGTCTCCTGACCTCAATATCATTGAGCCACTCTGGGGAGATCTCAAACGTGCAGTTCATGCAAGACAACCCAAGAATTTACAGGAACTGGAGGCTTTTTGCCAAGAAGAATGGGCAGATTTACCATCTGAGAAAATAAAGAGCCTCATCCACAACTACCACAACAGACTTGAAGCTGTCATTGATGTTAAAGGGGAAAATACACGGTATTAAGAACTGGGGTATGTAAACTTTTGATCAGGGTCATTTGGGTAGTTTCTGTTGTCATTATGATTTAAAAAAGTAAACACAGTTGTTTGACAATAAATGGCTTCACCCAACGACTAACCATAAATGAAAGAAAAGTTTGTGGTTTATCATTCGTATTCTCTGACAAATACCCAGAAAATCACAAATTCTGCTAGGGTATGTAAACTTATGAGCACAACTGTATATATGCAATGCTGATAATGCTATACAGACAGCCACAGTCTGCATCTATGTATAAGTACATAGATGCAGACAGATGGTTAAAGTCAGTGACATTCAAATTTTGGTAGGAAGACGGATGCTGACACACTGGCAGATGTTGACACACAGATGTTGACAGCTAGATTGTGTGCACACAATCGTGCAATGCGCGGTCCTTCTGGTTGGGGGATTGGTCCTCTGTGATCAGACGTGCTGCATTAGTTGGGATTGGGAGATGATTGTATGTGCTTTTGACGGCTCATACAACCGGCATAATTTGAGTGCCAGTTTTCAGGCAGTTTAGATGCATACAATCGAATGTGAGATGACCGGTCATATGCAGCAGCTGGATTGTATGACGTTTGTATGATGTATTGTGAGTATATTGTGTGTCCAGAAACCACCAAGGACTGCCGGGGAGTTAAAGGGAAAGTTGGACACAATCATGATTGTAAGACAGGTCTTTCTAATGTATGGCCACCTTAAGATTGCACAAGTTGGACACAATCATGATTGTAAGACAGGTCTTTCTAATGTATGGCCACCTTAAGATTGCAATATTTTAAACACTGCATATAAGTGTAGAATAAAGTCATGGGATCAGCACCATGACTGATTCTGTACTTTATCTAGAGAATCAAAGTCTTGAGGTACAGTATGACAATGCACATGTAAACAGAGATGTAAAAAAATCTTCTTAAAGAAGCAAGAAATCGAGCATCAGTGGATCATTGTGTACACATGCTCGATTTCTTGCTTCTTTAAGAAGATTTTTTTACATCTCTGTTTACATGTGCATTGTCATACTGTACCTCAAGACTTTGATTCTCTAGATAAAGTACAGAATCAGTCATGGTGCTGATCCCATGACTTTATTCTACACTTATATGCAGAATGGTGTAAAGGAATGTGCAAATTGTGCATTGGTGGAGAGAGTGAGTTGTGAGCTGAAAGATGCAGGCCTAAAAAAAGGTAATTTGGGGGGCAGAAGTAGTGTCAAAAACAGTCTATTTGATGAATTGTGCTTTCATAGCTGCCTAAAAAGATGTAAGACCGATATAAGGTTAGGAAACACATGTAAAAATACTGAAAGAAAGAAGATGCAAGCTAGATTCAAAGTCCATGAAGTGTACCATGGGTCCACCTAAAAAGCATCAGTACCTAACCAAGATGCAGTGGCGGGCTGGGATCGGGGGACAGGGTGCCATGTGCCCCCCGGGCCACTCTGTTACTTAGTGATTCGGGCCGCCGCTACAAGTAATAGTCACCCCCTTCCCCCCGGTGCTCACTGCTATTCAGAGCGCTCAGCGCACTGTGCTGCAGCGCAAGCTTTCGCAAGACCCTAGTCAGCGGCTGACTGAAATGTGGCTCCAGTCACCAGCGAATCAGAACTCATGTTCCTGCAGCCGCGGTGAATGGCTGCAGGGACGTGAGCTCCGATTGGCTCACGAACTGGAGCCATATTTCAAATGGCCGCGGAGGGGCTAGCAGCAGCGGCAGCGTGAGTCGGGCTGGGCTGGGGGAGAGTGCTGAGCGGAGGCCACATCTATGACAGCCACCCCAGCCCCTACTACAAGACCCAGGTACACACGTGGTTCCGCCCCCTCTCTTTTGTGTTTTTCTCCCTGTGCCCTCCTACCTACCCTGCTGCTAGAAGGGATGTGTCAGGCTGTCAGCATTGCAGCATGCCTGCTCTGGCCCCAACAGTGACAGTCCCCTCAATCTCACTCTCTGATACAGTAACCTTATGTCCTGCTGTCCCCACATAGTCTGTCCTGGCTCTTCTCTAATACACAGCACTCCTTGTCCTAATACAGTACCAGCCAATTCCTCCTTTCCCCAGCTTCCACCGCAACCTGCATATCTCTGCCCTCCCTAGAACCCTACTTCTCTCTAGCGCCCTTCGTCTCTCTGCCCACCCTAGCACCCTGCCTCTCTCTATCCCACCCTAGCACCCTGCCTCTCTCTATCCCACCCTAGCGCCCTGCCTCTCTCTATCCCACACTAGCACACTATGTCACCCAAATGTCACTGTCCCTGCATCGTGGCCCACTCCATGTGGCATAACGTGAATGTTGGCTCATTCAGTGTGCATTAAGGCTTATTCTGTGTGGCTTAATGGGAATTTTGGCTCAGTCTATGTGAATTTGGCTTATTCCGTGTGGCATAATGTAAAGGACATGCCCCCATTTGAGTGGCAACACACCCTTTCCCTGTGAGAGAGGCACATACATTTAGGACATAAGGCGGCAGTCTTAATATTTCAAAAACATATTTATATATATTTTTTGTACCGAAAACCATTTTCGCCATCACAAATGGGCCGGTGCTATGTAGTTGCCCCCCAGGTTAAAAGTTGCCAGCCAGCCCCTACCAAGATGACCACTGTTTGGTCTTCTGTGCATGCGTTGAATAATCTTCTTACTGTGAATAAGTGCCACGGCAAGATATAAGATTCCGCTAGTGTGTACCATTATTCTGCTTGTCACTACTAAAAGAGTGCTCAAATTTCTCAACCCCAGCCAGTGGCATAACTATAGAGGGTGCAGGGGATGCAACTGCTATGGGTTCCGGTGGGTTGGGGGGGCCCGGGAGCCAAGCAGGCCAACCCCTGCACCCTTTTTATTTATTTTTCAATATTGCTGTACTGACATCCAGTGCCCAGTGGCTCAGGCCTCCTCTCACCCCTTCAGCTGCTACCTAAATGAGGAGCAGTGCACAGATCCGCCACCCATTACCCACAACTGCTAGAGATGGTGCGTGGCACACCTCTGGCACAAGAACACAAGACAACCGCCAACTCCAGGCCCGGGGCACAGGACACCTGCCAGTGGCGACAACTTGAGCACAACACACTGACCACTGTCACTTCCGACACCAGGGCATAGGAGAGACTCTGGCGCCGGGCACAGCAGACCCTCCGGGCAGACACTACCACTGCCGGCATCAGGACACATGACACCCACCACACTCCTGCTAGAGCCGATGCAGGGCACAGGAGACCTGCCAACACCACTCTTTGAGCCTGATGGAGCAGAGGAGGTCCGCTACTTCTGTGGCAGGTGAGAAGTAGCCCTGCACAGTGCCGATTGTACTTTGGGGGGAATCTAAGTGATGCTTGTCAACTTTTGCAAACCTCTCTCACCTCACATCACATTGTCTTGTCTCTTTCACCCCCCCTTCTTTATCCCCCATCTCCCTCTCTCTCCCCCTGTTCCCCTCACACCCCATCCCCTCTTGCTCCCCCCCATCCTCCTTTCTCACTCTGCCCCCTCTCTTTCTGCCCTTTCCCCCTATCTGTCTCACTCTCCCCTCTCAATCGACCCTGTCTCGCTCCCCCCTCCCCTCTGTCTCACTTCCCATGCCCCTCTCTGTCTCACACCTCCTCCTCTTTATCTCTCTTACCCTGCACCTCGCTATCTCTCTTCCCACTCTTCCCCCCCTTTTTTCATTCTCTCCCCATCCCATTTTCTCTATTTTTGTCTCTCTTCCTCTCTCCCCTGTCCCCCTCTTCCTTCTCTCTCTCCCTTGGTCTCTCATTTCCCCCTGTCACCCCTCTTTCGCTTAACTTTGCTTTTCCCCCCCTGGTCTTTCTTCTTCTTGTCACCATTATTTTGCTCTCTCTCTCTCTCTCTCCCTCTGCCCCCCCCCCCCCCCTGGCCTCTTTCCTGGTCTCTCTTTCTCCTACTCTCTCTTTCTCTCTACCTCTTCTTTTCCTCTGCCCCTCTCTATCCATTTTCCCTCTCTTTTTCCTCCCCTTTGTTCACTCTCTTCCTATCCCCTTTTCTCTCTTTTTGTATCTCCTGTGCCCTCTTTCCCCTGTCCTCCTCTTTCTCTCTCCTCTGCTCCCTTCTCTCTCCCCCTGGTATCTCTTCCTCCTGCCACCCCTCTTCCTCTCTCCCCTGTTCCCCCTGCCCCCTCTCCCTCTCCCCTGGTCTCTCTCTTCCCCCCTGTCACCCCTCTTTCTCTAACCTTTGCTCTCTCCCCCCGGTCTTACTTCCTGTTGTCACCCTTCTTTTGCTCTCTCCTGCTCTCACACTTTGTCTGCCCCCTCTCCCTCCCCACTTTTCCATGTGTATTCTCTCTTTATCTTAACACTCTCTCACTCCACCCAGGGCAGGCAACAGAAATCTTGGGGCCCGGAACACTGATATCTCTGAGCCCCCCAACACCAAACGCGGATTGTTATTACATTGCATATGGAATGTATTTTTTAATAATAGAAATAAACAGATAATTAATATTCACAATGCAATATAATAGGGAAGGGCAGATGGGAGGGCACAGCATTGTGCGTTGTGTGGTTTGGTGTGTTGTGTCATTAAACTCATCAGTACGTGTAGCCAGACAGGTAGCCAGTCATGCTTACAGACCCTGAGTTCCTCAAAGCTTTGGGGCCCCTCAACTGGTCGGGCCCGGTACGGGTGTCCCTTTTGACCCCCCTGTCGCCTGCCCTGACTCCACCTACATCTCACTTCTCTCCTCTTCTTTCTCTGTCCTAGTTTCTTTCTTTATCCTCTCCCCCCACACACCTCCCCCCACCAGCTTCTCCTCTCTCTCTCTCTCTCTCTCTCTCTTTCCTCCCTCTCTGAAAGTCTCGCTCTCCCTGACACCACTTTCAATCCCTATCTGATCCCCTCTTTCTTCATGACACTCTATGTGTCGCTCCTCTCTCTTTCTCGTATTCCCTCTTTTTCCATGTAGCCCCCTCTAACCACCTGACCACCCCTCTCTCCCTCTCTCAATCCACTCTCTTTTTCTCTCTCTTTCCCCGACATTGGGATGGGATGTGACACCACCACAGATGTGACAAACTGTCACATTTTGAAAGATCTGCATGTCACCTGGAAAACATGGATTGTTTGGGGTCCTAAGGAATGAGTTGGGAACCACTGCTATAAATAACATTAAGGTTATGATATTAAATTTTTTTTTTAAACAATTTTTATTGAGCAATAGTGAATAAACATGTCCAGTACAGTCCAGCTGTTATATTATCTTGACAAATAAACCTATTTCACAAATTGCTTATTTTGTGTGTTTTTTTGTTTTTGACTACAAATCTACTTCAACTTCAAGATATCGTATAGAAAACAGATATACTTTAAAAGTATGATGCACATTATGTTTTCTACTTTTGCATAAATTAAAACATTTATATATTTTTTTACAAACAATTAGTAGCATTGTCAAAATGATTTACAGTATGCAATTGGAAGTCGCGTTTGATTTCAGTATGAAAACCTGCTTCCAGTACTACAATACTCCTAATACATATTACCTTCTCTGCAAAGGGCCTGATTCAGAGATGTAAGTACAGAGATAAATAGGGTATTCTATGCATGTGAAGAAAGAGAACCGAGGGCTGATTAAGCTAGAGGTGCCATAAACTGCTGAAGGAATCCGAGATGCCTGCACTTTAAGTTGTGTTGTTAAGGGGGCTATGATGCTGCAGCAAATAGCCAATTAGGGAGCAGGGGAGGAGTTCATGCAGTTAGGAATAGCCAGAGGGTCAGGTGATCTGCCTCTCTGGTCCGAATTTCCTGGCTGCAAGGTGTGTTCAGCACCCCTCCTGTACAACTACTTTGATTCTGCTTAAATTCCTCTAAATCCTCATAATCCTCACATCTCCTCTTTCCTTAGATATCTCTCTCCTCTCTCTCCCTTATCTCACTCTTTTCCGGGGTTCTGACAGCCTTTTTTCTGTCACTGCAGTGCGCACCTCTGCTGAACGGCCTAGTTATGCCGCGCCCGCGTAGATCGCGTAACCCACCCGCCCGTTACCTACATCAAGGCTCCCCCTTTGATCCTGCCCCGGCTGGCGGCGAGCCGGCTGGGCGGGGAGGCAGAGCGGCGGCGAGACCGGGTGCGCGGCGGGGCGCGAGGGGGGCCGCGTCGTCGGCTGATGACGCGGTCACCCGCGGCACTAGGCCGCGACCACGCAGGGTTGTTAGTGCGCCCGCCGGGGATAGCAGAGGCTCCCCCGGTGGCGGCGCGGGTCCCAGGAGAGGTACCAGGGCGAGGGGGAATTCAGCAGGGGCCGCGCTAGGCGCTCCCACGGTGCGGCAAGATGGCCGCCGGGCTCCGGCAGCGCGTAGGGTCCCAGCATGCCCAGAGGGCGCACACCTCGCCAGCACCCGGGAGGCCGGCAGGGAGGGGGGCGCAGGGGTCTCCTGCCCACACAAGGTTAGCACATGACGGAGCTACAGCTCCACTGCCATCAACCCCACTGCGCCTGCCGGCGGGGCCCCCCATGACTCCCCTGCAGAGAGCTAGGAGAAGGTGGCTCAGCAGGGCCCGCCTGTTGCCACAGGGCCATAGGCCATCACAGGGTGTGGAGTCTAACATCGCTGCTCCAGCCCCTCCCCCTGCGCAGACGTCTTCACCGGCTGTTGACATGGCTGTGGTGCGACAGCTAGTGGCTAGGCTGACACCGCAGGTGGTTCAGCAGCCTGCACCACACACCGGGACAGGACCTGGGTCCCTTCCCCCCGCTATCCCTTCTGCTGGTATTATGGCTGACGGAGGGCCTGCTTCTCACGTGATGGCTGCCCTTGGCATTTCACCTGCGGCAACGGGTTCCATTCCTTCCGCGGTCCCAGGCCCAGCAGTGACACCGCAACGGCTGGCGGGTGTCGAGGCGGCAGGGCCGACAGAGGTGGACGGTCCTTCGGGGTCCACAGGAGCGTCCACAGCAGGAGCTGTTCCAGGTGGGTCCTCCAGCACACACAAAAAGCGAAGGCGTAGACGTTCCCGTACCTCCTCGTCATCGGGGTCCGAATCAGTGACGTCCGGTGAGGAGGGGGGTCATAGGTCCAGACACAGGCACCGCCGTTCTGGGAGACGCCGCAGGCGTTCCCAGTCCTCTAGCGGTGACTCAGGCTCCCCGCTGTTCCCCAGGTGACAGGTAGTACATTGCGAAAACACCGCGGTACTGAGAGGCCTGCGGCGTAGCGTCAGGGACCGCATCAGGGAGGGCAGGTACGTGAGCTTTTTCACCATGACTGCCCAAGATGAGAAAGATTATCGCGCAGCGAAGCGCAGAGGGGGCATAGGGGAGGCTGCTTATTGCACGTACCAGAGGTGGCAAGTGGGACTATTCATGTTCGCGGCATGTTATTTGGAAACCAGGCCCCAGGAACATATGAATGTGATAAGGTACATTCACATGATGCATGCCATGTACATGGATGATGGCGAGAGCGTATGGCGGGCCTATGATGAGCAATTCCGGCGAAAGCAGTCGGGTTGCGAGATCATGGCTCTCGGGGCCAAGGATGTCGAGGTCTGGATGGGTAAGAAGCCATCGGCTTCGACCACCACGACTGCTGCATCCGCGGCCCCGGCAGCGCCGGCGGTCCCGCGCAGGGGCCCTTCGTCCTTTCGCGGGGGCACAGGTGGAGGGCAGGCGGCTGGGAGATGCTTTGCTTTTAATGGGGCGGGATGCGCAGCGGGTGCTCGCTGCAGATTTAAACATCAATGCTCCAAGTGCTGGGGAGGGCACTCGGTCAAGGACTGCCCGCGCTCCAAGCAAGCAGGCGGGGCTGCCAGGAATAATGCCGGAGCAGCCCCGGCTCCAGCCCCTCCTCAGTAAGGCTCCTTCTCCGGTGAGGGGTGACCGCCTGGCCGTTTGGCTGGGGCGGTACCCCCTCAGGGAGGAGGCAAAGTTTCTGGCCACAGGTTTCTCGCAAGGATTCCGTCTCCCCATCCGAGGGGAGGTGGCGTCTGGGTGTCCTAGAAACCTGAAATCTGCCATCGATATGCCCCACGTAGTCCTAGAGAAGGTGGCAAAGGAAGTAAGCCTAGGTAGGATGGTGGGCCCATTTCCTGAACCCCCGGTTCAGAATTTGGTCCTGTCCCCGGTGGGGGTGGTGCCCAAGAAAGAGCAGGGCAAGTTCCGTCTGATACAACACCTATCCCACCCCCCGGGGTTATCAGTGAATGACGCAATTCCGGCGGAGTTGTGTCATGTACGATACCAATCCTTTGAAGAGGCTTTGACGATAGTGCGCGGCTTTGGGAAGCGGGCGCTGCTGGCCAAGGTGGACGTGGAGTCAGCATTTAGATTACTCCCCCTGCACCCCGAATCCTTTTGGTTCATGGGGTTCAAGCTGCCTTCCGGGTTTTACGTGGATCGTTGCTTGCCCATGGGCTGTTCAGTGTCCTGCGCCTACTTCGAATGCTTTAGCAGCTTCCTGCATTGGTGTGTCACGGAGAGCTCGGGCGAGTCAGGGGTCGCCCATTACCTGGACGACTTCCTGTGCGTTGGCCCGGCTGATTCCCCACGTTGCGGGGCTCTCCTGAACGCAATGCAACAGCTGTTTGGCTACTTCGGAGTCCCCATCGCGGCAGACAAGACAGAGGGGCCAACTACGTGCCTGTCTTTCCTGGGTATTGAGATTGACACGCAGGCCGGGTGCTGCAGGTTGCCCTCCGATAAGCTTGTACGGCTGCGGGGGGCGATCTCCCAGTCCCTGGCCTCTGGCAAGCTCAGGGTGCGCCAGCTCCAGTCCCTCCTGGGACTGTTCCACTTCGCGTGCCGGGTTATCCCCATGGGCCGGGTCTTCTGCCGAAAACTAGAACTCGCCATGTCCGGCCCCAATAGGCCCCAGTTCTTTGTACGCCTGAACGCAGAGCTCAAAAGAGACCTTAGAGTGTGGGAGGTTTTCCTGCGCGATTTCAACGGGGTACTGTTGTGGCCTAGCCCTGCAAGTAACAGTAGGGATTTGCAGCTATACACCGATGCCGCGGGGGTATTGGTTTCGGCGTGTTCCTGCATGGATCCTGGTGCGCTGCGACATGGCCGGACGAATGGGCGGAGGAAGGGCTCACCAGGAACATGCTACTGCTGGAACTGTTCCCAATAGTGGTGGCCTTAGAACTTTGGGGTGACCGCTTGCGCGATGCCTGCATCACTTTCTGGTGTGATAACCTGGGGGTGGTGCAGGCCATCAATAAGCAGAGCTCGTCTTCGCTGCCGGTAGTACGTTTGTTGGCCCGCCTTGTTTTGAAATGTTTGCAGATTAACTTGCATTTTGTTGCCAGGCACGTGCCAGGGGTGGACAACTCGATTGTCGATGCCCTGTCCAGACGTGACTGGGCTAGGTTTTGGTCCCTGGCGCCAGGGGCCGAATTGAATGGTGAGCTCTGTCCTCCTTATGTTTGGCAGGTCATCAGGCAGGCATGGAGGAACTAGCCATGCGGGCTATTTCCCCCAGGACGCTGCGTTGTTACCAAGCTGGCTGGCTGGAATGGGAACAATTCAGACTGTCCGCATCCCAAGCAGGTAAGGCCCCGAGTGATGCCATGAAGGCTTTTGTGTGGAGTTTGTACTCCAGGGGGCAGACTGTGTCGGCCGTGAGACGGCTGTTGGCCGGTGTGTCGTTCTTCTCATCGCTGTATGGGAGATTGGACCCCGGCCGGTCTTTTGTGGTGTCTAGAGCCTTGAGGGGCTGGCGCCGCGCTTGCCCTGTGGCTCCGGATAGCAGGCGGCCCATAGACGGGTCCCTGCTGCCTCCTTTATTGGGGGCAGTGAGGGATATCTGTCATTCCGATTATGAGGTCCAGCTGTTTCACCTAGCATATGCTATGGCTTTCCACGGAGCTTTCAGGGTTGGCGAGCTGGTAGCCCCGTCAAGGCAGCGGCCTTCGCCTCTGTCGATAGAGGACGTGGTAATTCAGGTCGACTTGGTTTGGTGCCGGGTCCGGCGTTCCAAGACGGACCAGGCTGGGAGAGGTCAATGGCTGTCATTGCAGCCGTGCCCGGTGGAAGGGATATGCCCAGTGGCGATGGCAAGCGCCTACGCCCTGTTGCGGCCCGACTGCCCGGGGGCATGGCTAATGCACTTGGATGGTTCCTCATTGACCAAATACCAGTTCTGCCACGTTTTGGGGCGTGCCCTGGTCTCGCTTGGCCTTGATCCGAGGGAGTTTGGAACACACTCTTTTCGGATTGGGGCGGCCACATCTGCCGCTGCTGGGGGTCAATCCGACGCAGAGATACAGTCTCTGGGTCGATGGCGTTCGGCAGCATTCCGCAGATACATTCGGCCTGGTCTATCTGTCCAACTGCCTGACTGTAGCCGACTGGACGCATAAGTACTCGTCTCACTTTAGCGGGAGTCTTGAGGTGGTCCACTTTCCCCCGGGGGCACAATTCGGCTGAATTACAATTTGACATGGCGTCCTGGATAGTTTACTCCGGGGGTTTTCTGTGCAGTGTGCCTCAAGGTCTGGTCGGCTACGGTTCCTTTCTCTTCTCTCCCTCTCCAGTGTGTTTGATTTGTTGAGAGCGGCGAGATGTGATGGCATGCGTCCTAACCTGTTTACATCTTGCAGGTCGCAGGGACGTCAATACGGTGTGGGTGATGGGACACTCGTTTGTCCACTGGGCGTCAAAAGCGTGTGAAAGTTTGAGTGGGGGTATGCGTGCAAAAGCTCGAATGGTTCGATGGTTGGGAGTGCGTGGCATGCTTTGGGGAGCGTTGCAGGGCTTATTGCTATGGTCAGTGCGGGACTTTGGAGTCCCTGAGGTGCTAATTTTGCATCTGGGCGGAAACGATCTAGGCCGATGCACTGCCTTAGAGTTGCGGTCAATTATTATCAGGGACCTGCATATTATAGCCCAGACGCTCCCCTGCTGCAGCCTGGTCTGGTCCTCAATGATTCCCAGGCGGGTCTGGAGGACAGCCAGGTCAGGGCCCCGCTTGGATGGCGCACGGAGAAAGGTCAATGCTGCGGTGCAGCGATACCTGTTGGCGAATAGCGGTGGTGTCATCAGGCATGACTCCATCGTCTATAAGCGGGGTTCCCTGTATAGGCCGGACGGTGTCCATTTAAGTCCCGAAGGAATGGCAATATTCCTGGACGACCTGTTTAGAGGTTTTTAGTTGAAGTTATAGTTGTTAGGTAGAAGTGCTGAGCGTTAGGGTGGCGGTGCTGCAGCCTAAGGCTTGGCTTGTGGCGGTAAAGAACGGTCCTTGTTCAAATGCTGATATGAGGATAGTGGGGTGCGCTCTCCCCTCAATGATACGCCACGAGCCCATGCCCCTTGGACAGGGGATGGGCTGCACCATCCGCACGGGTGGGTTGCGTGGGAGAGTTGAACACCAACGCTGTGTGAATGGTGTGATGTCATCTTACCCTTCTTTTCTCTATGACCGTTCTTTAGGGCCGCCACCCTCTTTTATAGATCAATATATATAAATAGTTGTCAATAATAAATTTGACATTCATATTGAAACGCCAGCACTTGTGTCTGTCTCTTTATTTTAGTATAAGTTAGATAAGTTTAGATAAGTTATTAAAGTGTCGGGGCATAAGGATTACCGATGGCAAGTTTATAGGTCCTGTGTCCTCACATGGAAGACCTCAAGCTGCAGCCTGATTGATAGGCTGGCAGCATTTGGGGGCCAGAGTGGGTGGAGCCAGGCTGTGTTCCCCCATTTTATGGCAGTGGATAGACCAGTGGCTTTACCTTCCTCTGCAGTGTTAACAGCTGGGCCTTCTTGCGTAGGTTGAGTATTACTAAAATGGACGATGTTCATGCAAGTAGTCTGATGCAGCATATTCAGATGCAGCAGTGAATCACACAGGCATGTATGAGGCATCTATTTACTCAAAACTCCTCCTGCAGATTTTGCATATTGTTATACAGTATATCAGCTGTTATATGAACACACTGAATCAGGTCCACCATGCTTAACAGCTACTAAGTCATGCAGCCAGGGCTACAACACCAGTGTACAGTATTTATCAGCAGAGATGGCTTTCTTCTGATGATGATGAGGCACATTCAGCTCCAGTATTTTTACAATATTTTAAAAGTTTTAAAAAGCCACAAGGCAAATGAACTACTTCATTACAAGCATTTATTTCCAAACCTGTCATGTGGTACTAAACTCCGCCAAATTGCTTGCAACTCTAAATCAGACCTACAGTACTGTAGCTTATCTTTTTATTTAATAAAAAATATATTTTTTATGGCAGCTACAGTAATAAATATTACCTAATTTTATTTACTTGTGTGTAAACAGCCCTCTCTGATATTACATTACAATATAAAGAATTTATAATCCTAAACAATTATATTGTGATCTACTGTAACCCATGCTTTTAAAACAGAATATACACTATTGTACGGAATTGGGTCATTGGATAGACATACATTAGGTCTCCAAGCATTAGGTCGACCACTGAATGTCGGCATACATGAAGGTTGACATGACTGAAGGTAGACATGCATGAAGTCGACATAACTGACAGTTGACATGGGTCAGGTCGACAGTCAAAAGACTGACATGGGTTTTTTAACTTTTTTGTCCCAGATGGTGCCTCTCCTGCTCTCTCTCTCTCTGCCCCTCTCTCTCCTGGTCTGGACCTTCCCCTTCATGCATTTGACCTAATGCTTGGTGACCTAGTGACTGTATCCCATATTGTACACACTAGAATACAAATCAATTATGATTTATTCAGTGGCGTAACTATATATTTTGCGCCCCCCCGCCACATTTTTTCGGCGCCCCCCCCCCCCTATACTCTTACCTGACGGTCACTGTCCCGTCCAGTTTCCCTCAGTCACCGCTGCGCTGCTGCCCGGCCGCATCTGCGTCACTGTCCCGTCACTCGCTCTCGGCGCCGGCTCCTGCTGATAATGAAAAGTGACTCTTAGAAAATGGCTGCCAAAACTGTCTGCAATACGGGGGCAGCCATTTTCTAAGTGTCACTTTTCATTATCAGCAGGAGCCGGCGCCGGGAGCGAGTGACGGGACAGTGACCGCAGATGCGGCCGGGCAGCAGCGCAGCGGGTAACTATAGCACCGCAGCCCCCCAGGCGCCCATAGTTACTCTGCGCCTCCCCGCCATGGCGGGGGCTGCGGAGGCTTAGTTACGCCAGTGGATTTATTCTTTTATTAATATTTTTTAGCACACAAATCAAATTCAGCATTTCATCACCAACATTTTATTAACACTTTCTCTATATTAAAATCAAACAATATATTGACTATGATTCTAACAATTCTCCACCTACTACTACTACTACTACTACTACTACTACTATTCCTACTAATAATAATAATAATAACTATAGGCAGAAGAAAAAAAATATGTCAGGAGTTACCGTACTGCACCCAAGGGTGACAGCACCCTGACCTCTACTGGATGAACCAGATACTGAATTTGTTCTAAGAATAAAGAAAATAAGTTAAAACATAGCAATACCATACGATTTCAATTAAACTATCATTTTTCATGCCAGTGGCTAACAAGAGATAACATTTTCCTGTTTTAAGAATACTTAGCAGTGACACGGATTACGTGACCCATAAATCTATCTCACCATATCAATAAATGTCAACTGTAAGCCCAAATGTTTTATACAGAAATGAAGCCTTCCAAGAAAAAAAAATATGAAAAGCTTATGAAAAACACGCTATTGGTTTATTCATTGTGCTTACTGATATCTATAATAACAGACAATCAAAAGAGAGGGAAAAGCAGAGATGCTTGCATCAGCCTAATGTGATATCTTTGTGAAATCAAAGAAAATATTTGGTACTTGTTTCCTATCTGGGCGCCCACGATTTTAATCGCGGGCATCGGGGGTAAAATCGGGGCCATCGCGGGCATCGCGGCCGATAAAAAATCGGGTGCGATTGGCCAGACGCGATGCCCGCGATTTTCCCATAGGGAACAATGTTAAATGCCTCAATTTACCCGCGATGACCGCGATTTACCATAGGAAACAATGTTAAATGGATCAATTTTCCCAAATTATCATAGGGAATACCCCTGAACATAAAAATGTCCCCCCAAAAGTAGTTGACGCCACCCCGCCATCAACGTGAACCCGAAGCGTGGCGAGCGCAGCGAGCCCGCGAGGGGCGGCGGTACGCGTCCTCCGACCTTTTCATGCCCTACTATCCACTAGGGCGTGGAGTGAGAATAGAATAGTGTGGCGAGCGCAGCGAGCCACCGAGCCCGAAGCGTGGCGAGCGCAGCGAGCCCCGCGAGGGGACGCGGATACCTTCACAGGTAAACGCGTCCCTTCGCGGGCTTCCCAGGTGTCCGCGACGCCATGGACACCTGGGAAGCCCGCGAGGGGACGCGTATAACTGTGAAGGTATCCGCGTCCCCTCGCGGGGCTCGCTGCGCTCGCCACGTTTCGGGCTCGGTGGCTCGCTGCGCTCGCCACACTATTCTATTCTCACTCCACGCCCTAGTGGATAGTAGGGCATGAAAAGGTCGGAGGACGCGTACCGCCGCCCCTCGCGGGCTCGCTGCGCTCGCCACGCTTCGGGTTCACGTTGATGGCGGGGTGGCGTCAACTACTTTTGGGGGGACATTTTTATGTTCAGGGGTGTTTTTGCCACATTTCCCATTGTTCCCTATGATAATTTGGGGAAATTGATCCATTTAACATTGTTTCCTATGGTAAATCGCGGTCATCGCGGGTAAATTGAGGCATTTAACATTGTTCCCTATGGGAAAATCGCGGGCATCGCGTCTGGCCCATCGCATGTCATTATAATGACATGCGATGTACCCGCGATGCCCGCGATGGGCGCCCAGATAGGAAACAAGTACCAAATATTTTTACATTTCTCGAAATTTTGATTAATTAAAAAAAAATGTGCTAAATTTGAGAGATCTGATTATCACAGATCTGAGGCAAAATGTAATAGGGTGATTTATTTGGTCAAAAAGTCTGAATTTAATTAACAAAAATCGTACATGTAGTAGTGTGCGATTTGTTGTCAAAATCACATGCTTTTCCATGACTTAAAAATAGCACATTCAAAATCGCATCCTGTTGTTTTCTCATAGAAAGCAACACAATCACAAATGTAATAGGGTGCAATTATCAAAAAGCCCCATAGAAATAGACCTGGTTCCAGGGCCGGTGCTAGGGTGTCCGGCGCCCTCCTGCAAACCATAAATTTTGCGCCCTTTCACATTGCTATTGCAACAAGCTGCAGCCCAATTGTGGGAGCGTATGCAATATGCGATCCTATGGAGGATCTCGGGTGCATGTACATGTATGCATACACCATCTCAGTGCCGTGTCCGCAAAATGTTGCAGGCACTAAAGGTGCCCATACGCGCTGTGAGAATCGCATACGTTATGGGCTAGATCGCATCGCACGGCATGCATGCAATGTGTGTGCGATGCAATCTGAAAGCAGTACAAAAAGTATGTGCAGCACATACTTTTTGTACTGTGCGATGCGATGCCCGCAGGAGCGCACATTGCATCGCATGCTGCCATTGCAGCGTGTATGGCCACCTAGCACATAACCCAGCCCATTATTTAAAAAGTGTCTAAATTTATATAAAAAAATCTACAATTATAAAAAAAATTGTTATAAACATGTATAATAAAAAACTCCATGTTCTTTTGCTGTCTAACTCTTGTGCAGTCCTTCCTCTTCTATCTGCGTAGGCAGGACGCTGAGGACGCCATTACACCCCTCTCGTGACTGAGGGGGAAAGGAGGGGAGAGAAGGAGGAGATGGAAGAAGAGGGGAGGAGACAGAGAGGGCGGAGTGTTAAGTACTGGCAGTGGCACTGGCACAGCACACTGAGAAGAGGGAAGGAAGGGGAGGTGGCGCTGCTGCCTGTTTGTCATTTGATTGACAGCTGACACAGGGAGCAATGACAGGCACTGCAGGCGGTGTGCAGACTGTGTGCATCCCGGTGCAGGGAGCAGCTGTTTATACTGCCGCCCGCCCGCTGTCAGACAGGCGCTGCGGGCGGCATGCAGGAGGCAGTGACAGTGAGGGCTAAGGCAGCTTTAGCAGAGCAGAAAGGGAGACAGCGCCTTTTCAGCAAGGCGCCTCCCTGCTTTGCAGGAGCTGCTGAGTGGGTAGCGCCGGCCCTGCCTTGTTCTGGCTGTCAAGTTTGACAGAACCATACACAGATCATTGAGATCTTTGCATTGTTGTGTCAAAAAGTGTGTAAAAAATAAAATAAAAATAGAAAAAAAACGCATTAGTCCATCCGTCGCCCTCCCCGAGCATAACCAGCCCTGGTCTCACTGAGTAGGTCCTGGTCACCTGGTGTTCCAAATTTGGGAAGAAAAAGTGATAGGTGTCACACGTAGCCGCGACGGAGCGCGGCGGGTACAGTACTCACCCGTCCGCGCCCGCCGCCGGCTAGCGTGTGCAGGTCCCAGGCTGCGGCGTGCGAGTAGGGGCAGCTCCAGGTAGGGATGGCAGCAGGGGAGGCCGGCGTCGCCATCTTGGTTGAGGGCAGGAGACAGATTGGCCCAGAGTGGAGGTTCCCTCCTCTTCCTGCGCTGACAGCCAATGGCAGCCGCCCCCTGGGGATATAGGGGATCTGCCTAGGCTGTTCAGTGTCAGTGCAATGAGTCTTTGGAGTCATTCACAACTCCTAGCTGTTTCCTGGATCCTGGCTCTTTCTCTCCTGACTCTGGTGCCTTGCTCCCTGCATCTTTCTACAAGGAAGTTTTCTCCTGACACCAATGCTGCAAGTCCTACCTAGTGCTTGTTCCTGCTTGTGTCCCAGAATTACCCTGCTCAGCTTTCCGCTGTCCTTCTTAATTCAACTCATTCATTCCATCATCTTTCAGTCATCCGGATCCATTTCTTCTATCATCAAATCAACCTCTTTCCGGATCTTCCTCTATGTACTCTGGCTCATCAAGTATACGTTTCCAGATTTACCTGCCCGTTATTAGTATTGTGCTGGACTCTATTTAAGTTATCCAACTGTCACTTAAAGAAGTATTTGAGTGAAGTTTATCATTTATGAAATCCGTTATTAAACCGGCACGTTTCAATCCTACTCCTCCTGGTCCGTCTCCAGTTCCTGTGCACCACACGACTCCATCCAGCCCTTTAGCCGTGACAGTTTGCACTGACCCGATGGAATCGGGTGAAGCACAGGCCTCCATGACGGATGTTCTTCAAGGCATCATGGCTCGCTTGGAACAAGTAGAGGCTACCCAGCGTCAAGTGGCTCAATTCCTCCAGACCTTGTCACCACCTCAGGCGGCTCCCTCAGTTTCGGCAGCACCTACCTCCGGAGCTTCGGCCTCTGCTGCTTCTCCGGGGCCAGCTGCTCCTCACCATCTGCAGCTGTCAACCCCCAGTAAATATGACGGGTCCCCAAGGGGGTGTCGAGGATTCCTGAATCAATGTGACGTCCATTTTACCCTCCAGCCTTCCAATTTCCCCTCTCCCAAGACTCGAGTGGCTTACATCGTGTCCCTACTGGCGGGCCCAGCCCTGGAGTGGGTGTCCCCCCTCTGGGAGCGTGCGGATCCCATCCTCAACAACTATGAAGAATTTGTGGCTTCCTTCCGTCGCATCTTCGACGAGCCTGGCAGAGTGTCCTCCGCAGCCACGGAGATCCTAAGAATTCGTCAGGGCAGTCGCCCAGTGGGACAATATGTTGTGCAATTTCAAACCCTGGCTTCCGAACTCAGATGGAACGAAGAGGCTCTCGTCTCTGCCTTCTGGAACGGCCTAGCCGGCCGCATCAAGGACGAGTTAGCAACTCGCGATTCTCCTTCCACCCTGGCTGAACTCATTTCATTATGTAACAAGGTCGATCTGCGACTCCAAGAACGCCAACTTGAGAGGAATCGCTCTGATCGCCTTCGCCCTCGATTCCCTTCCAATGTCGCACCCGCTTCCAGACCAACCCCGCCTCCTGCGGTGTCAACAGATGAGCCCATGCAAATCAACCGCTCTCGTCTTTCTCTCGAAGAGAAGTCCCGAAGACGGCGAGAGAATCTGTGCATGTACTGTGGCTCCTCAGCTCACCTGTTGGCTTCCTGCCCGCTGCGGCCGGGAAACGACCGCTCCTAATCTCCACGAGGGAGGTCCGATTAGGAGTCTTGCTTCCATCTCCCTCTTCTTCTGATTCCACCATTCCGGTTACCCTTGTGTGTCCCCAAGGGAGAAAAAGAGTTCAGGCCCTATTGGACTCTGGGGCAGCGGGAAATTTCCTTTCGTCTTCTTTTGTCACCCAACATGCCCTGCCGGTGCAACCCCTGGATCATTCGCTGGTCCTCACTGCAGTGGATGGGAGTCGAATTCGTAGTGGACAAATCACCCATCAGACCACCCCGGTGACACTGCTCATAGGAGCTCTACATCAAGAGACCCTCGAATTCTTCATTCTTCCACAGTCCTCACATCCAATGGTCCTGGGCCTTCCCTGGCTCTCTAAACATAACCCACACATCGATTGGACCAATATGGAGGTCAAGGCCTGGGGAACAGATTGCCAGTCTACCTGCATTCCTCAGATCCTTCCGGTCTACCAGACCCATCCACAACATGAGGATAACTGTCCTTCATCCTCTTCAGCTCCACCCTTGTCTATACCCGCACCATACCGTTTATTTACAGATGTCTTCAGTAAAGGAGGTGCCGACACCCTGCCTCCTCACCGTCCTTGGGACTGCCCGATAGAACTGGTGGCCGGGAAATTCCCTCCTCGTGGTCGCATCTATCCTCTGTCGCTACCCGAGACTGAGGCCATGTCCTCGTACATTCAAGAGAACTTAAACAAAGGTTTCATTCGACCATCTACTTCTCCGGCCGGGGCCGGGTTTTTCTTTGTGAAAAAGAAGGATGGCGGTCTTCGGCCATGTATCGACTATAGGGGCCTGAACGACATCACCATTAAAAACCGCTATCCCTTACCCCTTATCGCAGAACTATTCGACAAGATCAGAGGGGCGGCAATCTTTACTAAATTGGACCTGCGAGGGGCCTACAATTTGATCCGGATCCGTCCAGGTGACGAGTGGAAGACGGCTTTTAATACGCGCGACGGTCACTATGAATACCTGGTGATGCCCTTCGGCCTTTGTAACGCCCCCGCCGTCTTCCAACAGTTTGTAAATGATATCTTTCGGGACTTGCTGTACCACTCCATCGTAGTCTATCTAGACGATATACTCATCTTCTCTCCAAATCTTCAACTTCACAGACAGACAGTGTCCGAAGTCCTACGACGTCTTCGCCAAAATCAACTGTTCTGTAAGTTGGAGAAGTGCGTTTTTGAGGTCACGTCCATTCCATTCTTGGGTCACATTCTCTCCGCCACTGGGATAGAGATGGACCCAGAGAAGGTGAGAGCCATCCAAGACTGGGCAGCCCCCACAACGCTCAAAGGAATTCAGAGATTCCTAGGGTTCTCAAACTATTACCGGCGATTTATCCGGAACTTCTCTACTATCGCTGCTCCCCTCACTGCTCTCACTTGCAAAGGAGCTGATCCAAGCCGATGGTCGCCCGAAGCATCCTCTGCCTTCCAGCAGTTAAAAAGAGCATTCGTGACGGCACCAATCCTCCTCCAACCAGACCTCGACAGACCCTTCATTCTCGAGGTGGACGCATCCTCGGAAGGGATCGGGGCCATCTTGTCACAAAAAGGTGAGGATCAAGAATTACACCCTTGTGCCTTCCTCTCCAAAAAATTCCTTCCGGCAGAGAGGAATTACCCCATCGGGGAACAGGAGTTGCTTGCAGTCAAGGCTGCGTTAGAGGAGTGGCGATACCTTCTGGAGGGGGCACGGCATAAGATCACCGTGTATTCAGACCACAAAAATCTGTCCTTTCTTAAACAGGCTCAGTGCCTTACTGCCCGCCAAGCCCGTTGGGCGATGTTTTTTGAACGCTTTGATTTCCAAATTAAATTCCGACCTGGAACCACGAATACTAAGGCGGACGCTCTATCCCGCTCCTTTGAGACGACTTCTGACCTAGAGACACCTCCTCGTCCAATCCTCGATCCGGTGGTCTTCGCCCAAGTAACCATACAGCCATCTCCTCCTCCAGGTAAAACGTTTGTTCCCCCCGAACTCCGCAAGAAAATATTGACATGGGCACATTCTTCCCGCTTCGCAGGGCACGCAGGAGCACAAAAAACCTTGATGTTCCTGTCACGTTCTTATTGGTGGCCAACCATCCGCCACGACGTAACCAACTTCGTCGCCTCTTGTGTGAGATGTGCTCAGCATAAGGTGCCCAGAACAACTCCCGCTGGTCCTCTCCGCCCTCTAACCATTCCCACAGAACCATGGACCCATCTGTCAATGGACTTCATTTGTGAACTACCTCCCTCAAAAGGTCATACTGCAATCTGGGTAGTGGTTGACCGATTCTCTAAAATGGTCCATTTTTTCCCACTAAAAGGTCTCCCCTCTGCTCCAGTACTGGCCCAGCTGTTTATCTCAACCATTTTTAAACTCCACGGACTGCCCAAAGAGATTGTATCCGACCGCGGAGTACAGTTCGTTGCAAAGTTCTGGAGAGCTCTTTGTGCCGCGGTACAGGTCAAACTCAAGTTTTCCACTGCCTTTCACCCCCAGACCAACGGCCAGACAGAACGGGTGAATCAAGACTTGGAGGCCTTTATCCGACTGTTTGTCTCGTCTTCCCAAGATGACTGGGTGGATCTTCTCCCGTGGGCAGAATATATGCATAACAACTCCTATCACTCTTCCTCCGGAACCACCCCCTTCTTTACAGTATTCGGCAAACATCCACGGTCTCCGGATTTCTCAGAATTATCCTCTTCCGAAGTTCCTGCAGCAACCACTTCATTACAACGCTTTGCTAAAATCTGGTCAGAGGTCCACACCGCTCTTCTTAAATCTTCCGCCCGATACAAGAGGATGGCAGACAGAAAAAGAAGGGCAGCGCCCCGATTGAAAGTCGGAGACCGGGTATGGCTGTCTACCCGCCATATACGCCTGCGTCTGCCCTCTATGAAGCTGGCTCCTCGGTTCATTGGGCCATACCCTATCATCCAAGTCATTAATCCGGTCGCTTATAGACTTCAACTTCCTCCTTCCCTAAGGATTTCGAATTCCTTCCATGTGTCCCTCCTCAAGCCTTTAAGGTTGAACTCTTATCAAAATAGGATTCCCAAACCGCCCAAGATTAACTCCGAGAGTGGGGCTGAATTCGAGGTAAGACGCATTATAGACTCTCGCTGCCGCAAATCTCGTACCCAGTATCTGGTGGAATGGGTTGGGTTTGGTCCCGAAGAGAACTCTTGGGTGGATTCCATTGATCTTCACGTTCCGAAGCTGATAAAGCAATTTCTTCAGAGAAATCCTCACAAGGCCCATAGGCGCCCTGGGGTCACCCTGAAAAGGGGGGGTACTGTCACACGTAGCCGCGACGGAGCGCGGCGGGTACAGTACTCACCCGTCCGCGCCCGCCGCCGGCTAGCGTGTGCAGGTCCCAGGCTGCGGCGTGCGAGTAGGGGCAGCTCCAGGTAGGGATGGCAGCAGGGGAGGCCGGCGTCGCCATCTTGGTTGAGGGCAGGAGACAGATTGGCCCAGAGTGGAGGTTCCCTCCTCTTCCTGCGCTGACAGCCAATGGCAGCCGCCCCCTGGGGATATAGGGGATCTGCCTAGGCTGTTCAGTGTCAGTGCAATGAGTCTTTGGAGTCATTCACAACTCCTAGCTGTTTCCTGGATCCTGGCTCTTTCTCTCCTGACTCTGGTGCCTTGCTCCCTGCATCTTTCTACAAGGAAGTTTTCTCCTGACACCAATGCTGCAAGTCCTACCTAGTGCTTGTTCCTGCTTGTGTCCCAGAATTACCCTGCTCAGCTTTCCGCTGTCCTTCTTAATTCAACTCATTCATTCCATCATCTTTCAGTCATCCGGATCCATTTCTTCTATCATCAAATCAACCTCTTTCCGGATCTTCCTCTATGTACTCTGGCTCATCAAGTATACGTTTCCAGATTTACCTGCCCGTTATTAGTATTGTGCTGGACTCTATTTAAGTTATCCAACTGTCACTTAAAGAAGTATTTGAGTGAAGTTTATCATTTATGAAATCCGTTATTAAACCGGCACGTTTCAATCCTACTCCTCCTGGTCCGTCTCCAGTTCCTGTGCACCACACGACTCCATCCAGCCCTTTAGCCGTGACAATAGGATCACGCTGTATTTTAGAATCCAGCATTGGGCTCTTGGACTAGTCCTGGGCACCAGGCTCCAACAGCCAGTGTGTAATGCTACAGCCGGGTGACACTTTTTTTACAAGGCCCCCCCAGCTGTAACATTCTCGCCCCTGCTGGCAAGCCCTGGACTGAGACTTGGAGAACCACATGTTTGAGCATGGGGTGCATTAATGGGCTTGCTGGGACTTATAGTCCCATTGCATAACCAATGTACAAATAAATGCACACACACCCCAAATAGTAAAACTTTGTTTCACATAGATGCACACACGCAATCACACACTCAATCACACATACTCACCATTCCCTCGCTGGATCGGTCTGCCTCTCCAGTAGGTGGTCCAATAGTTAAAAAATAAGAAAACACAGGCCTGAACCCCTTGACTAGAGGAGCCACATAACAGGCTCCTCTCCCAAGGGAATCCCAAGGGAGATCCCAATGATGTGTGTCACGGGAATCCCAATAACATCAGTCACTGGGACTCCCCTAAACAAATCAGGGCTCAACTCAGCAATGATTGGATGTAGGCGTCTCCATCAGGGCTGACCTTCTCTGGGGCCGGCTGTGCGATATGGTGTTTTTTAGCTGTTTAAAAAATTGCACCATTATATCTCACAGCTGGTTATTGCAAACATACAGGGTCAAATGCATTTGAGCTTAAACTTAAATATTTTAATTAGTTTTACTGACAAACAACAAACACAGAAGCATTTACAGTTTGAGTTAAAACATGTAACTTTTGTATTTTAAAAATAATCTTTGAATAGCCTTAAAAATTACGTAACATTTTCCGTTGAGACAGAGGACCACAATTGGTGACCCTAGAATGTAGTTAATTTCAATTCACAATGTTGAATTTGGGTTATCATAGAAGCAGGCAAATTACTAACTGAGCACCTGTAGGTGGTTAAGAGTCTTTGGAATAATGCATCACAATTGCTTATATTAAGCTATGTAAAGACAATCCAATTCCATTTACACCTTTTTTGAGTGCTGCACACTTTCCTTTTTTTATTTCAGTTTTTACAGGACCTGCTATCCTGTTAACAGCAGCTGCTGCTGGTGAACATCCGTGGTCAGCACCCCAACACACGCTCCCTTTTTTAAAGATTGGTCCCCCCCCCATTTATTTTGAGAGCTTCTCTACCAGACATTATACCTCCCAACTTCTAGTTTGTCCGAGGAGGGACAGTGGCGCGGGACCGAAATTAGGGGCGTTTTATGCTGTGCGGGCATGGCCCTGAGGCTGTGTGAGCCTCTAACCAAGCCCCCAGCCCCTCTGGATGCGGGGGATAGATACATGCACACAGCGTCTATTTTCCACTCGCCAGCAACTAATGGGGGACTCCCAACTGTCCATCCCCCCCGCTGTGGGACACTGCCGGTGGCGGGAGGGACACGGGAACATCCCCCAAAAACTGGGATGTTCCCGCGATTATCGGGACGGTTGGGAGGTATGCAGACATAATGAATGATTATTGACAAAACCAGACAAGAAGACAGAGTTTGCACAGTAAAGTTAAAAAAGGGTCATGATGCCAAAATTCCACTCCATTCTCTAATGAATAAAAGTGAGGATGTTTAGCTTATATCAGTATTATACTGTATCAGACAATCAGGGCCTTGATTTATTGGAATATATAAAGAGACTATAATAATACAAATTATATCTATTGACTTGGTTTGTATGCATAGTTATATTTATCCACATAACATTTCCAAATGTAGCATAATTAAATGATCCAAGTGAGTTAAATGGGACAAGCATCGTTAGGTCGACATGGGGAAAGGTTGACATGGTTCAAGGTCGACATGGGTCTTGGTCAACATGGGTTTAGGTCGACAGATCATTATGTCGACACAACCATTAGGTCGACAGTGTCTAGGTCGACAGTCAGAAGGTCGAAATGGGGATTTTCACTGTTTTTTGAGCCAACATGTGCTGACAGGTGGTATTTCATGCCCTATCCACTAGGGCATGGTGGGAGAATAAAATAGCCTGAAGCATTGCGAGCGAAGGGAGGGGATTGGGTGCACATAAGCATTAAGTCGACCGTGTCTAGGTCGACAGTCAAAATGCCGACATGGGGTTTTTCACAGATTTTTTTTACCCGAATGTTGACACAGTTGACATGGGCACAGTGTCCATGTCGACTGTATCAACATTCGGGTAAAAAAATCTGTGAAAAACCCCATGTCGACCTTTTGACTGTCGACCTAGACACGGTCGACTTAATGCTTATGTCGACCTATTGACCTGTCGACCTAAACCCATGTCGACATAATGCTTGTCGACCAACATGCTGTAGACCTGTTCCCAACCCAGTTAAATGTATAGTTAGGAGTACATGAAACATATAAAATTAAACTAATATAATAGGTACAGGGTCATTGATGCAGTGTGAATCCATTTATCCAAGAGATTTAAACTCATGTGCAATATGGCCTCTCTTACTGATTACTGTCCAATGATATTGCCCTATTGGCACCTATCTAGAAGCTCCTTTAAACATCTTATTGGCAGTTATTTACAATAACATAAAATCATCTGGCATTGGTTTAAACTTGTCCCTTTACTACAAAGCTAAAAAGATTAAAGATATAATCTCACCAAATCATCTGCGTCATACACGAGCCACCTCTTCAGGGAGTAACTCAGGAACACCCTTGTTGGCTTTTTCATTTTTATTGCAGAGTTAAGATAGTTTATCATGCAACTGAAACTTTCTTAACTTCATACAGTCCAAAATGAAAATCATATAATGTGTATAATAAGCAGTACAGGTTAAGTATCCCGTATCCGAATATCCGTTATCCGAATTATTCCAAAAACCAAACATTCCAGAAAGTGAAAATTATTTTAATTTTTTTTGCTAAAAACTTTCTGGGGACATTTGTAACAGCACTACTGAGGACATGATATGTAACTGGCACTATATATGTGCAAGACAATGATTGCCTGGCATTTAAATTCAGTATCTGTGATACCCCCGAGCATTTTGGATAAGGGATACTCAACCTGTAGTACCAACAGATCCAGAGAGATTATATTTTTTAATACAAGTAATGTAGGTAATTGTACAATTTTCCCTGTGCTGCTAAGAAGCTAAAATGGGTATTTCTCATACAGGCCACCCCTTGTTTAGTGCACAAAAGTGTTATTTGCAATTGCTATTACAGAAAACCTGGATACACACTAGATGATTCATAGTCAACGATATGCACAATATATTGTTAACAATATACAGTACATATCTTCTAGTGTGTACGCATTATTTTGTTAACGGTGCGTGCTCCCGTGGGACTTTAATGATGTCCTCCATCTTCTGCACATGCAGCTCAATGTTAACTTCATCATCAATGAATACAAGTTCTTATCGGGGGCCATGTGATGGGCGAGATTCTCTATTACAGAAATGCGGTAAAAACCCCGTTATCGGGGTTTTTACCGCATTTCTGTATTCTCTAACCTCCCTCCGCAGTGTCACCGCTGCGGAGGGAATCGCCAGCAAAAGCTGGCGGTTCCCTGCAGAAGCCTATGGGCTTCTTACCGCATCGGTGTGTGAGGGATCCGTCACGGATCCCTCCCAGCATGCCCTGCGGCCGGCGCGTCAGTCTGTGCATGCGCAGACGGACTCCCGGGTCATAGACCCGGAAGTCTAGCAACGGCGCCGCATCGCAAGGGACAGCTCTTACCACAAGAGCTGTCCCTTGCGTTAATGACCGCATATTTTAGAGAATATGCGGTCATTAGAAATGCGGTGGCCGGCGAAGAGGGCTGCGGATTTTAGAGAATCCCACCCGATGTCACTGAACAACAGTATTAACAATATCATTCAGTGTGTATGCACTATATAGTCTGCCTAGTGTGTACCCAGAATTAGATTTTCAACTATGTTAATAAATGTCCAGGACTATTTATCCTATTTACAGTTATTAAATGGTGTACAATACCAAAACTATTGAAGAAAATTCTATAGGGAGCGCTCCCCACTGGGCAAGTTTTTTGGGGGGGAGGGCTCCCCAAAAAAAATCCCACTATGTTTCCAGGATCATGGCACCGCCACGCACTAGATCAGCCGCTGCCTGGCCCTGCCCCCGGAAACCCGGCTGTGTGCATCATGACGTTAGCAAGGTCATGCCGCACACAGCCGGGGGGAAGGAGGTGGGGCCTGGCAGCAGGAGCCAGGCAGCGACTGAAGCTGAGCACAGCGCTGATCTCAGTGCTTAGCTCAGCGATGCTGCCCGGCAAGAGGGAGCGCAGGCAGTGGCACTCCCGAGGATTTTTCGGGTTTGCCAGACTGGGCACTGGCGCATAGTCCAGAAAATTCTCGGGAGTGCCAGCGAAGGAGTTAATCTGAGAGGGGATATAGAAACAAACAAGCATATGTTTTCTGTTTGCAAAAGACTTCAGTTTTGTAGCCAATAAAATTACTACAGGGAGCAGGGACATAGGGGGTTATTCTGGTTGATGCGGGCGGACCACCGTACGTACGGTCCATACGAGCAAATTCCGCACTCTTTCGGGCGAGAGTTTTTCCGCCCACAACACATCCGCACACAGAAGGAGTCATCACCCAACAATGGGGAGTGGCGTGCATATGAGGGTACGCTCCCGTGCACGGACGGTTCACAGCCCCAACTATCGGAGACAGAACGCAGCTCCAATCAGAGGCGGTGGCGTATGCCCGAGCACGGGAGCGTATGCGTCACTTGTCTGGACCACCAATTGGTCTGCTAATGTGAAAATTGGTATAATCCAACTTCAATGGGAAATAGAGCTGTGTAAATAAATTTTTTGAATTGTGTGTTTGTGTTGCAGTGAAAAAGTTGACACATGTCGACTCCTATGAATTGTGTGTCCTGCTTTCTAAAGATGGAAAACACACTTGCACTAAGGGTGTAGAGGGTTACAAAATAACTAACTGGACATATTGAAACATGTGTATTTGGATTAATACTACATAAAAATAAACCAAAATACTAAACTTCAGAAAAGCGAACTTTGAATTATTCAGGGAAGCCCTTACAGGAATTGGGTGGGAAACGGTTATGGAGGGAAAAAATGCAGAGGAAATGTGGGATACTCTAAAAAAGGTGCTTGATTCACTAACTTTGAATACATTCCTAAAGTAACTAAAGGTAAATTCAACAAAAAAAAGCCACCATGGTTGGACAAAGAAGTAAGGTCAGCTATCAACAATAAAACCAGAGCCTTTAAATTCTATAAAAATAACTTGAATGAGGAGGCGTTCGCAAAATACAAAGAATCAAACAAAACTTGTAAAGGGGTAATCAAAGCAGCTAAAATATTATATGAAGAGTGCATAGCCACTGAAAGCAAAACCAACCCAAAGAAGTTTTTTAAATACATAAACAGTAAACGTTTAATTAAGGAAAACATAGGCCCACTAACTGATACTAGTGGAAAAAGTGTTACTGAGGACAAGGGAAAAGCAAAACTGTTAAATGAGTTCTTCTCATCAGTATTTACTAAGGGAGAGCAGACTGTGAAACGAACATTTACCACAAACGGGACAAATAAGCCAGATCTCATTGTGGATTTCACGCCGAAGGAAATAATACTGAGGCTAAGCAAACTCAAAACAAATAAGTCACCAGGGCCAGATGGGATTCATCCGAGGGTATTAATGGAATTAAGGGATGAACTAGCTACCCCCCTACATTATCAGAATCAGAATCAACTTTATTGGCCATGTATGCTTGCGCACACTAGGAATTTTTTGTGGATTTACAGTGCAGCATCAAGCAGGGATGAAGGTGGGGGGGGGGTGAAGGCATTACATACATTACATTAAGACATTACATGTGGGGAACACATACCCGCCGAGCTGCACAGCGCCTAGGCAGCCATCAGCGGCGCCACTGGTCGCTGCAACAGCCAGGAAGGTAACATTAAGTACAGTTATCACATAGGGAGCACATACCCACCGAGCTGAACAGCGCCTAGGCAGCCATCAGCGGTGCCACTGGTCGCTGCAACAGCCAGGAAGGTAACATTAAGTACAGTTATCACATAGGGAGCACATACCCACCGAGCTGAACAGCGCCTAGGCAGCCATCAGCGGCGCCACTGGTCGCTGCAACAGCCAGGAAGGTAACATTAAGTACAGTTATCACATAGGGAGCACATACCCACCGAGCTGCACAGCGCCTAGGCAGCCATCAGCGGCGCCACTGGTCGCTGCAACAGCCAGGAAGGTAACATTAAGTACAGTTATCACATAGGGAGCACATACCCACCGAGCTGAACAGCGCCTAGGCAGCCATCAGCGGCGCCACTGGTCACCGAAACAGCCAGGTAGGTAACAATACAAGCAGAGAGACAGTACAGTTATCACACATGGAACATATTTGGCTGAGCTGCACAGCTCCAAGGCAGCCATCAGCGGCGCCATCTTGATCATGCTGCTCAAAGGCAGCAGTAATAATATTATTTTCATGGCAACTGAAGCATGAGTTCAACCGGATGCAGCACTTTTCTTCCAAAGCTGGCACACCCTGCCAGCTTGTTGTTCAACGGGTGTGCAACTAGTGATGGTACAGTATACAGGCTTTGCAAACCGTGGTTACGGAGGTACATGGTACAAATCATTGTAAAGAGACAGTAAACAAAGAAAATACATAGCTTTCATCAGCTTAGAGGCTGAGAGAGATGGTAATTGGTGAAAAATAAAATGATGCCATGTGCGGGTGTAAGTCCAAATCCAGTCCAAACTCCAGTCAAACTCATGCTTCAGTTGCCATGCTTACGATGCAGGCTAAGAGCAGGCAAAGCCTTTAAAGCAGGCTTGCAAACATTTCCAATATTAAAGGAAAGTTTGGGTCAGCTGGTACAGGGGGAGGGGCTGTTGTTTGCACAAATTCCTCAACAGGCTAATTAGTGGAAGGGGGAAGTTGCAGGCTCCAAGTAACAAAACAATTCACAATGCAGACTGTTCTTTAAATGAAAGCATCAGATGTTCAAAATGGGATTCATGTACCTGTAAAATAGGAGATGAGATGGTTTTAGAACTTCTCTCCAGTCAAACTCATGCTTCAGTTGCCATGCTTACGATGCAGGCTAAGAGCAGGCAAAGCCTTTTTGTATCTTATCTTGTATTATATCTTTAGCAAGTCACTATCGTCGGGTATAGTACCAAAAGATTGGAGAATAGCAGAGGTAGTGCCAATATTCAAAAAAGGAAAAAAGGAAGATCCCGCTAATTACAGACCCGTTAGTTTAACATCAATTGTGGGTAAACTATTTGAAGGATTTTTAAGGGATGGTATCCAGGAATATTTAGATCATCACCGTATACTCAGTACTAACCAACATGGGTTCGTGAAAAATCGTTCATGCCAAACTAATCTACTAGGGTTCTATGAAGAGGTTAGCAAAAACCTCGATAATGGAAATGCTGTAGATGTGATTTTCCTAGATTTTGCTAAAGCATTTGATACTGTCCCACACAAGAGATTGATTAATAAAATGGAGAACCTAGGATTGGGTGAAAATATCTGCAGATGGGTAGGGAATTGGCTATGTAATAGAGAACAAAGAGTGGTTGTGAATGGTGCCGTATCAGATATGATACCGGTACTAAGTGGAGTGCCCCAGGGTTTGGTTTTGGGGCCCATTTTGTTTAACATTTTTATTAACGATATTGGGATAGGGTTACTCAGCAATGTATCCATCTTTGCGGACGATACAAAACTTAGCAAAGTCATCAAATCACCAGAAGATGTCACCATGCTTCAAAATGATCTTGCAATTCTAGATGAGTGGGCAAAAAAATGGAAGATGAGGTTCAATGTAGATAAATGTAAGGTTATGCACCTTGGGAGACACAACCAGTGTGCAAGTTACAACCTTAGCGGAGAGGAACTGGGTAATTCCATACTTGAAAAGGATCTAGGAGTCCAAATAGACAGCAATCTAGGATGTAGTGCCCATTGTAATGTAGCTACAAAAAAGGCCAACAAAATTCTGGCATGTATTAAGAGGGGAATGGAAACTAGGGACTCAAGGGTAATTATGCCACTATATAAAGCATTGGTGAGACCTCACCTAGAGTACGGAGCACAGTTCTGGGCCCCACACTATAAAAAGGACATCATAGAATTAGAAAAAGTCCAAAGGCGAGCAACAAAGCTTATTAGGGGAATGGAGAATTTAAGCTACGTGGAGAGATTAAGCAATTTGGGACTATTTACATTAGAAAAGAGACGTTTAAGGGGGGACATGCTCAACATGTACAAGTATATCAAGGGCCAATATAAGGAACTGTCACACACCCTATTTTCTACTAGAAAGGAATCTAGGACGCGAGGGCATGAGTATAGATTAGAAGAAAAAAGATTTCATTCAGCTAGTAGAAAGAATTTCTTTACGGTCAGAACAGTCAAACTCTGGAACTCTCTTCCCAGAGAGGTGGTAACGGCTGGCTCATTAAATGCGTTCAAGGCAAAGTTGGACAAACATTTACTGGAGAAAAACATCCATGGGTACAAATAAGAAATATAATTTGTCTGTAAAATACCAGAACCTACCAAATCAGCAATGGATATCTATACCAGGTTGAACTAGATGGACGCAAGTCTTTTTTCAGCCTTACCTACTATGTAACTATGTAACCTTTAAATGGTGAGAAGTGTAGAAAGAGAACCTTCCAATGTATTTCAGGGCTGTGTCTGGCTTGCAGGTACTGAAATGAGGCATTTCACTTAATAGCCTGCAGCATTGCTTAATATTGCAGTCAGGTGTATGCAATTTACCTGTAATTGGCGTGAATTAGCAGACCGGGGCGGCCGCACTCAGGCGGAAACTCTAAGAGTGGTATTGAGCACTCTTTCGCGTCTGACTGTTTTTGACCCAAAATGCACCGCGCCCATCTTATGCCATCGCATGCCACTAATTAAGGTATGCGATGGGACCCAATTTTCGGGTCCTAAGAGCCGCACTGTACAATTTTAATATTGCCTCGCATCGCATGCCATTACAATGGCACACAATGTGATTTGTAATTGTACAGGCACCCTGATGGGTGATTACTATGTTAAATGCACCCCCATTGTTAACGCCACCCCCACTATCAACGCCAACCCGAAGTGTGGCGAGCACAGCGAGCCCGCGAGGGGTGACGGTACGCGTCCTCCGACCTTTTCATACCCCCACTATCCAAGTCGGTGTGGAGTTGACTTTATATAGTGTGGCGAGTGCAGTGAGCCACCGAGCCCGAAGCGTGGCGAGCGCACGCAGAATACATGTGAAGTATAATCTGAATAAGGCCCATAGTGGATTAAAGCTGAAAATGTTGTTAAAAAAACTAGCAACCCGCCGCTATTTAGCACAGGAACAATTTTTCTGATAGGCTTTTTTTTTTAATCGAAGTCTTATAAGGTTACTTTGAAGAAAAATACTAATTGTTTTTCACATAAATGAAATGGGAATGGAAAAAAGGGAAAAACAACACTTACATAATTTTTTTCTGGATACATTGGATAATATGTATCAATCTCTACATAGTATGAAATTGTGATATATCTTTAATGTTTTATGCCACATAAACCCAGAAAGCATTTTTTTTTTCCAATTGATTCACTAAAATGTTCACTGCTTGGTTCCCTTTTATCATAGTTTAATGTTTCATACACTTAAACCTTCCTCGACAAATACTCTATTGGCCTTATTCTGGTTCACTCTCAGAGGCAAATTCTTTCTCAACTGGACAAAACCATGTGCACTGCAGGTGGGGCAAATGTAATTTGTGCACAGAGAATTAGATTTGGGTGGGGTTTTACTTCAAAGTGAGATCTATATTGCAGTGTAAAAAGAAAGCAGCCAGTATTTTCGCTGTACAGAAACACAATAACTCACCCAAATCTAACTCTCTCTGCACGTTACATTTGCCCCACCTGCAGTGCCCCTGGTTTTGCCCATTTTGAGAAGGAATTTGCCTCTGAGAGTGAACCAGAATAAGGCCCTATAGTAGAATTGTGAAAACGGCATCAAACGCTATACAGAGGTTCTTGAGTGCCTGAACAAACAGAAAGACACCTACTGAGAACTTTATTTTATACTATGTAGAGGAAGAAAATAAAATAGAATATCTATGATGTTGAAAGGTCTTTGATAAATATGCTAAATTAAATAAGAAATACAACAGTTCAGTGAATATTTTCTCTTTGATATACAGAAGAAATTGTGATTTGGGGATAATTGTTTTATTTAGAAAAAAACACATTTTACTTAACTTTATTTTTCAAAAAAGAATCCCTTTCTGCTTCCTGTCCCAAAAATGAAATGGACACTCTAAGGACCCCATTTATCAATGGTTCTATTTGCTGGCGGCATATTTCTTTACCATCACTGTGATGCTTATAAATAAGCTGCCAGTATTTGTCATCACTTAAAAAGGGGTGTGTGGACCACCCTTTTGAGGGGGTGGGATTGGAGGGTGCTAGGTATGAGTAGTGTCTCTAGCAGCTGCTAAAAGAACAGGGTAGTTTTTTATGCTAGATGAATATAGAAAAAGAAAAATAAACAGCGCTGTGTATATAATTCAAAAGGATTATAAAATACCTCTAGTTAAGCATTAGATGGTCTATAACAAAATTTTAATAAAACAATAGCATTGACAATAATATAAGAATCCACCCACAATAGTAAAATATTAATATATCCCGGAGAGTCCGTTCCTAGAAATACCCCAAAATTTCAGGTAAGAATGGATGAATAGTTGCCATCCCTGTTAGGATATGCAAAGAATTGACAGTCCACTCATAGGTCATTGCGGTTGGCCCAAGATGGGTGTAGGTCACCGACAATCATCTGGAGATAGTAGGCAAGTGGTATTTACATTGATCTTTGTAATCCAAGTACAGGATGGTGGTGGCTTGGGGAGCGGTGTATTGGCAATATCCGTATAGCCTCAGATAAGAAAGGATGCCAGGAAGTCTCCTAAGGGGTTGGTTTGGACTCAATCCAGGTGATGTATAAAAAACAGGTGGGTGTAGCAGCAATCTCTGATGCGTTTCGCTACACCAGGTAGCTTTATCAAAGGTAGGTGGCTGCCATAGTCATGATAGGGTATATATACCTTAGATAATAAGGTCACATGACCACATGTTCACAATTAGACCATCCAATTAATAGTATATTTATGACAGAATATGAGTCAGAAATAATGGTTCTAAAGCAACTAGATATTATAAGAGTAATATAAAACAATGATAAGGCAGATTAGAATCAAAATATATAGGAGACATTAATTACTTCCGGTATGTCCGACATATAAGAGTTATCATTGGTGCAGCAGAGTCAGGACAACATTGTGTATCTCTGTTACTAAGAGACAGATCACATGATCAGAAGTAATCTGATGAAGTACTGTATTTCCACAGCAACACCAGTAAGCTAAGTAATTTACATAACATTTATACAATTAAGTTTTGTAAACATTGTAAGCCAAGATATTTAATCTAAAGGTTCATATTTTTTGTACATAGATTTGGATTTGGGATTTGGGCCACGCATCCATAGCTTGTCATTTTGGGGACATGCCCTAACCCCATTCCTAATCACACTAGAACATACCTCCCAGTATGACCCATTCCAGGAGGGACAAGATGCTCTGTTCCTGGCCATCCATGCCAGTGGTAGTTGCAGAGTTGCAGGGCTGCAGCACAGTCCAAAATTCAGATAGGGGAGCCCAAACAACTGCCACCCCAAACAGCACAGTCCGGGAGTCATTGGCAGGTGAGGCTCCCCTATTTGAATTTGTGAGAGTTGTGCAGTCCCACCTTTGCAACTGCCACTGGCAAGGATGTCCAGGAGCAGAGCATTTTGTCCCTCCTGGAATGGGTCATGTTGGGATGTATGCTAGAATACTCAGAGCTCCCCATTGGCACTTCCCTTGGCACTGTGTGGATGCCACAAAGAGCAGGTGACAGAAAGTGAATACAGCAGCTAGACAGATTTTTCTTGTTAAAACATTCTTTAACAGCTGCTCCATTCTGTCATTAATTACCTATAATTTACAGAATTCTATTTAAAATATGTCTACTTAAATATTAGGCTATCAATAAAACAAAATCAACATGCATGTTTTCATTTCCTTCATCTTGGAACCTCCGACTTGCATAAAAGATCTATGTTTCTAATTCACTCATTACGTGTACAGGACTAGAGTATTGTCAGGCAGCACTCTCTCTGTGAAATGCCCTCGCTGGTGCAATAGACTTTCTTTTTGCCTCCAAGCCTTTTTGCCTTCATACAAAGCTTACTTATTTAGACAAGCTTATTAAATTCCCGAACCACTCATATAATGTTATTACGCTATTCTCAAGGCTTCTCAAGGCGAGATGTCTCAAACCTTGTCGAGAGATAAAGTTGCCCATAGCAAATAATTAGCTTCTAAGCTAGTAAAAAGTCTTTTTTTTTTTTTTTATATTAAGTTTTTATTGAAATTTTTCAGAAACATATACAATATAGCAGGGGGGTACAGAAAGAAATAAAACAAAATGAGGGGGGGGGGAGGCACATAAGTGGGGATAATATAGTAAATGTCAGTGTCTCATTCAGATCAGTAAGTCAAAATATTACAACAATGTTATAGTCTGCATCTCTTATGGTTGGGAAACGTCACTAAACAGTATAGCAGGGAGCTACTGGGGAATTAGTGCTGATAGGTCTGGGGTGCTGCTGTGTATGTTCGGGTGATCCGTCCTTTCCAGGAAGACAGACCATCCGAGCCACTTCATGCATAGTGAGTTTGCAGATGAGGAATATTTGGCATTGGAGGTTTCATACATAAAGTGTTTGTGCACTTTGTTTTGTATACATTCTATAGTTGGTACAGCCGATTAACCAAGGAGTTGAATCAGTGGGAGACCTGTTTGTCGAAGACACTCTCGCTCCCTTTAGTTACCTACAACAGAAATTTAATATCCCCAAACAGGACTTTTTCATTTATCTTCAAATCAGAAGCTGGTTACACTCACACCTTGGTACACCTCCCAAAAAGCCAAACTTTCCAGCCTTTCTTAAAACAAAGACCTGTGACTACTCACATAAAGGTGGCATATCATGGTGGTACTCATATTTAATCTCCTTGGATAGTAAGACCAAATTGAAAGCTCAATCCCTATGGGAGAGAGACTTGAACAAATCTTTTAACGAAGAGGACTGGGAGAATATTTTCAGAACCTGTTTTAAGATCTCCCGCTGCATTAACCACTCCGAAATGTTCTTTAAACTCATCCATAGGGCTTACTTTACCCCAGCCAGACTTCACAAGATCTGGCCTACGTCCTCTAACCTATGCTGGAGAAAATGCGGTAATATTGGGGACATTTTCCATATATTTTGGGCATGCCCACTGCTGAAGTCTCTCTGGGGGGAAGTATTCCATCTCATGAGCTCAATCTCAAATCAACCCATTCTCCCTGACCCATCCATGGCGCTTCTCCATGTTTTTCCAGTACAATTTTCTGCTGCAGATAGATATATCCTGGGACACGTCCTAATAGCCACCAAGGCCTGTATAGCTAAAGGCTAGTAAAAAGTCTTGAATCACTAGAATACAAATATAGGCTAACCAGGCTGAATACAGTATGTTTTCACTGGAGAAACGGAGGTTGAGAGGAGATATGATTAATATGTTCAAATACAGGATTGGGAATCATATGGAACTGGGAGATGAGTTGTTCACTAACAGGCCTATACTTAGGACACACAGGCATGTACTGAGGCTCGAGGAAAAGAAATTCCGTACTGAATTAAGAAGAGGATTCTTCACCATTAGAGCAGTAAAATTATGGAACTCATTGCCAGTGGGGGTGATTACAGCAACTAATATTAATGAATTTAAATCAAAACTGGATACATTCTTGGCCACTAAGGGAATCCTATAGATATGACTTACTCAAGTCAGTAGTTACAAGATAGATAGGTTGAATTTGATGGACTAATGTCTTTTTTCAGCCTTAATTACAATATTACTATATAACTGTTATAAAGAATGTGGGGTCTATGTACTAAGCCTTGAAGGGAGATAGAGTGGAGAGAAATAAATGATCAACCAGCTACTACCTGTCATGTCATAGGTTGTGTTTGAAAAATGACAGGAGCTGGTAATGAAGCTATGCCAACTTTATCTCTCTCCAAGGTTTAGTACAAAGCCCCCTGTGTCAGTTTAATAATAAGTTGATTGGTTGGTATGGGCAACTTCTTCACATTAAATCTTTTGAGGTTAGCGACATCTTCCTTAATCTTATTATTAGAACCCGCCAAGAACCTTTTACCACTGCAATGTTTCTGAACCAATGTGCAATACATAGGAATTTTGAGAAGGGTCATCTTTCCTTCCCTTTCTGTGAATACCCAGTCTCCTGTTAATACTGTTTTGTTTCCAATTGTAAAGCACTGATGTTGTAAAATTATACAAGTAAATATAATGAAAACTAATAACAAAGCTATGGAATGGTTTTATACTGGGGGACTTTGCTGTGCTTTTAGTAAGCATCTAATGTCTAGGGGTATATGTATCAAGCCTTCAAAAAAAGCCGGTAAGGTGACAGGTCGAGAAGTTGGGCAAAGCAACCAATCAGCTTCTACTTCTCATTTTATAGAATGTATTTTTCTAAACTGACTGTTTGCTATGGTCAACTCTTCATTTGTCCACTGCTTGGTACTGTGCATCTCCCACATATTGCTGTAAGGCTGAGTCTAGTGCAGGCATAGTAGAGGGCTGCTGTAGTGAGACACAGCCACTTCCTTTCCCTCACAGATCATATTGGCTACATGACACCTCACTACAGAAACGTCCTCACTATATATATCTAAGATATAAGAAATTTCTACTAACATTTAGTGCATCATGGCATTGAAATGTATTTATAACATATGTATCTTACCACTGCGCACATAAGCGCACTGAGCGCACATAAGTATAGGTGATGCAGAGGCGTACACAATTTAATTACATTCACATTTACAGCCGAAGAGGAGTGCACAGAGGCATATAAAGAGAATGAAGGGCCTCTGATGTATATATATAAGAGCACGTAGATGCACTGACGCATAAAAAGGGGTACTGGGGGGCTCTGAGTAATATATAAGGGCACTAGGATGCAATGAGGCATATGAAGGGGCACTAGGGGTCTCTGGGATATATATGAGGGATGAGGGTGATCTGAAGCATATATATAGAGGCATAATGGGTCTCTCTATGATTAAATAATGGCATGCAATCTGATAAATAAAATGGTTGTAACCATGCGGCAGGTTTGGCCACTGTTTGGCCCCCTGTTTGTGCCCCCTGTTCAGGAATCTGAAAATGAAAATGTGGCAACCCTAGATAAATACGCATCTTACAAAGCTGTGCCCAGGAACTAAGAACGAGGAGGCAAATAAAGTAATTATTAGAGATGAGCAGGTTTAGATCCTAGAGATACCCTATCCGAGGCCGGATCCGAGGAGTTCGATGGCCGACGCCATTTTTACGAGTTCAAAACAAGGCCGGATGTCATCTTCCCACTGTCGGATTCACGCAATAGTTCCCTGCGGTCTGCACCATTTTCAAACAGGCTGGTGATTTCAGACAGCACGGATGTCCATGCTGTCTGCTGAGGGGGGTGAGGGGGAAACCTGCTGGGGGGCTGATTAATGCATAGAGGGGGCTGCTAACCTGACGGCTTTATCAAAGGACCTCCTTTGAAAAAGCAGCTGGGATGGTGAAACGCGCCAGTTTCTCAACCACTTGCACCTTTATGGACTGACCCGGACCAGCCTCAAACATCACTTGGGCCCGACTTTTTTTCAACACAAGGACTATAGAACCACTTCATTTGACGTCAGCTACAGTGTGTACTCCCCTAATCCGGACGGTGACTCGGCCCAGTTCATCCAGGCCTTGAGTCCCTGGGGAGGTATAAGAAACACCACAGTCTCCAACAAAGTGGATGTAACAATAGTTCTTACTTTTGCATTTGCACTTTATGTGGTCTTTTGAGGCATACGAGGAACGGACAGTCACTTTTTATGTTATATGTGGGACTTTTCCTAACTTGCATCCAATACCAGCCTTTTCCCCCAAATGGTCACTCATTGCATTAATAAAATGTTTTTATTTTAATGTGAAATCAGTCCAATCTCCATATGGTTTTATTGGTTTAATTGGTATCAATTTGTGCACAGTCAGCGCTGCTTCCCAATTTCCTTTTTTGTTTCTTTAGTTCAGGCCTAACTAACCTGACAATTTAGCAGCTGCTAGTAACCCAGCCCACGTCACAGCACCACCTTCCCTTTCTCCCCTTAAAGGAGACCATACAGTTATTTTTCTAGATTTGTTTATGATGAGCTGCTGCCATGACCTAGGCAGAAATGTGTATAAGGGGCACTACTGTGGGCAATGGCCCTTATTCAGATCTGATCGCAGCGCTAATTTGTTTTCAAAATGGACAAAACCATGTGCACTGCAGGGGGGACAGATGTAACTTGTATAGAGAGAGTTCAATTTGTGTGAGTTATTTTGTTTTTGTGCAGGCTAAATACTGGCTGCATTATTTTACACTGCAATTTAGATTTCAGTTTGAACACACCCCACCCAAATCTAACTCTCTCTGCACGTTACACATACTTGCCTACCTGACCCTCTCCATGCGGGAGAAAATGCTTGGTTCCTGGACTTCCCTGGTAATGTATGATTGCCATCACCTGTGGTGAAACACCTTTACCTAGCTCCCCAGAGGTGATGCTTTTGCCGATTTTGAGAACATACAGTATTTGAATAAGGGTCATTTGTGTATAGAAAGCACTACTGTGGGCATTATGTCACTAAGGGCCTTATTCTGCTTGGTGCGGTCCGTTCCGAATTCTTTCGGAGGGCGCTTTTTAGCTATCTGCGCATGTGTAGGCAACGCAATGCGCATGTGCAATGTACTGTCTGCGCACTCGTTCTCACCAATACCGTCTAGAAATGTGCACCGAACTCCCTCGGGAAATATAGGCGTAACATGGGCGTTATGTGGGCATACACAAGGGCGCAGTTTCCAAGTGGGCAAAACTGGGCGTAAATCTGGGAGTACACGTGGGAGGGCACGAACAGTGGTAGGCGTGCATTCGGACCGGACCCCGAGTGCAAGCGAACCAACACACCAGAAATCTGCGGAGTCCATAAGCAAGTTTCAGTTCTCGGAGAGCACTGGTTCATGCGCTAGGCATTCGGATTGCCCAATTAGTACGGCCGCACCTTAAACACATTTGCAGCTGACCACAATACAGCCCACTCCTCTACTCATTAGTGATTAATTATACTCTTTTCACAGGTTCAATTGGAAGCATTGCTGCCTAAATGGCCCATTACAAAATACTAGAATATATGCTGCCAACACGACTGGATTGTTGCTATCTGACCCACATTTACACTGCAAGCAACGGACATAAGACAATAGCAGTAAAGGCCCATACACACTTGACAATTTTGGTTTTACCAGCACATCTAGCGATGATGGCTGGTTTTTTAGCCATCATCGCTAAATGTGTACGGCAGCCGGGCTGAAAGATCACAGACTTTCAGCCCAGCTGACCGCCCGCTACCTCCCCCTGCTTATACTCACCCCTCCTCGCTCCGACGCTGTCCGGTCACAGGCTGCAGATATGCACGCAGCACAGCCTCCTCTCCCCCTCCTCTCCCCCTCCTCCCGGCTACACAGCAGCACGTCGGAGCGCCCCCCCAGCCGAACGCCCCGCCCCCAGCCCACTGGCCGCATCCTCCCTGCTCCAGAGAGTGTGTATAGTTTACACACGCAGCCGCTGACCACCAATGTTAAAGGCAGTAATATATACATTGCTGGCACATGCCAGCAATGTATATATTTCTGCCACCACTGGCCACCAATGATATTTATAATGCAGTAATATATACATTGCTGGCACAGGTCAGCAATGTATATATTACTGGCACCACTGGGCACCAATGTTATTAATAATCCATTAATATATACATTGCTGGCACATGCCAGCAATGTGTATATTGATGGCACCACTATCCACCAATAATGTTTATAATGCGGTAATGTATACATTGATGGCACATGCCAGCAATGTATATATTACTGGCACCACTGGGCACCAATGTTATTAATAAGCCAGTAATATATACATTGCTGGCACAGACCAGCAATGTATATATTATTGGTGCCACAGGGCACCAATGATTACGTATTAGCAAGTAATATATACATTGCTGGCACAGGCCAGCAATGTATATATTCAGGGACATCTTAATGCAAGGGCTTGATGGGCAGTTGCCCTAGGGCCCCATAATCCTAGGAGCCCAAGTTCCAGTAGCGGACTGTGTCGGGTGGCAGGATGGCATGTGCCCCCCCAGCCAGTACACTATCCGTCACCATCACCGGCCACCCTTACGCTGCCGTCACCCACAATCCGTCACCATCACCCACTGCCCATCACCCTCACGCTGCTGTCACCCACTGCCCGTCACCCTCATCCACCACCCTTATGCTGCTGTCACCCACTATTCATTACTATCACTCACTGCTCGTCACCCTCACACCGATGTCGCCCTTATGCTCCCCTTACCCACTATCCATCACTATCACCCACTGCCCATCACCCTCATGCTGCTGTCACCCACTATCTGTCACTATCACCCACTGCCCGTCACCCTCATCCACCACCCTTACACTGCTGTCACCCGCTATCCATCACTATCACCCACTGCCCATCACCCAATGGTGTGTGGCATATTGTGTAATGGGCGTTCTAGTATGTGGTATAATGTGTAATGGACATGATGGTGTGAATGAATTTCTCCCTACGTGCACGGCTACAAATAAAATGTTTGCCGTGCACACGGGTGGGATTTTGCCAGCAATCAGTTCTGAATCAGGCACCAAGAACAGGAATGCACTGATTAAAATGGACCCTGCTCCCACCCTTGGATTTCAAACCCAGCCCATTATGTAAATAGCCTTGTATATGAAAGATTTTCAGCAAAGTCTTTCGCCTCCTGAAAATCTCTCGCTCTTTGAGGAAAATAGTCTAGTGTGTACGCACTACTTTGGTGAAAGATATATCTATCAAAGATTTTGGCAAAGTCTTTTGAAATGAAAGTCTACTAGTGTGTATGGGCCTTAAGACTGTGCAAAATCTTTGTGTTCCCACCACACACGCACGTTTGGATGCAGTCCGAAGACACTCCCTCTTCTTAGCGAGTCCGTCCGAAGGGATGCGGACGACCTGTGGGAGTGTGTTCTTAGAATGTCCGCCGTGCGTGGCGTTCGGTCATTTCCGAAAGAAGTCGGAACGGACCGCAATAACCAGAATAAGGCCCTAAGTTACAGTTTTGTAAGCATTCTGTGCATAAGTGCCACTACTAAGGTATACTACTATTGTTGGCATTTTGTGTAAGTGCCACTACTGTTGTGGGCACTGTGTACTGTATATGGGACCAGCGCCGGCGACACCACTAGGCGGCATTAGGCATTTGCCTAGGGTGCCGTTCACTGGAGGGCGGTAGTCGGGTGCAGGCCCCCCCCCCCCCCTAGATGGAGGTGAGTCGCTGTCACTCCCCGCCCAGCAACCACATCGCCCCCCCCTTCCCCTGGAATGACTTGGCGTCATCACCCCCACCCGAATGCCCACCACCCCAACCCTGCCATGGAGCGACGCAGCAGCAGGCGAATCGTACCCGGCAACCCAACCCATCCCTCCTTGTGGAGTGACTGTGGTGACTGCATCAACCTTCCCCCACCATTGTAGCGGCGGGGCAGCCGCATCGCAAAGCCCCCCCGTGGAGCGGGTGGGCGCCGGGCGCCCCCTACCCGCCTGGGGCGCTCCGGTGCCTAGCACCGGCCCTGTATGGGACACACTATTGTGTAGCATAACATGTATAAGGGATACTACTGCCTAATTGGGGGGGCCAATTAGGTGGCATGGTAAATGAATTCCACCATCTCTCCTGGTCCCCTTTAAACCCTGCATTTAATAAGCTTAAATATTCTACTAATTGTGCAGTAAACAGATCAAAGATGTGATGCAAAATCTGCATTTGTATTTACAGGAAGTTATGTAGGCTTAAAACATATTCATCGTAATTATAGATAATAAAAGTAAATAGAAGTGAACAACTGTACAAAAATTACTGTCTTTCTTTATAAAATAAAAATACATTATTCACATACTGTATTTGCAGCAAGGAAGCTGCAGCTTTGAACTCACCACTTTCTCACTGTAAGTTATACATTTGCGGTCAAAATGAAAAACCTCAGAAAATGCTAGGAATGAGAATGACGAGCCCGCCCTGGTATCCCGCTTCACATTTAGTCATGACTCAACTGCTTTTATTGTTCACATAGTGTTCTGCAATCCTGAAGCGAACAAGTTTCTGTTTGCAGTTTCCACTCTCATAAAAATAAATCCAGATTTCAGTTACAGTATGCTGATAAAAAAATATAAGGAAACATTAATATTATTTTAAATAATGCAGTATTATATTTAGTATGTGTTAACTGTTACACAAAAACAACAAACTCCCTATTAGATTTACACATAGGCCTTTATTCTGGTTCACTCGCAAAGGTAAATTCCTTCTCAACTGGACAAAACCATGTGCACTGATGGTGGGGTAGATGTAACTTGTGCAGCGAGAGTTAGATTTGGGTGGGATTTTACTTCAAAGTGAGATCTATATTGCAGTGTAAAAATAAAGCAGTCAGTATTTTTCCTGCACAGAAGCAAAATAACTCACGCAAATCTAAATCTTTCAGCATATGTTACATCTGCCCCACCTGCAGTGCACATGGTTTTGTCTATTTGAGAAGGAATTTTCTTTTGTGAGTCAACCAGAATAAGGGCCATAAAGTGTTGCAGGCAAAGCATTCATAGATCACATCATAATGACAAATTATAGTAACATGTGAGCTATGTGATTCCATTCAGGTTGGAATATATATATATATATATATATATATATATATATATATATATATATATATATATATATATATATATACTATGCTTTTAAAGGTGAGCAGTTACCAACACACCTGTCACTAATCATCTAGGGAAATGATTATCATATGCTATGAAATATAGGTTAAAACAGGGCGCATGAGAGAATGTGACAACAACAAGACTAATTAAAAAAGTAATCTAATAAACAATATACTGTTTTAACCTATATTTCATAGCTTATGTTAACCATTTCCCTAGATGATTAGTGACATAAGCTATGAAATATAGGTTAAAACAGTATATTGTTTATTAGATACATTTTTTAATTAGTCTTATTGTGGTCGCATTCTCTCATGCACCCTGTTTTAACCTATATTTCATAGCTTATGATAACCATTTCCCTAGATGATTAGTGACAGGTGTGTTGGTAACTGCTCACCTTTAAAAGCATAGGGCCTTATTCTGGTTCACTCCTTCTGGCATATTCCTTCTTAGATGGACAAAACCATGTGCACTGCAGGGGGCATATGTAAAATGTGCAGAGAGAATTAGATTTTTGTCAATTATTTTGTTTCTGTGCAGGGAAAATACTGACTGCATTATTTTTACACTGCAATATAGATCTCGCTTTGAAGTAAAATCCCACCCAAATCTAACTCTCGCTGCACAAGTTACATCTACCCCACCATCAGTGCACATGGTTTTGTCCATCTAAGAAGGAATTTACCAGAATAAGGGCCATAGTCTGCTGTGAGCATTAGACCAGATAGCATGCCTGGAATCAAACATTGATGTGATAGCTATGTGTATTGTAGCCATTTTGAGCAATAGTGTTAGGACCTGCAGAAAAGTGGGGTCCCTTGAAGGGGGCTGCAGGCTTAAATGCACTGATCAATCCATGAACTAAATCTATACCATTTATTAATATCAGTTAATGTAGTGAGTGCAGAGCCCCTACAATTTCTGTTTAACCCCTTCCCGACATTTGACGTACATTTACGTCATGGCCGGGAGGTACTTCCCGACACATGGCATAAATGTACGTCATGAGTTTAAACTGTCACTGCGTCTCGAGACGCAGTGACAGAGGGACGATGTCTGCTGTCCCTGACAGCAGACATGTCCCTGCATGCCCAGGGGGGGCTGCGATGTCGCCCCCCCGTCGGCGATCGCTGTGATTGGCTGTTCAGTGTGAACAGCCATTCACAGCGTTTTCCTGTGTTACCAGCGAATCGGACGCTCGGTAACACAGGTGTCAATCACCGCAGGGCGTCAGGGGGCATGAGGGGGTCATCGGTGACGATGACACCTCACCCCACCCTCACCCCACCTGCCCCCAAGGCTGTGATTGGTCCGTGGGACCCACGGACCAATCACAGCCAAGGCGCGACATTTAAACTGACGGTGACTGCGCTGCAGACGCCATTCCGGTCTGGAATAGCGTGCAGAACGGTCACCGTGCCTGCCTGCCGTGAATACCGACCTGATCCTTGCTAATACTTACCTGATCCTTGCAAATACCTTACCTGATCACCTTATCACTGCTTGTAGCGTGCTGGACGCTTCCTGGATCTGACTTCCTGAGACTTCCTGCTGCTGCTGCAGTGTGATAGAGAGATAGAGAGATAGAGAGAGAGATAGAGAGAGATAGAGAGAGATAGAGAGATAGTGACAGAGAGAGCTATATTTTGTGTCTGCTACCCCCCCTTTTTGGGGGTGCAGGGGTTTTCTATATATAAATAACTGTCAGTGCTGCTGCTGCAGTGTCATACAGTGATAGATAGTGATAGATAGTGATAGATAGTGAGAGGTAGAGAGATAGAGAGATTTGTGTCTGCTACCCCCCCTTTTTGGGGGTGCAGGGGTTTTATTTTATATATATAACTGTCAGTGCTGCTGCTGCAGTGTCATAGAGTGATAGATAGTGATAGATAGTGAGAGATAGAGAGATAGAGAGAGATAGTGACAGAGAGTGATAGAGAGTGTATATTTTGTGTCTGCTACCCCCCCTTTTTGGGGGTGCAGTTTTTTTTTATACATATAACTGTCAGTGCTGCTGCTGCAGTGTCCTAGAGTGATAGATAGTGAGAGATAGTGAGAGATAGAGAGATAGAGAGAGATAGTGACAGAGAGTGATAGAGAGTGTATATTTTGTGTCTGCTACCCCCCCCTTTTGTGCTGATCAGTATATCTGTGCTGATCAGCAACTTTTTGGGGGCGCAGAGGTTTTTTTTTTATATATATACCTGTCAGTTGCTGCCAGTTGCACTGTCAGTTGCACCAAAGGTTGTGCACCTGCTGTCCCTCACTGGTAATCAGTGTCGCATCACTGATCACCTTTTTTTTTTTTTGTGAGTGCTGTGGGGTCTTTTTTTAATTTTTTTTTTACACACACTGATTTTGTGGGTGTCCTGTGGCCACTGTGCGCCGATCAGTGACGTACATCACTGATCAGCTTTTTCGGCACAGGGTTGATCAATTTTTTTTTTTTTTTTTGATCAGATTCCTGTTGCCTTTGAGCGCTGTTCAGTGACAGACGTTACTGACCAACATCTGTGCTCAATTTTTGGCGCAGGACCTTTTTTTTTTTTTTTTAACCCCTTCAATTTTTTATTTTTAACCCCTTCATTTTTTTTTTTTTTATTGGTATAAAGTATTTTTTTTTTTTCTGCACCACATACACACTACACACTTCATACCCCCCGGATTGAAATAAAGTTTGTACCCCCCCCTACACTATACACGTGTTGAAACATTTCACTACCAGTAACACAAAAATAAAAATGGCATCCCAAATGTCCTCCCAAATGTCCTCCCAAATGTCCTCCCAGTCATCCAGGAGAATGTATTCAGTGGAGGAGGCATATGCCATGCTTGCCTCTGACTCTGACACAGGCAGTGATGCAAGTGGGGAATTTGAAGGATTCGTCTTAAGCTCCTCTTCCTCCTCTGGTGATGAGGGACCCCCTCAAAGACGCCCCCGTAGATCAGCTGAGATTCCCCCCCCAATAATTGATCTAGTATGGACCCCACCACCAGACAATTTTGAGCCCCAGGTTCCTGAGTTTTTGGCCATGCCAGGAATCCAATTTGATTCCACAGGTCTCAGAGAAATTGACTTTTTCAAATTATTTTTCTCTGATGATTTTATAAATTTAATGGTGGACCAAACTAATTTATATGCCCAGCAGTTTATTGCTCAAAACCCCACGTCATCATTTGCTAGGTGGACCCCTGTAGATGCAGTAGAGATGATGACGTTTTGGGGTCTGGTGTTTCATATGGGCATAGTAAAAAAGCCAGAAATTAGGCAATATTGGAGTACAGATGTTCTGTACAGTACTCCATTTTACCGTATGGCCATGCCCCGGACTCGATTTGAGACAATTCTTAAATTTATACATTACACCGATAATGCACAGTGCCCACCCAGAGATGATCCCACCTTTGACCGGCTATTCAAAGTCAGGCCGGTCATTGATCATTTCAGTGCCAAATTTGAAGAGGTGTACATCCCTGAAAAATTTATTTGTATCGACGAGTCCCTTATACATTTTAAAGGAAGGGTTAAATTCCGCCAGTACCTTCCCAGTAAGAGGGCAAGGTATGGCATAAAAATGTATAAACTGTGTGAAAGCACCTCAGGGTACACCCACAGGTTTAGGGTTTATGAAGGGAAGGATTCAAGAATTCAACCGCCAGAATGCCCCCCCTCCCTCGTAGGTGTTAGTGGGAAAATTGTCTGGGATTTAGTGCACCCCTTCCTGGATAAAGGTTATCACCTCTATGTGGATAACTTTTACACCAGCATCCCCCTGTTTAAGGCCCTTGGTTCAAGAGGTACAGCAGCTTGCGGTACTGTGCGCAAGAACCAAAGAGGCCTCCCAAAAACGCACATTGCCCAAGTAATGAGAAGGGGTGAAAGCAGGGGAATATGCAACGAAAATATGTTGTTGGTCAAATATAAGGACAAGAGGGATGTCCTTATACTGACAACAATTCACGGAGACAGTACCACCTCCGTCCCTGTACGAGGTACCAGTACCCACACCTCAAAACCTAATTGTATCCTGGATTACAATAGGTACATGGGCGGAGTGGATCTTTCAGATCAGGTACTGAAGCCGTACAGTGCCCTGCGGAAAACAAAAATCTGGTACAAGAAGGTGGCCGTGTATATCATCCAGATGGCACTGTATAACGCTTACGTGCTATTCCGTTCTACCGGCCAGAGGGGGACATTTATGCACTTTCAAGAGGAAGTCATAAAGGGCCTAATATTTGGGAACCAGCAGGCAGAGGGCCCCAGTACTTCTAGTACTGGCCCCCGTATTGTACCAGGGCAGCATTTTCCTGATGAAATCCCCTCCACTGGAAAAAAGGGCAGGACACAAAAAAGGTGCAAAGTTTGCTATAAAAAGGGAATAAGAAAGCAAACTATTTTCCAGTGTGACACTTGCCCCGACAAACCCGGCCTATGTATAAAGGAGTGTTTTAAAATATACCACACATCTATGGAATATTAGGTTCATAATTTCACCGTGCTTCGGGGGTCTTGCTAATGCCACATAGCACCCACCATTCATTCCACCAGAATCTGAGCCGCAAAATCCAAAAATCACTCCTTCCCTTCTGAGTCCTGCCATGCACCCAACTGGTATTTTTTGGTCACATGTGAGGCATTGCCGTACTCGGGAGAAATTGGGGCACAGATTTTGGGGTGCTTTGTCTCCTTCATTCCTTGTGAAAATGAAAAATTTTGAGCCAGAACTGCATTTTTGTGCAAAAAAATGTAATTTTTCATGTTCACTGCCCACTTGTATCAAAATTGGTGAAACCCCTGGGGGTTTGAAATGTACACTATACCCCTAGATGAATTCCCTGAGGGGTGTAGTTTGCAAAATGGGGTCACTTGTGGGGGGGTTCCACTGTATTGGTGCTTTGGGGGTCTTGCTAATGCGACATAGCACCCACCATCATTCCACCAGAATTTGTGCTGCAAAATCCAAATATCACTCCTTCCCTTCTGAGTCCTGCCACTTTTTGGTCACACATGAGGCATTGCCGTACTCGGGAGAAATTGGGGCACAGATTTTGGGGTGCTTTGTCTCCTTCATTCCTTCTGAAAATGAAAAATTTTGAGCCAGAACTGCATTTTTGTTTAAAAAAATGTAATTTTTCATTTTCACTGCCCACTTGTATCAAAATTGGTGAAACCCCTGGGGGTTTGAAATGTACACTATACCCCTAGATGAATTCCCTGAGGGGTGTACTTTGCAAAATGGGGTGACTTGTGGGGGGGTTCCACTGTATTGGTGCAACATAGCACCCACCATTCATTCCACCAAAATCTGTGCTGCAAAATCCAAAAATCACTCCTTCCGATCTGAGTCCTGCCATGCACCCAACTGGTATTTTTTGGTCACATGTGAGGCATTGCCGTACTCGGGAGAAATTGGGGCACAGATTTTGGGGTGCTTTTTCTCCTTCATACCTTCTGAAAATGAAAAATTTTGAGCCAGAACTGCATTTTTGTGTAAAAAAATGTAATTTTTCATTTTCACTGCCCACTTGTATCAAAATTGGTGAAACCCCTGGGGGTTTGAAATGTACACTATACCCCTAGATGAATTCCCTGAGGGGTGTAGTTTTCAAAATGGGGTGACTTGTGGGGGGGTTCCACTGTATTGGTGCTTGGGGGGTCTTGCTAATGCGACATAGCACCCACCAAAATTCCACCAGAATCTGAGCTGCAAAATCCAAAAATCACTCCTTCCGTTCTGAGTCCTGCCATGCACCCAACTGGTATTTTTTGGTCACATATGAGGCATTGCCGTACTCGGGAGAAATTGGGGCACAGATTTTGGGGTGCTTTTTCTCCTTCATACCTTCTGAAAATGAAAAATTTCGAGCCAGAACTGCATTTTTGTGTAAAAAATGTAATTTTTCATTTTCACTGCCCACTTGTATCAAAATTGGTGAAACCCCTGGGGGTTTGAAATGTACACTATACCCCTAGATGAATTCCCTGAGGGGTGTAGTTTTCAAAATGGGGTGACTTGTGGGGGGGTTCCACTGTATTGGTGCTTGGGGGGTCTTGCTAATGCGACATAGCACCCACCAAAATTCCACCAGAATCTGAGCCGCAAAATCCAAAAATCACTCCTTCCGTTCTGAGTCCTGCCATGCACCCAACTGGTATTTTTTGGTCACATGTGAGGCATTGCCGTACTCGGGAGAAATTGGGGCACAGATTTTGGGGTGCTTTTTCTCCTTCATACCTTCTGAAAATGAAAAATTTTGAGCCAGAACTGCATTTTTGTGTAAAAAAATGTAATTTTTCATTTTCACTGCCCACTTGTATCAAAATTGGTGAAACCCCTGGGGGTTTAAAATGTACACTATACCCCTAGATGAATTCCCTGAGGGGTGTAGTTTTCAAAATGGGGTGACTTGTGGGGGGGTTCCACTGTATTGGTGCTTGGGGGGTCTTGCTAATGCGACATAGCACCCACCAAAATTCCACCAGAATCTGAGCTGCAAAATCCAAAAATCACTCCTTCCGTTCTGAGTCCTGCCATGCACCCAACTGGTATTTTTTGGTCACATGTGAGGCATTGCCGTACTCGGGAGAAATTGGGGCACAGATTTTGGGGTGCTTTTTCTCCTTCATACCTTCTGAAAATGAAAAATTTCGAGCCAGAACTGCATTTTTGTGTAAAAAATGTAATTTTTCATTTTCACTGCCCACTTGTATCAAAATTGGTGAAACCCCTGGGGGTTTGAAATGTACACTATACCCCTAGATGAATTCCCTGAGGGGTGTAGTTTTCAAAATGGGGTGACTTGTGGGGGGGTTCCACTGTATTGGTGCTTGGGGGGTCTTGCTAATGCGACATAGCACCCACCAAAATTCCACCAGAATCTGAGCCGCAAAATCCAAAAATCACTCCTTCCGTTCTGAGTCCTGCCATGCACCCAACTGGTATTTTTTGGTCACATGTGAGGCATTTCCGTACTCGGGAGAAATTGGGGCACATATTTTGGGGTGCTTTTTCTCCTTCATACCTTCTGAAAATGAAAAATTTTGAGCCAGAACTGCATTTTTGTGTAAAAAAATGTAATTTTTCATTTTCACTGCCCACTTGTATCAAAATTGGTGAAACCCCTGGGGGTTTGAAATGTACACTATACCCCTAGATGAATTCCCTGAGGGGTGTACTTTGCAAAATGGGGTGACTTGTGGGGGGGTTCCACTGTATTGGTGCAACATAGCACCCACCATTCATTCCACCAGAATCTGTGCTGCAAAATCCAAAAATCACTCCTTCCCTTCTGAGTCCTGCCATGCACCCAACTGGTATTTTTTGGTCACATGTGAGGCATTGCCGTACTCGGGAGAAATTGGGGCACAGATTTTGGGGTGCTTTTTCTCCTTCATACCTTCTGAAAATGAAAAATTTTGAGCCAGAACTGCATTTTTGTGTAAAAAAATGTAATTTTTCATTTTCACTGCCCACTTGTATCAAAATTGGTGAAACCCCTGGGGGTTTGAAATGTACACTATACCCCTAGATGAATTCCCTGAGGGGTGTAGTTTGCAAAATGGGGTGACTTGTGGGGGGGTTCCACTGTATTGGTGCTTGGGGGGTCTTGCTAATGCGACATAGCACCCACCAAAATTCCACCAGAATCTGAGCTGCAAAATCCAAAAATCACTCCTTCCCTTCTGAGTCCTGCCATGCACCCAACTGGTATTTTTTGGTCACATGTGAGGCATTGCCGTACTCGGGAGAAATTGGGGCACAGATTTTGGGGTGCTTTGTCTCCTTCATACCTTCTGAAAATGACAAATTTGGAGCCAGAACTGCATTTTTGTGTAAAAAAAATAATTTTTCATTTTCACTGCCCAGTTGTACCACAATTGGTGAAACCCCTGGGGGTTTGAAATGTACACTATACCCCTAGATGAATTCCCTGAGGGGTGTAGTTTGCAAAATGGGGTCACTTGTGGGGGGGTTCCTAACTTTTAGCATCTTATGGTGCCTTGAAACCTACATGGTGCCTAAAAAATAATCTCATAAAAAGGAGGCTCCAAAATCAAGTAGGTGCTCCTTCTATTATGAAGCCTGTGGTTTGGTCACCGTGCACACTAGGGCCACATATAGGATATTTATGAAAACAAAAGAATTGGGGGAATCAATTTTTAGTCACATTTCTCTAGTAAAATGTACTGTGTTCCTTATAAAAATGTATTAAAATTGCAAATCTGCAAAAAAAAAGAAATTTTGAAATTTCACCTACACTTTGTTTTAATTCCTGTGAAACACCTAAAGGGTTAACAAACTTCCAAAATGCTGTTTTGAATACTGTGAGGGGTGCAGTTTTTGAAATGGCATCATTTATGGGGGTGTCTCACATACAAGTCCCTCAAAGTCACATCAGAACTGAACTGGTCCCTAAAAAAATCAGTGTTTGAAATTTTCTTGAAAATTTGAGAATTTGCTATTCATATTGTAAGCCTCCTAGTGTCCCAAAAAATTAAAAGGAAGTTGAAATAATGATGTCAACATAAAGTAGACATATGGTCTATGTTAGTTATTCACTATTTTGAGTGGTAAGATTATTTGTCTCACAAGCAGAAAATTTAACATTTTGCAAATCGCTAAATTTTCCATTTTTTCACGATATTTTGGTATTTTTCACAAAAAAACACAGACTGTATCGACCCAAATTTACCACTAATTTGAAGTACAATGTGTCACGAAAAAACAATCTCAAAACCACTGGGATAAGTAAAAGCAAAAAAAAGTTATCCCCACTTAAGTGAGACATGTCAGATTTGAAAAAAAGGGCTCTGTCAGGAACGCAAAAACTGGCTCTGTCAGGAAGGGGTTAAACAATGTGGTCACAAGCCATAGGGCACTCCACAACTAGAAAAGGTGAGTGCCGATGTTTAGTGTATTTTTTTTATTTATACTATGACATTCCTAGCTAAGGAAATGAATCACCTTTTGAAGTTTCACTGAAGTTGGTCTTTCTGGTGAGAACAGAAGACAATCTTAGCTCTAGGGGAGGGTGGATTAGATTGTGTTGTGTTTGTGTGTAGGTGGGCTGTGAATAGTGTGCACTGCATTGGTGTCTTTCATAAGAGGCAGCTTTGTGAAAGCCTTTTATTCGTTTGTACAAATCAAGCACAATGTGTGACAACAGGTTTATCTGGAACTACACCTTCGATAAATTGAAAATATTTCTGAGCTTAGTCATTGCAGAAGCAATTCAAAACCTGCTCAAATTTCCTGTAATTTGTTTGTTGATATTATAAACAACTTTCTTTATCACTATTGTTCTCTCAAGAACAACAACATGCATCTACACACCTAATAAATTAGGAGAATATTTAATGTGTTTTTATTTTCAACAGTTTAACAAAAAAAGAAAAACAATTAAAACCATGTACTGAAGTATAACAGTGTAGTAGCAATAACTAAAATGAACTACTGTAGCATTCCTCAAGTCACTGAATTTCAACAATGCATCTGTTATGCAGAATCACTTTTTATTTAAAATAAAAATATCTTTATGTGTTTATGTTGGTACTTATTTCCTAGCACGGCACCCACGATCTAGATTGTATGTGTCGGCACGATATCGCAAGCATTGCATGCATCTTATGTGTTTGTGCATGGACGAGATTGATGAGATATACAATCTATACAATTGAAAAGATTTTTAACTGTATGTACAATATCGCATCTTATGGATCTCATCTTATGGATTTCATGGATCTTATGCATCCATAAGATCCATAAGAAGCCATTCATCAACACCAACCCGAAGCGTGGTGAGCGTCGGCGGTACGTGTCCTCCAACCTTTTCATAACCCCACTATCCACGTCGGCGTGGAGTTGACTTTATATAGTGTTGCGAGCGGCCGCGTATTACTTCACAGGTATTACGCGTCCCCTCGCGGGGCTCACTGCGCTCGCCGCGCTTCGGGCTCGGTGGCTTGCTGCGCTCGCCGCACTATAAAAAATCAACTCCACGCCGACGTAGATAGTGGGGGTATGAAAAGGTCGGAGGACGCGTGCCGCCGCCCCTCGTGGGCTCGCTGCGCTCGCCACGCTTCGGGTTGGTGTTGATGGATCTTTTATCTTATGGATCTCATGGATCTTATGCATCTTATGGATGCATAAGATCCATGAGATCCATAAGATGAGATCCATAAGATGCGATATTGTACATACAATTAAAAATCTTTTCAATTGTTTAGATTGTATGCCTTAATTAAGGCATACAATCAGTGGCGCAGCTATGTTTTGGGCGCCCCCCCCCCCCCCCGCTGTTAGGGGGGGGGGGGGGCCCATACCCACCCCCCGCCGCCGCCCCGTCAAGCACCCCCCCCTGTCGCCCCGCCGCCTATGCTAACCCCCTCCCCCGCAGTCTTACCTATCGCGCTGGTCCCGGCGGCTCCGTTCTTCTGCTGAGGACCACCACAAAATGGCCGCCCCCATACAGCAGACAGTTTCAGAGAACAGTGTGCTATATGGGGGCGGCCATTTTGTGGTGGTCCTCATCAGAAGAACGGAGCCGCCGGGACCAGCGAGATACGTAAGTCTGCGGGGGATATAGCACCCCCTGCATACAATCTTATGCGATGGGCGCCGTGCTAGGAAATAAGTACCTTTATGTTTTTTTATGTACTTCTACTACCACTTCTACTACTACTACTACTGGGAAATTGCATAGTAAAAATCGGCCATAGCCAATATCTCACCGTGTGTACACAGTTTTAGCAGATCTTGTTAGAGTACTATTTACAACTGCTAAAGCTCATAGTAAAAAATGTGGTATATTGGATCAACAATGTCTAGGTCATCTCCAAAAGGTCAATATGCACAACCTCAACACTAGAAAAAAGTCAACACAGAAAATATCAACACACAAATCGCGTCGGTCGCGGCCATTAACATTGCCCCAGACGCGACCGACGCGATGCCCGCGATTTCCCCATAGGCTTCAATGTTAAAATAATTTTTAACATGAAACCGGGAGCATCGTGTCGGTCTTGTGCCATTATAATGGCACAAGATGAGATGGACTTGATTAAGTCCATCTCACATAGGAAACAATGTGAAATGAGCCAATATGACCCATTTCACATTGTATATGGCCCCGTCGTCACCCCACAATTGACGCGAACCCGAAGCGTGGCGAGCGCAGCGACCCCGCGAAGGGCGGCGGTGCGCGTCCTCCGACTTTTTCATTCCCCTACTATCCACGTCGGCGTGGAGTTGAGAATATAAAGTGTGGCGAGCGCAGCGAGCCACCGAGCCCGAAGCGTGGCGAGCGGACGCGTATACCTGTGAAGTAATATGCGTCCGCTCGCCACGCTTCGGTCTCACCACACTTTATATTCTCAACTCCACGCCGACGTGGATAGTTGGGGAATGAAAACGTCGGAGGACGTGCACCGCCACCCCTCGAGGGCTCGCTGCGCTCGCCACGCTTCGGGTTCGCGTCAATTGTGGGGTGACGTTGAGGGTGTGAAATTGGGGGTGTAGGGAATATTTTACATTGAATCAAATGTAAAATCGGGTCCCAGGGACCCTATTTACATTTGATTCAATTAAAAAATCGCGTCGAACACGTCGGTCGCATCGCATGCGATTTGGTCGCATGCGATGCGACCGACACGATTTTTCCGACACGACCACCCCGATGGAAATCGGAGTGGCCGTGCTAGGAAACAAGTACCAACATGAGTTTTTCACAATTTGTTTGGTGCCAATGTACTATACATTAGTCTGGCCCAAAACATGCTCAGTACCAGTGGCCATACTGCACATGCACAAAAGCCAAAGCAGCCCATAGAAGCCGAATAGGGCTGCACAGCAAGGCAGAGAGGGGCTGCCTACAGGAGCACATCACAACCCGGACTGGAAGTCCCAAAGGGAGGGTATACTTCCCAATGGGACAGCCTGTCATGCCGGTGACCGACAGGTAGGACTTCCAATAGGAAGTCAACACCAGTCACAGTGAAGCCACTGGTTTCACTAATGCTGGCAGTTATTACCCAAGGGGGAGCTGCAGTCCTGCAGCCCTTAGGTAAAAACCACCTCTGGTTTTGGCTATAGCCACGCTGACCTTTTGGTTGTGTCAACCCTTTGTCAATTTCAACCAAATGGGGCCACATGTAATGGACTGTGATTTTGACAAATGTGCAATTTTTGCAATGTTATTTTCATAACATTGACATCTATTTGGCCCAGGCAGCCAATCCCTGGTCAGAGCTAATCTGGAGCTTGCAGGAAAATAGAACTTTGTTTATGAAAATTATACATTCTAACCACCAGTTATGGGCCCCCTTTCTGTCTGGATCCAGGACTGGAGTCCCCGCAGTCCCAACCTGATGGCTTCCCTGATTGGTGCAACAAAGTATATAAAAAAGTTTATAAAAATCCTGCGTACACTGCAGGTACGCAGGACCTGGGATTTTAGTCGACTATAATCCCAGGTAGAGCCATTTAGACATATGCTAGTCCGAGGATTATGCGCGTACTTATGAAAAATCCCAGGATTTTTGCGTATGTCTGAAAGGGGTATAATTGAGCTCCAAAGTATTGCCAGTTACTTTAGCCGCTTTCAGAATACCATCATCGTGGCTTCGCTCGCCACGCTTCGCTTGCCACAACTTTACTAAAGGTATTAAATGGTGATGTGAACACAGGAGGGTGGCGTGGACCCAGGGTTGTGCAGGCTAAATTACGTAAATTCCATAGAGTAAGCTGTGGCCGCAAAGATGAGGAAGTACCATTGCTTCTTATCTTTGACTGACTTGTTTGAAAATAACAAGTATACGCTACAGATCTATGTAATGCAGAGTATTAGCTCCTGCTCCCTATGATACTGAAGCTATAAATGCCTTTGCCGTGCTGCTTCTGCATGCCAGAGATGCCTGGAGAGGACTGCTGCTTCAGTTTTTGATGACTAACTGCATCAGTTTGGTTCTAGCTATGCAATAGTCTTTCATAACATCAAGAGGAGAATCTACAGTAAAACATAGTCTTATTAAGATGCAGAGGAATTACTGGGATTTTCCCTATTTATTAGTATGTAAATGAGCTGGTGTTAGCTGAGTCTTTCTGTGTTCTTCCCAGGCTAGCTAATTGCTTTCCCGTAGGTCTAGCAGGATTCATGAAGTAATCCTTACTATGGGCCAGATGCACTAAGCTTGAAAAGTGATTAAGTGGAGTGTGATAAAGTACCAGCCAATCACCTCTTAACTGCCATGTTACAGGCTGGGTTTGAAAAATGACAGCTAGGGGCGGATTCAGTAACGTAACTAGAAGTTTGAGGGCCCCATAGCAACATTTTGAAAGCCCCACCTGCCACCCCCACATATACCATTGTCACTATAATGTCCCATAAGGAGGCAGAAAACAGAGTGAAGGGAGTGAGTGGCAAAAAAAGAGAGAAAGAGGAGCGATATAGAGAGACAGAGAGCTGGTCAATAAGAGAGCTTCATAGAAACAGAGGAGTGTGTGAGAGAGAGAGAGAGATAGAGGGGTGCAAGCAGGAGTGAGCGAGAATGTCAGGGAGGGAGAGAGAAAGAGTGGAGCAAGAACGTGAGAGTGTCAGGGAAAGAAAGTTGGAGACAAGGAGTTGGAGAGTGTCAGGAAAGAGTGACAGTGTAAGGTAGAGAAAGAGGGTGGAAGAAAGAGGGGGAAGAGTGGGGAGGTGGAGAGGAGAGAGAAAAGAGGGGCAGAAAAAAAGAGGAGAGAGAAGGGGGTGTGGAGAGAGATGAGAGAGGTGGGAGTGGAGAGATGGGACTGGGGAGGCAGTTTATGGGGCAAGAAAAGAGGGTGCTGGGAAGACAAAGAGTAGAGAAGGGGGTCTGAGGAGGCAGGGAGGAGAGACAGGGGTGCTGGGGAGACAGAGGGGGGAGGAAAGACAGGAAGGCAGGGAGGAAGAAGAGCAAAGAAAATAGGGCTGGAGAGGTAGGGAGGGGGAGAAGTGAAAGGGGTTGCAGGGGAAACAGGGTGGAAGAGGAGGAGAGAAGGGCACTGGGGAAGCGGGGAGGAATAGGAGGAGAAAAAAGGGGAACTGGAGAGGCAGTTAGGAAGAAGAAAGCAAGGGAGGTCTGGGGAGACAGAGAGGAAGAGGAGAAGAAAAAAAAGGGGTGGGGAGGCAGGGAGGAGAGAAAGAGGGGCTGGAGAGACAAGGAGAGGAAGGAGGAGAGAATCGAAAGAGGAAGAGGAGAGAAAGTGGGACTGGGTATGAGGAAAAAAAAGGGGGAAATAGGGAGGAGGAGCAGCATCAGAGAAAGTGGAGCTGGGAAGGCAGGAAGAGGAGAAGATAATGGGGATGGGGAGTTAGTTGGAGATCCAGGTAGAAGGAAGAGGAGAGAAAGTGGGGCAGTGGTGACAGGGAGTGGGAGAGAATGGGGGGCTTTTGAAGTGGGAAGGGGAGGGTTGTGGTGACAGTAATCACTTATCACAGTATGTTCTAATCAATCCTTGCTCAGTACCCCAACCCCTTCAGTCAAATTGGCATTGTTAAGACCTGTGTCGGGTCTCATCAATGCTGTCTCTTGTCCTCCTGTTCACCAATGCCAGCAGCACCGTCTCCCGCTGATTGGCGCTGGCAGCTTCTGCTGTGTCGTGAACAAGCGCCGAGTCTCTCGCTGATTGGCACTGGCAGCTCCTACTGAATCGATCAGTGACGGGGACCAGGTCTCCAGCTTACCCTTGGGTAGGAAAAGGGGAGGAGAGATCACAGTAGCCGCTGACTGGGCACACAGGACGCAGGGGGAGACCACAGCAGCTGCTGACTGGGTGCACAGGACGCAGGGGGAGACCACAGCAGCCGCTGACTGGGTGCACAGGACGAGAGGAGAGATGACAGCGCCGCTATCACTCACTACCCGTGCGGCAAAGTTTTTTCTAATTGAACAAAAAAACTTAAAGAGGGTGCAGGGGATTGCTTACTGGGTCCCCGCCCCCGCAAGGCCCCGGGCCCCATAGCAGCTGCACCCCCTGCACCCTCTATAGTTACGCCACTGGGCTGATTGGTTGGTAGTTTATCACTCTCCATTTTATGACTTTTCAAGGCTTAGTACATCTTAGTACATACATGGCTGGATTAAGGGCCTAATGGGCCTGGAGCTGAAAATGTTCAAGGGTCTATTATGAGAAGTGGTAGAGGTGATGAGAAAGACATGTAGGCATGTAGAACCCATATACTATATGGCCCTGTGTGTCCTTAAATATATAAAAATACATATATGTATAAAATAGAAATGCCTTTTTTATACTAACCCTGTAACCAATTTGTCTGTCTGGTGAGCCTCATTCTGTCACGATGATGGACCTATTTTTATGTGGAGGCCTGGAGCTGCAGCTCCATCCACTAAATTGTTAATCTGGCCCTGCTTATATCTGTCTGTCAGCTGCTGGACTAGGAGGGTGTGACCTGTTCAATTTATTTGCTCACTGCCTGCTGCTCTCAAGGGAAGGAGCCTACAAGCCCGCCAATGAGAGGGAAGCAGCTGCATCACCACACTGGGTCAATTAGAAGATTACTCTCTTACAGTCTCCATCATCCCTGGGCACCTCACAGCTACACATTGGGTATCTTGACTGCCAACATCAACATATCACTTCTCCAGACAGCAGGAACATGGCCACTCTCAGCTCTCACTCTCCTAAGATGGCCACCTAGGCTAACAGCAACGTTGTTTGATTCTGGTAGATGAACTGATGCAGCGCATGCTGGCACCCTCCCATATGCCTCTCACTGAGCCAGCAGTGTCCCTGTGCTAGCGGCAGCACAGGATATATCTTTAACCCTTTCCCAGCTGAAAGACACGTAGGCTTCGATTTGTAGGGAGAAAAGGCCACATAAGCCCATCACATATATGTGGCAGCTGATTGGGTGTCACACAAGTGCATACATAGAATTTGTTCCTTAACTCTGTACCCTGTTCAAACTATGGTGCGTATCTTCATCAGCTGTATCAACTTCATCAGCTGTGTCAAATCTGATCCTCAAGCTCTGCATGCATATTCTTCTCCTAAAATCCTAACATTTTAGTTGTAAAAAAACCTACAAGCCATGCCATGTGGATTATATGTACAGTGTCAGGAAGTGTAACACCAGGGGTATAATGCTGAGTCAAACACAAAGCAGTGTGGGCACCAGTGGCAGACTTGAAGCTAATGGAAGTATTGGTCCATGTCCATGTATATGGACATGAACATGCTTTTTATATGTCCCCATTCACAGCCACCTTCATTAGAATAAACCTGTGCTGGGTGCAAAAAATGCATCTGAGGCATGTGTCTCATCACTGTCTACATGCCTCAAACAGGGCATGCCCACCACACTGTCATGACATTGCTATGAGATACAGTAATAGCCCAATTGCAAATCATTCTTGAAATCTGTTCTTTCTGTTAGCCTTCATTAGAATGCATGGTGTGGTGCATGCGCAGCATGCGAGTGCTTTCTTCAGTGTATAAGCAGTCTACTTTACATCACCATATGCAGGGACGCTGACAGCTCTACTGGGCCCAATTAAAATAAGGGGCGTGACCATGCTCCTGTAAAAAATAACCTTAGCTGGGGTGGCAGTGGGAGGCAGGGTGCAGGTGTGATTGGACACCTGTGCAGGGAGAGAGAGGACAGGCTGCCCTTCTCCTCAGCTCAGCACACAGCACTGAGCAGCGTGTGCAGGATGGGGAAAGATGTTGTGCCGCAGTGGCAGTCTGTCCTTTTTCTCCTACTGCCCTCTCTGCAATGGGGGGGGGGGCAGGGCCGGCGCTACCCACTCAGCAGCTCCTGCAAAGCAGGGAGGCGCCATGCTGAAAAGGCGCTCCCTCCCTCCCTGCTCTGCTAAAGCTGCCTCAGCCCTCACTGTCACTGCCTCCTGCATGCCGCCCGCAGCGCCTGTCTGGCAGCGGGCGGCAGTATAAAGAGCTGCTCCCTGCATCACGCACACACTGTCCTCCTCCTGAGACCTTCCTCGCGGACACTTGCGCTGAGGCATGTAGCGCTGTCTGTGAATGCCTGGATGACATGTCATGTCCGGATCTGCCCCCTACCCATTGCTCCCTGCGCCTGTCAGCTGTCAATCACATGACGAACAGGCAGCAGTGCCGCCTCCCCTTCCTTCCCTCTTCTCAGTGTGCTGCGCCAGTGCCACTGCCTGTCCTCAACACTCCGCCCCCTCTATCTCCTCCCCTCTTATTCCATCTCCTCCTTCTCTCCCCTCAGTCACGAGTGCTGCACATACTTTTTGTACTGCTTTCGGAACAAATTGCACACACATTGCATGCATAACATATGCGATTCGCGCAGCGTGTATGGGCACCTTTAGTGCCTGCAACATTTTGCAGACACAGCACTGAGATGGTGTATGCATACATGTACATGCACCCGAGATCCTCCATAGGATCGCATGTTGCATACACTCCACCAATCGGTCTGCAGCTTGTTGCAATGGCAATGTGAAAGGTTGCAAAATGTATGGTTTGCAGGAGGGCGCCGGACACCCTAGCACCGGCCCTGGGGAGGGGGTAGGGGGCCCCCTCCATGAGACCTAGGCCTGGGGAAAAAGTACCTACTCTCAGTGCCACTAACTATATGAATCCAGTTCTGGACTTGCGTATGACACAGATCAAGGCCATATACTGTATCTGGGGAGTCTTTTTTGTACACACAAATTGAAGCGAGATAAAGTATCAAACTATCACCCTAATTGGTTGGTGTTTGTCCCTCTGCAGGATTTGATACATTTCCCCTAATTCAGATATTGTAGTTACTGTATTTAAAACAAAATATGATGACCTATTTATCTAATATATCTATCTAAAGGTGCATACACACGGGGGCGCTGAGCAACCATATTCCCAGCGATGGGAGTGTGCACCAGCGATAAATCGCCAAGTGCGCGCTCCCGTATTCAGCCCCCTAATGGTCACTGGTTGCAGGAACATGCTCCTCCGTCCAGCAACTTCCCCTACCTCTTCTCCCGGCAGTGTGACATTTTCATCTGCAAGCATCTCTGGTCGCAAATGAAAACGGGACACTGAGCAATATGATTGCTGAGCAATATATTGCTAGCAATATATTGCCAGCGATCATATTGCCCCGTGTGTACGCACCATTACATTTATACAACAAAATAAATATGTTTTTTTTTTTCTATGACTATCTTGGAAATTAATGCCACAGGAGTTCATGATAGCAGAGACTTTGCACATTTCTTGATTCTCCTGTGGGTTCACGGAAGAACATTGTATACTATAATTACTCCAGTGATATATTTATATCCATTATCAAGGACTAATGCAATGTGAACATCGTGCACCAGCAGTTTCACTTGGAACTGAGCCCGAGGACTCGATCATATGAAGAGCTTGGGCAGCAATATTGTAATAGCTACTGCTCTCCATTTCATAATATACTACAACTTGTGACAGTTTGCCGCACTGTGAAAGCAGGCATTTATATGCCTTTACTTGGAGCATGACTTGTAAAAATACTTTATCTTTAAAACATTGGAATGGTTTTGTTATCTGAATTAGCTAATAATTAGTTCAGGTTGAATACTTTACCATTTCTCGGAATGGTTGTTTTCTCAGTAAAATAAAATAATTAGCCTGTTGTTACAATGTTATTAATGAGAGATATAAAGGGCAGCTTTATTATCCTTTTCTTTTACAAACATAGATTATGTACAAGTCACTATTTATAATCTAAATAATCTTTTTTATTAATCATGCATTCTGAATGAATAAGTCATACTTTAGTAAAATAACCATTTTTCATTGATTATAGCACAAGACTAATAAACACTGCTGACATGATTTGAATACTCAGAACTAGTTACCAGCCCATCAAAATGACAGAACAACATAACAGTAATATCAGCGATGGCGGCTTTGTGTTGCTGAATGGAGCAACATTTGCATTGCTTTGATGGACACCATCTAGAGGCTGCTGACATGCACTACAATTGAATTCCCCCGCAGAGTTGAGGAGCATCGTTAGCCTATAATTATATATTGATTTTTATAGTTATCAGGTTATTACTACATAGTTTTCAATGACTTCTGATATCACTGGAGAGTTTATGAATAGCATTCAGTGTTTTACTTTAAGTAGGAAGTGGGCAGGATTGCCGCCTAGACTTTCGGGGCTGACAGGGACTACCCCAAAAATAAGGAGCCTCCCCCAGCTTTCGGTAGAGTAGGCAAGTATGATATGACTCACGATAATAAAACCAGTGTATGTTGTATGTTACTCATCAGCAATCGCAGGAGCCACAGAAAGGTCTGGGGATAAATGTCTGGATTGTGTCATTCAGCTCCACCTCTGAGCGCTGACCAGCAAATCGCAGGTGTTTTCTTATGTTGGGGGCAGGGCCTAATGATGCGACCATTCAACCCTGCCACCTGAAGTGGCCTGTGGTGTCTACTCTCTAGGCTTCTACTGGAGAGGAGACTTGTAAAGTTGATAAGTATGCTTTATACTTACTATATAACCCCTAGTCTGGTAGTACACAGCTGTATAATGTGGTCAACACAGAGTTGGCCATTTTATTTACTACCTCCAAACGGTGCTTAAAGGGGGCAAGTACCAGGGCGAGCATACATAGCAACACTTCCAGCATATGTGAATGTGCTCCCCACTCTCTCTCATCCACCTGTACTGCTCCCATGAGACCAGGACATTTATGACTCTATAAAAATAATGCTTCCCAAAATATCCCAATTTCATGATCCCCTGCAAAGCCCCACAGCAAGACAGCCTCAGGATCCATCCATGCTGGCTGAGTCGTGTGGTGTGCTGAAGGGGAGATGCCCAATTTAGCACTGCTGCCCTGTGAGTAGCAATGATCAAGATGGGGCCATCGATGGCTGCTTAGGATCCGTGTAGCTCAGCCAACATTTTATGTACCCAGTGTCTCCCCTGTTGTGTCCTTTATCTGTACTGTTTTCACCAATCTGGCTGTTGCAATGACCAAGTGGCACCACTGATGGCTGCCTAGGTGCTGTGCAGCTCAGCAAATATATGTTCCCCGTGTCTCCCCATGTCCGTGTCCTTCACTCTCCGCAGGGTACATATCTGTAAATATTGCTGAGTATATATCTGTACTGTCATCGATTACTTGTTACCTACAGTATCTGGCTGTTGCACAGCAATCCAAATCTAATTCCTAATATATGCAAGTATACCCTGGTCAAATAAAGCTGATTCTGATTTGCATTTAAGATGGACATCTCCAACTTGTGTTACACATGATACAAAATAGACAATAAGAAATTACATCCCATTTAATGGGAGGAATGCTTACAATTATCTGTCTCTGGGAGGACTGCATATATTAATTTGTGTGCTAAACTAATAACTAATAACCTATCCAAGGGCCAGCATTACTAACTTCACTAAAAAGGAAGTACACTATAAGGTCCACATACATTTATATTATATGTTTGGTCTTGTATACTGAGTTACATTAATGTCTGTGTATATGGTGTAATCATTTTCATAACTGGCCAGTGAATTTTGTATTATTTTATTATTACAATTATATGTGATTGTTCATTAATTTTGCTCAGTTTTTTATTGTGTTTGTATTTTTTCTATCTAAAAGGCACAGGCAATCCCTTTTCTAATGACCGCTGCAGGAGCCATAGGTGTATAGACAGTGTGAATCCTTAGTAGGGATGGCCATCTACGCATCTTCCATTGATGGTTCCCATCAATGGCATTTTAGGACGGAACCATCGATGGCCATAAACCATTCTATCGGCAGCCATCGATGGTTCCCATCATCGTCTACTTGCGCATGCGCAGAGGGACATGGCGGCTGCCTCCGCTGGGAGGTGTGTGCATGCGCAATAGAACTGTACCTGACTTGCGCTGGATAATAAGGTTTTATTCTGCGCATGCGCACGTCGCGCACGCACCCGGCCGGCTCCTGCTCCAGTGCAGGGCACAGCAGAGCAGCCGCAGCAGAGTCTCTGCAGTGCAGACACGGAACTGTGTCAAGTCTCAACAGGTGTCTTGTTTCCGGGGGAGTGGTGCAATGGCTGCTCACTTCCCCGCATGACATGATGACATCATTCATCAATTCAATTTGCTAAGTTCAGACAGAGTGAGTCACAGTCTAGGACTCAGAGAGGGTAATATAGCCGGGCAGCTGGCCAGCAGCCAGCAGGGTAAAAAAAAAAAAATAATCGCTTTTTATTCCTAGGCATACAGTATGTATGCCTGTGACTGAGTAAGAAACAGTTTCCTACCAAGCGTGTCTCTACACGCTACCCAAAAGTGAATCTGTCCCCCTCCCCAAGGATGTATCTACCCTCTCACCAAGTGTGCCTCTATCCTCACACCATGTCTGCCTCTGATCCCTCCCCAGGTATGTCTTTATCCCTCCTCCCAAAGTGTGCCTCTACTCCTTAAATAAGTGTGCCCATCTACCGATGTATGCCTCTTCTCCCTCTCCCCAAGTATGCCACAGACCAATGCCTTAGTAAATTCAGCTTTGCCTGCCTCTCTATGGGGGTTATTCTGATCGGTGCAGGCCAAACGTGCGTACGTTCCATTTTAGCGTACGCTCTCCGTACGCGGCCGTTAAGGTTAAGTCCACCCACCAATCAGCCGCATACGTATGGCCAGAAACACCGACAAAGGGGAGTGGCGTACAATTGAGCGTACGCTAACGTACACGGACGGCCCACCCCTTAGACTCCGACAACTGGCGTACAACAGAGCGTAGGCCACCATTTACGGACGTCTCTCGTCCGTCTTCCCACCGACTTCTTGCGGCTATCTGAGCGTACGCCACCTTGCACGGACGGGTCTCTATTGTTTTCAATGGAAAACTCAGCGTATGTCACCGCTCATGAGAGTGAGCGTACGTCCGTGCACGCTGGCATACCCTTCACATATATGGACCTGCAAATCTTGACTTTCATCTATAATTAAGAAAATTAATTAATTATTCTAATTGTTATTCAATTATTGTTTTCTATTAACTCAATTGTCTACCTTAATAAAGACCCTAATAACACAACATTTTAACCCTCATTACATGTATATTTGTTATGTTCTAATGTGGCATTTTAATCACTATCTATGTGTCCCCACATTGCTTTTACTTTTAAATAAATTTATGTTGGTGTTTGTGTGTATGTACTAAATTATGTCCATAATTAGTTTGATCTGATTTTTTTAACATGTATACCTACCCTGATGTTATGTGTGATGTTTTAATCTAACAACAATAAAAAATCATGCCTTTTCACTATGTGTTATTTCACCCCAAAACACACACATTCACACATCATTCATTACCCCTCACCTCAAATTACCAATATAACTTACATTACACATCTGTATGTACCTGCCCTTACAAAACCTCTCACATATTTATGATTAAAAACACAGGCAACTTCTAACTGTAAAAACACTTTTATTTATAACAAAACTGAAAGGGGGGGGGGAGGAATTAAAGCAGGGCCTCCAATCGGGTAAACAGAATTTGCAGATATAGCAGGGTCAAGAAAATTTCTTGCATTATCTGCCCCACATCATCCTGGTGCTGTTCAGTGTCTGTAGTGAAGGGGGAAAGAACATTATAATTAATATATATTATCCACAAATGTTTGTTGTATTTTAACATAATAAGAAGTTGTGAGTTAAGTCTGAAGCCCACATACATTTTTCTACTACATTGAAGATGGGTCTGCTGTAAACACGGTACAAAAGACTAGTATGTTTTCACACACATACTGTACATATTACATGAAATGAAATAAATTCCTCCTTATTGGATGAATGTATGCTGTATCACCATTGGGAGGTTTGTTTTGGGGGAATCACCTCTAACCTCACAATTAACCTGTGCTATTTAAGGGTAATGACATTGTTGTGGCTTAACCACTCCTTACTTAGTAAAATGTTTGCCATTGCTGTACAAATTATAGGCCTAAAGCTATGTTTGTAAAGCATGCATCTGCATGGCCTCACATACTATTAACAAAACAATCTATAAATTAATGTTGCACATCATGCTGGGAAGTGGAGTTACACAACACCTGGATCCACATAACTACAACACCACTAATGTCGGATATGTCATTGGATGTACTGTTATGTCAATTATTCAAGGGGTGAGGCATGGCCACACTCAAAAAAACCACCAAGGGGACCCTTGTTCCTGGAGAAGGACAGGCCACACCTCATGGTCGACCTGCAGTGATATGTTGCAACTAATGTTGATGTTGGATACACATATGTGGTTGTTGTGATTGTTTATGTGTAGAAATGTGTAGGTAAACATTGGCCACATTATTTACTTACGGCTAGTTGAGCCATCCTGCTCGCCGCTGGTTCGGTGTCCGGTGGTTGGGGGGGTCAGGAGCAAGGGGGATGGGATAGGACTTGGGATAGAGGTAGTGGGTTGGAGTGGGGATTGGAGAGGTTTGGGGGTGGGTGGTGGGGAGGTTTGGGGGGTTGGAAATGGGGTGGGAAGGGGGTTTGGGTGGGGGTAGGGGTGTGGGTGGGGGTAGGGCTGTGGGTGGGGGTAGGGCTGTGGGTGGGGGTAGGGGTGTGGGTGGGGGTAGGGGAGTGGCTGGTGGAAGGGGATCTTGATATGGGGTGTGCTCCAGCAGGCCCCAATGTGTCCTCCTCCTCCTCCTCTTCCTCCTCTTCCTCCTCTTCCTCCTCCCGGGCTGCCTCCTCCCGGGCTGCCTCCTCCCGGGCTGCCTCCTCCTGGGCTGCCTACTCCCGGGCTTCCATGCGTGCCCTTGCGCGTGCTGAAATGTTCATGTTGATGGCATAGAAATCGAAGGTTGGGTTTCATAAAAATGGGGGAATGAAAAATTCACATTAGTCATGCTCATAACCTTACAAATTATCATTTCTGTTATATTTCATACATTTATCATGCTAACTAATTGATATGCTACACCCAAAAACAGAGCGACTACATATACCCCCCCTATACACCCCTTATACACCCTATATACCCCCCTATACACCCCATATACACCCCTATACACCCCATATACACCCCATATACACCCCATATACCCCCCATATACACCCCTATACACCCCATATACACCCCATATACACCCCATATACCCCCCTATACACCCCATATACACCCCATATACACCCCATATACACCCCATATACCCCCCTATACACCCCATATACACCCCTATACACCCCATATACACCCCATATACACCCCATATACCCCCCTATACACCCCATATACACCCCATATACACCCCATATACACCCCATATACCCCCCTATACACCCCATATACACCCCATATACACCCCTTATACACCCCATATACACCCCATATACACCCCATATACACCCCATATACCCCCCCTATACACCCCATATACACCCACATACTCATGAACATATTTATACAAAGTACAGAAATCATTGCAAAAAAACGCAGACATACTAGTAAATAAAAACTTACATCGGGCAATTTGGCGGCGAATTGAAGAAAGCATCACTGGCTGCCGCCGGCGCAGGTCAGACCAGCGCCGCTCCACTTGTGCCAGGCTTCTGCGGACGCCGGTCCGGGCATAGATTAGCCGGCGGGCAGCATTATATGCCCGCCGCTTGTCCATGTTGGACACATATGGGCCCCTGGGCCCCAGGCGCCGGTCCATGACCTCAACCAAGGCCACCAGCTCCTGGTTAGAAAAGGCGTTAGCCCTGGTTGAAGTCATATTGGCAATGGCGCAGTTATTAATTGCAGGTACATATATCACTTTTGGTGCTTGCTGATTGGTCTAAAAACTTGTTTGTTTAGTATTAACTTTATTAATCCTTCTTACATTAACAAACTGGATGCGAATAGAAACTTACGCGGACCGTTCTGATATACACACACCATAACCAACAGTATGCTTTCAATGTATAGAGAGACGTACTGTATATACAGTGTGCTAAAAATAATACACGCAACCGTCTACTAATAAATACGCTGCTAAAAAAGGCACAATACAACAATTTCCATGGAGAGCCGTACTGTATATACAGTGTGCTGAAAATAATACACGCAACCGTCTACTAATAAATACGCTGCTAAAAAAGGCACAATGCAACATGTTGGTGTATGACAATTTCATACTCATTACATATGTAAGAAAAGCATTATAACGTGATGTTTTGAAATGTGATTCAGAAAGCATACACAAACTCCAACAGATACCACCTGACAACACTCATCATTGGAATGACAGGTGCACACATTTCACCATGTAGCACACAATGGTCCACAACCTGTGTATGTGCATGTACAGGTGAATGTTCAGGTGCGTTGAGACCTGCGTAATTTAAGCGGGAATTATCGCCGGGAAATATCGGCGTAAATTAGCTACTACATTGCGGGAAAAATATACGCCCCCTTGTTCATGGCGGGAGATTACCATATAAATATTCAGGCAGATGCAGGCCAAAATTGCTGCAAACATGTCTAGCTCAGATGATTCCGCAGCTAAGGACGCTCTACAGAGAGCAAGAGCAGAATCCTTGCTTGAAAGGTTGAGGCAGAGGGAGCAGGAGAGGACAAGGAGGACCCAAGAGCAAGGGGGCCCCTCACTAACAGCCACTACTGCAATGCCACCAGCTACACAAGGGCCAAGCAACCAGCCAGAACAAGAGGTTGCATCTCTCCAAACAGGTGTGACCCAGCAGGTGCATGGTGAGAGAACTGGGGCCACCAGAAAACGAGCTGCAACATCTAGGGTGAGGACTGAGCAGGATACCACCACCAAAAAGAGAAACCCTGCATTTGTAGAGGCAGAATTGAGAATTTTAGTGCCCAGGGCACGCGAATGGATCGAATTGCCAACCAGGAAGCCGGGTGCCAGTGCAAAGAGAAACCTTTTGGAGAAGATCACAGAGGAAGTGAACCAGGTGTCACCAGTGGTCAGAGATTGGCTAGCAGTGAAGAAAAGGCAAGTGTGTTTCTCCCCCTGATAATGTCATATGTGTGTACATATGTTACATGTATGTTTTGAGAATAATAGAAAGGTGTGTTTGTAGATAGTGCTACACTTCAATGTCACATGTGAACACAACCATGTCTAATAACCCACATTTATATATGAAACATGCACCATTGGTGTGATGTGAGGTTATGGGCACAGTTCTGCTCATGTGAAGTATGTGATGGGACAACAGAAAGTGTGTTGGTGAAAAAAAGTTGTTGTAACATGTTCCATATGATGCTACTGAAACAAGAATGACCAAACTGTGCACATGTAGCTGGTGAGAAACTACACATCCCAGTATGCCTTCCCATAGTTAAATTACTCCATAATAACCACACTGTCAAGCTATGGTGGAATGTGTAGTTTCACAACAGGTGGAGGTGCATAATTTGGCCATGGATGATGTCATTTCTGCATAGTGATCTATGTATGTGCATTTAGTGGCCTAATGAATTAGATGAGACACTGAAATGCCTCATAATGGAGACATTAATGTGTGTGTGGGAAACATATGGCTAAAAAACATAAGATCACCCACACTAGGAAATGTAACGTAGTCATGATGTTCACTAGCACAGTGGTGCACATATCTCATGGTGATATTTGTATTTTAAAACTTGTAGGTGGACAGACTTCAAAAGTACACTGAAGAGGAAGATGACTGACCGGTACAACCACAGCATGTCCACCGGGAGGGCCTATGCCAGATCATTTGGAATATACCCCCCTGGAGCAGGACGCCTTGGATGTAATTGATGTGGCCGAGGTCAGGGGGATATCCAATATGGATAGTGAGCTCCCGGTGGAGGTCTTTGCTGCTGCTTTTGATGGTAAGTCACAGTAATGCATTGTATTTGGAAAGATATTTTTTAGTGCGTATGTGATGGTGACATTGTTTTCAAATATTATCCTAGAAGAAGCAGAATCACAGGATGAACCGGCAGCATCTTCCTCTGCAGAGCCACAGGTGGAGCAAGTGGTCCAGCCTCCACCAACACGACACCCCCAGCCACAGGACACATGGGATGCCAGGTGGATGGTGATACTGGAGAGGATGGAGCAGCGAGTGGAGGAGTCTACGGTCTGTCAGCAGAAGGTTGTGGAATTTCTGGCAGATTGGAAGTCCACAAAGAGGCAGCAGTGTGAGGCCTTAAACCGCATCAATGACACTCTGGCGGCTGGCATGCAAAGCATTGACCAGCAATTCAGCCGCCAGAATGACATTCTTGTGGAGCTGCTCACCACCGCCAGGTCCCTAAGGGACAATCCCCCATCTGCTGGCCCACCCCAAGCTGCTCCCCAACCTTCCACCTCTGCTGACCCTCCTGTGTCCACTAGGGGAAGACGGCGCAAGCCATCAGAGCCAAAGGCCCCTGTCCCCAAGGCCCCATCTAAAAAGGGGAAAAAAGGGCCCAAATAATGACACCTGGTTCACTTCCTCTGTGGTTGGACCCCAAATGTTTAAATTGCACTGGACATCCACTTCCTGAGTTGGCCATCGATCCATTTTCGTGCCATGGGCATTAAAGTTCTTATTTTGACCTCTAGAAATGCAGGATAAATTTTTGGTGGTGTGTATCATGCTTAGTATTCACCCTGGTTGTTGCAGTACGTATTCTGGTGTCCCCATTTCTTTCACCATTGCATTTGCAGGGTAACACATGTTTGGAGATATGCAACCTCTTGTTCTGGCTGATTTTTATTTTTGTGTATATTTTATATTTTAGTTTTTTTTATGACATTAAAGTGGCAAATAAGCTGTGATGCTGAACAGCAAATAAATTTATTTTCCCAATTACAACACAATTGTTATATGTGTAATTTCTTGTGTGAAACAAAAACTACATTTATGTGTACTTACTGACCAGGGTATTTTTGAGCATTTCTTGAAGTGTGGTAGAAGTTTCCCATGTGTAAACCTCTCCATGGCCATTCACATGTTCATATCCAACTTTTCCCTGCTAATTAGTTTGTGTCAGCACATGTGCAGAGCAACTTAATAGGTGAGAAAGCAGTTTGTGTGCAGGTGAGGTAGCTCCTACATTAGTAGGTAAAAGCAGGTCCAGAACAATGATTTCCTCATGGAGTGGGTGAGGTAGACAAACAAGGGTCAAAAGGGACATTTGTGTAGGAATGCATATGTGTCCTCCCTAAAAAAAAATGTGTGAATCGGCCAAACATGATAAAATTGCTTGTGAACAAACATGTTTAACTATTTAAATATATATGAGTTTACAGTGTCATAAGCAGATGTAGGAATCCTTTGTTAGAGAGATGTGAGTGCAATAATGTGATTGGTGGCATCTTACATCCAGAGTGTAGTAAAATCCAATTCATAGCAGATCAGAAAGTGGTACAGTTCTGTATTTTGGGTACTATACAAAGATTGTGCGCAAAATATTGGGCATGGGCTTAAAACATTGCTGAAACATCCTTTGTAGGTGTTAGATGTGGTTTATGTTATTGTATCATAAATACAAAACATATGTTTGTATTAGAGTGAACACGTTGACACATGTCGACTTGTGTAGATTGAGTGTGCTACTGTGTAAAGTCTATGAAAGCACGTAGTGAATGTGTATAACTGTTTAACAAATACCTACCTTAGCATATATAAGCAGGTCTTACAAAGATTCTTACCTTAAATTAAACAATCCTTTAAATGTCGAGAAGTATAGAAAGATAAGCTTCCAAGGTGTTTGAGTGCTGTGTGTGGCTTGCAGGTAGTGAAATCATGGTTTGGACTTAATAGACTGCAGCATTGCTTATTACATTCAGGTGTATGTGTTTGAGTAGTAATCAGCGTAAATTAGCAAACCCAGGCGCACGCTGTCATGCAGTATCTGTAGGGGTGGTCTGAGGTGGCGGTTGGCGGCCGCCTGTTTTGTGTCCGAAATGAACGGTGCTTTAGCCGATCGAGCGGTAGTAGCACCGTTCATTTTTGGTGCACACCCCCGTGTACGCCCATGTTTACGCCCATTTTCCCTCATTATTTCGGCAGCTCCCCTCAACACGCCCCTATGCCGCCCCCAATGCCCGTACTCTCGCGTACAGGTTTTTTCGCATGGAGAGACCCGTCCGTAAGCGTTGTGGAGTGTTCGCGCCTGCGCATTGGAGATGGTACGCATGCGCAGATCATTAAAAACCCCGGAACATACGCGTACGGCCCAGCCGCACCAACCAGAATAAACCCCAATGTGCCTCTGCCTTCCTCAAGTGTCTCCCTGCCCCAGCCTGAGCCAAGGTACCCTGCCCCCTTCCCAAATATATATCTAACCCCATGGCTGAGTAATTGTACTTTTGCCATTCTCTCCAATGTGCCTCTGCCTCCCCCCCCCCCCACCAAGTGTGCCTCTGCTCCACAAGTGTTCATCTGCCCTTTTCTGAAGTGCGTCTCTGCCCCCAACCCTCCACATTGGTGCCTCTGCCGATCTTCCCTTCTCTGGCCTAGCTGTAAGCCCTTTTTACAAATATGCCCCTCCTCCCCCCCCCCCATGATTACTGGCTGTGAACAGAATGCAGATGAGTAAAGGCGTGCCTGTGTATCACCACATAAACAGCAAGCACAGTTTTTTCAATAATATATTTTTTCCCCTTTAAAGTACAAGTTATCACTCTGCTGTGAGGCACATGTCAGTACTGTGTGGAACTCAACAGTGTATGCTTGTTCTGGGTTTGCAGCACTAACTATGCATCCACCAGGCATGTGGCCAGGAGCTCTGCCTTGTTCATCTGTACTGGGTCCTAGTGGCAAACGCATGATTTTTAGAAGGGGTTTCCAAATATAATTCAAAATCCCCCAACTCTGCAGTGCATTGGAGTAAGTACTGAAGTCTGGGGGAGCTGTAACAGCCCTGAAATTGGTCTTTTTATACACTGAATACTGGATACTGTATGGAATAAGGTATTAATATTCAACAGTACAGATGGTCTATAGTATTGGCTGTTTCAAACATTTAATTAATATAAGTGGTCAGGAAAAAGTTAAACATATCATGATAAATAATTACACAAACATAACCAGTTCAGCCCTTTCTAAGCTAATCTCCAACTTCATGGTAAGGCTCCTGTCTCTTCCTCCTGGCAGCTACTCTCTTGTCCAGTCCGATGCTTGACCACTCAGATCCACACATACAGTAAATGTGGTACACTACGGTATGTGCAGTAGCTCCGTTCTGCCCTTTAAACTGCCTGATGTGGTGGCAGCTACATTGATCATATTATATATCAGTGCTATTTTTGTTGTAATTAAAGCACTTGCCAAGAGGAGGAGGGTTTTCAGGCAAACAGACACCCCCCCCCCCCCCCCCCGCATTTACCTATGGCTTCCTAAACTTCAATTTCTGGAAGATTTCTCCACCTGGCTCCCCAAATTCTTATCCTCTAACATCTCCACCGTCATCCTGGGTAACTTCAATATCACTACTGACAGTTCACAATCTCTGCACGCTTCTAAACTCCTCTCTATAACCTCCTCTCTCGGCCTCTCACAGTGGTCTGATTCCTCTACTCATGAGAAAGGCTACTGCCTTGAATTTGTTTGCACCAGGCTGTTCTGATCGTTCTTTCAGTGTTCAGTTCTCTGACTCTAACTCCTCATTGTTCCCCATATTCAATCTGTCTCCAAATCATGTTTCATGCATCTAAAAACATATCCCAAATATGACCATATATCACTAGTCTTCCCAAGAACAGACTCTCGCCACTGCAGTCCATTTTAAATGTTGCTGCTAGGCTGATCTTCATAACTAGATGCTTACCGTCTGCTGATCGGCTCTGCCAGTCCCTCCATTGGTTTCCTGTATTTTGCTGTATTCAATATAAAATACTTCTATTCACATATAAAGCTATTAACCATACTGCATATATATTCTTACTTATCACGAAATATCTCAGAACTTGACAACACAGATCTGCGCAAGATCTGCTTCTCTCTTCTGCACGGATCACTAGCTCCCATTCACTATTACAGGACTTTCATTGGGCTGTTCCTACCCTATGGAATGCCCTTCCACGCACAATAAGACTCTCCACTAGCCTCCAAATTTTCAAACATTCCCAGAAAACTCTCCTCTTCAGGCAAGCCTATCATATTTCAGTTCCATACGCATAACCTTCTGAGGCACTTATGTATTATATAGCTTCCCTTCTGGACTTGTAACTTGGTGGGACTGCTATGCTATTACTGGTGCCTATCTTTGTGTTTCCCTCCTATGTCCCTAATAGATTGTAAACTTGAAGCAGGGTCCTCTTACCTCCAAGTCTGTCTGTTGTTACCCAGTTTGTTTTATCTCTGTCTATAATTGTAAAGTGCAACGGAATCTTCTGCGCTATATAAGAAACTGTAAATAAATAAATAAATAAATGTGGGTCCCACAGCTTCTGATGATAGTACTGTATATCAACAACTACAGTGTTCCAAAAGTTGTCAATCAAGGTTTAGTTAGTGGGGTGTGGTATATGGTCCCGACAGTTGGGATCCCGACTGGCCATACTCAGACAGCATGGGGAGCGCAACAAAGCCCCTTGCGGGCTCGCTGTGCTCGCCGTGCTGTGGGCATGGTGGCTCGCTACACTCGCCACCTATTCTTTTCTCCCTCTATGGGAGTCGTGGACCCCCACGAGGGAGAATAGCCAGTGGCCATCGGGACCCCGAGTGTCGGGGTTTTGACTGTCGGGATCCCGACGTTGGGGTAATGACTGACGGGAGCCTAACTGTCGGGAAACTGTCCAGCACCCAGTTAGTGAATTGGATCTGAGGCTTCTGAGCAGGGTTTTTTGCAGTTAGAATAGGCAGGTCTTCAGCTGTTTCCACATTGATCAGTGATCTTTTTGTTGTGGAATGATAGCTGCTAATCTAGAAAGCAGGTACTTTATGTTTTGTGAGCAATATTTCATATATCCGGCCAGCTCCAAATGTCTTTCATAAAACAATAAATAGTGAATGGATTACCCAGAGATTTCTGAAGAACTGGTCAGTGTTTTCACCCCTAGAATTGGAAATTTCCTGAGATGTTAAAAAAACAGCAACTTTATATTTTTAAGATGTTTTGTTTTTTTCACGTTTTTATGTAAGGTATATTCCTTTTTATGTTAAATATATTTAAAAGTATCCACAGATAGAAGTTTGCAAATTATATGTGTCAATTTGAGTGTTGGATATTGCAGTTCTTCTTTTCAGTATATTTCAGGCATATTTGCCTACCCTTTCCAGAACCGAAGGAGCCACCCCCTGCACTCATGTTAGTTATGCCATTGCCTGTATTGTACAGTATTTATATTTAGCTTCTTTACCTCTGCCTGTTACCTTGACATTGCTCTTACCCACTCGCCACCTTGATATCAGTCTGTTATCTAGAGTTCCTTTTGCCTGCCTTGATCTTAGTCTATTTAATTGGACTTTGAATTACTTCCAGATTTTACATCCAATGCATCTGTCCCCAAAGATAAATACTAAGGGCCTTATTTTGGTTCATTCTTTCTGACAAAATCCTTCTTAGATGGGCAAAACCATGTGCACTGCAGGTGGTGCAGATGTAACATGTGCAGAGAGAATTAGATTTGGGTGGGGTTTTACTTCAAAGTGAGATCTATATTGCAGTGTAAAAATAAAGCAGTCAGTATTTCCCCTGCACAGAAACAAAATTACTCACCCAAATCTAATTCTCTCTGCACATGTTACATCTGCCCCCCCCCTGCAGTTCACATGGTTTTGTCCATCTAAGAAGGATTTTGTCAGAAAGAATGAACCAAAATAAAGCCCTAAGTCATTTATTAGCCATCATCTAGTGATTTCCACCATTGATTTAAAGAAGAAGAATGTTTAGTGGCTGAGAGTGGAGGGTTTACCTGACCCATTAAGGTTACATAGTTACATAGTTACATAGTAGGTTAGGCTGAAAAAAGACTTGCGTCCATCTAGTTCAACCTACAGTAGGTTGCTATAATAGATTATCCAATGCTGTTGAAAACAATGGTTCTGCCCATTGTTTTCAATGAAAGCTACTCCAGGTTACTGATGATTTGATGATTAAGAAATATTGACACAACAGTTAACTGCCATGTCCTCTGGGTCCTAGATTTTCATTTTATGTTTTTGGTTTAATAAGGTCTTGGATGCCTCCAGGACCTAAAGAGGACAAGACCCAAAAGGGCAGGTGGGAATTTTTTTGATTATTATTTTTAAATAGAGATTTTTTTTATTCTTAAATCAGATATAAATTGTTTCCCTTTAAAAAAAAAAAAGGCATAAAAGTGTAAAATTAATCAGTGGGCTTGGTCCAATGTTGGCAGCTGAAACAAGTGAGGGGGATCGGAGTGGGGGGTATGGAATAAGACATTTTGATCTCTCAGGTACTTTTCCAAATTGTGCATTTTAGTATGGATTACTACCACATAGACACCATCCACACCCATCACAAAGATCAGAGCTGAATTGGTTTGGGATATGGTTATGTTAAATTTAGGCCCCACTGCCACCTTCATCCTAACATCCATCATGTGGGAGTCTTGTGAATGTAAGGTATCCCTCATCAAATGGCACTTTAGGTTCCCAAAACAGACCCTATTTATGGAGAGCAGACTAAGTTTATTTGCAAAGCTGTGTGTTAATCTGTATTGGTGTGATTTGGAAGAAGATGCCGTCCAGGGGTTAAAGTGAGGGGGAAAGGAGTGGAATGGAGTTCCACCACCTCTAATGGTGAGGTGAAACATTTTAACCTCCACAATGGCCCTGCACAGTAATTCTTACTGAAAAGCATTCTAGTTTGCAGGGGGGTGCCAAAAACCCTACCACTGGCCCTTTCTCTGCCTAATTGGGGGAGGGTAGGGTGGGTAATTAGGTGGCATAGAGAAAAGAGTTCCCCCACTTCTGCATGACCACTTTAAGCCCTGATGCCGTCTGAGTGTGTGGCCCAGGGACAGGGTGGATTCTGGCCGTAGATGGCGGCATCCTGACCCAGTGTGTGTCCTGTCTTTTTAAATATTTATGTTAAAAGAGGACTGCATGTGCCAATTTTTTTGATATTTTTTACTTTTATTCACAGAAGCATGCAAGGGTCTCAATTATCTGTGCATGCGTCTTACAAACTAGCCCCTGGAACAGTTGCCGACAACTGTTCCAGGTCCAGGTAATGGGAGTGGGAGTGGCTAATGTAGGGAGGTGTGGTCAGCCCCCTTCGTTATGAAATATAAAAAATATTAGATACTGTGCGTCTGCGAATCGGGCACATGCGATCCATAGAGGGGTGTCGGCATGGGGGACAATGGCCACCAGCAGCAGGAGGGGAGATGCAATTGACCGCGGGCAAAGAGAGAAATGACTGATTCTGCAGCTGCCTCTCTCCCAAGCGCAGTACACGGCAGTGTATGTGCTGGGATGGGGAGAGAGGCTGCCGGTGAAGCAGTCACTATTCTCTCTTCCTGCTGTCTGCAAAGAGGAAGAGGAGAGGGACATAGAACTAGGGCCACCACCAGACCCCTCCATCTGGCCCAGGCCCAGTTAAAGAGTACCCACTTCTCCACCATTCCTGCTCCACTGCCAATGTTTCAAACCCATTCACGAAATATGTTGTGCTGAAATTTAAAAAAGAAAAGCAGTGCTGCCATATATATATTGAATGCATATACTTGAAAATAATCAGAAATATCCATCAAGCAGGGAGATGTCAGAACAGAATGTACAGAGACTTCTACTTTATCTCAGCAAATAATACACAGAGCCAAGATAAAATTGAAGTGAATTGTGACACATCTTCCTGGAATGTCAAATAATGTCATCCAGAGTTACTTAATTAATTGCTTTCTGTTCAACACATCTTTTATCTATATATAAATTTGCCTAAAAGAATTTGACACAAGCATATTCTCCCATGCCTAATCCAAGGCAGAACAGAAAGATGTGCCGAATTGTCATGTATCCCTTTCCAGGTGTTTGTAATAAAAAGTTCTGACTTCTGTTTCTTCTGTGAGTATTTGTCTTCTTACAGGGTGCTAAATATGCCATGCTAATTGCCAGCACATATTGAGTATATTAACATGCACTCAGGCATAGGTATGGTCCCAGGGGGGCCCACACAGCACTCATGGCACCCATTTTTAATACTTATCCCTCCGGAGCCCTGTGATAAAGGCAGCAGTGCTGCCCAGACCAAAAAATAAATTGCAGTGGCGCCACTTTTTAGGAGTTCTGCGCATGCGCAATAGAGTCAAAATCTTCTAGAGCTTAGACTCTACTGTGCTGTACACTAGAGCAGTGCTGCGAAATGGCCGGGAGAGAAGAGAGTACTCGAATGGAAAATGCAGCACACGGGCGTCATCCCCTCTGACAAGAGGATGTGAATGGCTACAGAAAGTGTAGGTGCTAATGTGCCAGGGTGTTTTTTAAAGTTCAACTGTACAGTGTGCGCACAGATGTAAAATAGGACAAAAAAAGTAGTCAATCATAAAAAATATCATAAAAAATTGTCTTATACGATCATAGGTTTGGGTAATAGTGACCCCAATGTATTTCATGTAGCATTACCTCCTTTGCTAGTGGAACCTAGTGTTGGTTTTAAAAATACAGGGGACACCTACATCCCCCCCCCCCCCTGATATTTTAAGAACTACAGTATAACTAGTCAAGGACCGGTATCAATTTGAACTATTTCTAAATTTTATGGACAGAAGAATGCAAAGATCAGTGTGTTTGTGTCAAAATTGCCTATACAAAAGATGACCTATTTTTAGGTGAGTTTTTGGCAAGGTTTTAGCTTCAACTTTAATACTCAGACTCTATTATATTTACTGAGTTATATGTTTTCCATATGATAACACTTGTATGCAACATTGGTGATTGTGTGAGGTGTAAAATGTGTGAGTTTAGCAATTACCTTGCACATTTTACAAACTTGGACAATATTGCATTTCCCCCAATATCTTTGTGTGTCTGCAGAGCCACCTCCCAATTACCACCCACAAATGTGTAATACATTCCACAGTTTGGAATAGTGTGCAGAGGCGCTGTGGGACTTTTGGGATTTAGAAGCTGTTACAGTCGCAAAAGGTCAGCACCTTACAGTAGGTAAACATAAAAATCATAATTTCTTAGAACCCAGAACCAGCCCAATACATACTTGCCTACCCTCCCGGAATGGCCGGGAGGGTCCCGCAAATTGGGTCCCCCTCACGGCCCCCCGGGAAGGTGGGTAAGTCTCCCACATTTTCACCATAGCCCCTGCTCCCCCTCTTTGCATCATTTTGTGTAATTTTAGCCCCTCCCCCATCCACAGACCCGCAAATTGATGCTGCAGCCTGTCATGGGGGCAGGGCTTGGTGACATCAGCCCCGCCCCGCCCCCAAAACAAAGCCTCTTCCCACCCCCTTTCACTCTTCTCCAGGCTTCTCCCAGAGAAAAGGAGTTTCAAAAAGTCAGCAGGTATGGCCCAATAACAGGCTGCAATACTGTATGTAGTGTATACAGCAGGGGTGGGGAACCTTTTTTGTGCCAAGGGCCGTTTGTATGGGGAAAAAAATCCTTTGGGGGCCATATGTAAAAATTTCTCTTACAAATTGTCCTGCTGCCGCCATCACACTCTCCGGCGGCTGCCACTGAATAGGACTGTCAGTCTCCGGCTGCTGTTGATTAAGAGGAATCTCACAAGAACTACCAGCCTCTAGTGAGAATTCCCCCTGTACTTGACTCCCGGCAAAGCCGCGGGGCGGCTGGGCGGGCCACCCAGACCGGCTACGGGGGCCGCATACGGCCCCCGGGCCTGAGGTTCCCCACCCCTGGTATACAGTATGTAATGTTGTCAAACTCAGGTGCGGTGTACCCGGTACCCTTTGCTCTTGTCATCACGGTCCTTCAGTGGTCTTCGTGTTCACTCTCCTGAACTCGGAGGGCAAAGGGACTAGGAACCCCAAGGAGTTACACCCCCACACATACACACAATAACAATTTCACCACACGTGAGGACGGTGAACGTATTCCTTTATTAAGCAGCTCTGGATCACGGGTCACCATTGTAAAGAGGATTAGATAATACAATAGAAGTAACACTGGCAATCAAAGACAAGAGAAATGAAGAACCAGGATATGAATAATATCGTGCGCGATGGGGCCCTGTCACGGCAGGCCACAATTCGCATGATATAACGCACAGAATTACCGTTTAAGTAATAAGTAATGCAATAAATTTCAATTAATTAAGGTTACCGAGCAGAAATATGCAATGGATGATACAAAGGAAATATAATCCCTTAAGAATACTGTGCGCGATGGGGCCCCGTCACCGCAGGTCGCACTTCGCACAATATGCTGCTAACCAAGTCTCCTCAAACAATACCCAAAAGGCACATACATATAATGCAATTTGGTATCGCAGCACATCAATTAATATTGTGTAATAATAAAACCCCAATAGGGTGTACTAATTCTCTTAAACTGCGCATTCACCCTAACAGTTAGGTACCTCTGGCCTAGGTGCACCGAATTTACCTCCAGGTGCGGCGTAGAAGTAAAACTCTGGGGAAGCAGGCTCGGGCCTGAACATTGTACGACTGATCCCTGAAGGGCACTGAGTAATTAAGGCCCTTATTCTGATCGGTTCGGAAACGGCCGCATGCGGCCGTTCCGCCGATGTTTTCGCTCTGCGCATGTGCAGAGGGCACTCTGCGCATGTGCAGGTGAAATCGCCGCACACTTCTTTTGACCGCCGCAAAGGGGGCGGAAAGGGGCGTTAGGGGCTACTTAGCCTCATTTCCCTATGCATACGCCCCGCGTTTCATGGGCGTTCCCATGCAAACGCGGGGCGTATGCATGGTAATGAGGCCATGACGCGCGTGTAGGGGGCGGGCAGCTGACATCGCCGGATGTCAGCTGCCCGCCCCAATACAAGATTTCACACGGACAAGTGTCCGTGTGGTCTTGTGTTGCGGGACCTGGTGGAGCGTGCGGCCCTGCATTCGATGTTCGGCGACCATCGAATGCAGGGGCAGCTCCCAAGGTGGAGGAGGCGTATCCCCGTCCACTTTCATACGGATCGCCACATATCCGCGTACGGACGGAGGTGGCGATCCGTACGCAAGGCGGGGATTCGTCTGTGCGGTCGGAGCCGCATATGCGGCTCCGGCCGCACCAATCAGAATAAGGGCCCTAGTAAGGTGGCAGTTCCTGTGGCCTTGACAGTGAGGGGCTGTGTGGTAAGGCCTCTTATCACAAAACGGCCAAGTATCATGGATGGGGTCTATGGCTGAGGACCTGAGAAGGTGGCCAATAAAGATGGCGTCTGGGGACACAACTCAGGACTTGGAGGTAGTAAGAGCCAAGGATCACTGGGCACAATGAAGCAAAAAGGGCTTGATGGCTCAGGGGCAATTGGGCACCCAGGAGGGGGCAATGTGGAGATACCTGGGGTACTGGTGCCGTTGCCAGCTCCTGACAGTCACTGCTGTATCAGGAGTACACCGCTGGATACTGCTGCCAGGCACTTGAGAACTGCTGGGTACTTGAATCTGCTGGGCACTTGTCACACTGCTGGGCACTTGACTCTGCCGGGCACTTATCACACTGTTGGGCACCTAAATCTGCTGGGCACTTGTCACACTGCTGGGCACTTGAATCTGCTGGGCACTTGTCACACTGCTGGGCACTTGAAGGCCTTACTCATTGGCCTCTCCCTTCTCTCTCTAATGGCGTCTCTCACCCCAGCTTGACAGGTCCCTGACTGTCTATCACCCCTGGCGTGCTGCTGGCTGCGGGGTCAGAAGCGGCTGTGCGGGCATCTCTCACCCCAGTGTCACTCACCACTGGCCTCTCCTCGGCTGGTGCGTCTGTGGTCACTGTCGCGGCTCCTTCTCCTCTCTGCACCAGGTTATAGGCATTCCGTTTCGGGAGTTGGGGTCTCGCTCCGGCCGCTGTCAGTCTTTGCCAAAGTTCCCTTTCTCTCGTTCAGCCGGCAGGGATGGGTGCCGTCACAGCGCTGCGCACTCCTCGTCGTGCCGGGCTGCCAATCACCGCCGCCATCCTGCACCGGGCGCTTCTCTCCTCAACAGCTCTCCTGTACACCGCTCCAGAACCTTCTGGCAGTCTCATGTGCAGCTGGGGTAATTGCAGCTCATGTGCAGCTTGGTTCCTCTCCCTCTCTCTGGTCAGTGCGCCCCTGGAGCAGTCTGCAGTGTGTCTCTCCTTGTCATGCTCTGGGCCACACACTGCTTACTCCTTACTGCGCGCCCTGTGCTCTCCTCCTTCAGGGGCACTCGATACAGCATAATCTGCCTAGTAACTGCCAGGGATGCCCCTTCAGTTTGGCACCCACTGAGCCACCAATGAAAAGGGGTCCTTGGCTGCAGGAAATCCAGGTAGGCTCTGGGTCCCTCAGCTTGTCATATATCTCCCGGCTGAACTGTGGGGCGGTTGCCTAGCAGCCCCCCAAGCACAATGCTGTCCCTCATTTTGTTTAAGGGCAAAAAAATTGGCACAAAGATAAAAGGGGTATCTCCAGTTCTGAGGTACCACAAGTATATATTCTATATTTATATTATTCTGTGCTTCAATATCTAGCATGTAAAGTTGCGTAGCATGTATTAAGCACATCTACTTAACCCACTTACTGGCTTTATCTCCCTGATTACAAGGACATTTTATTCTGATCAGCACAACATTTACCCTGAAATGTATTTATCATTTACTTATTTACAGTTTTTTATATAAAGCAGCATATTCTGTTGCACTTTACAATTGGATTTGAGCAAAGTACCTATTCAACATGGAATTTTTTCTGTATAGATTTTTGTTCAGCTTTTGTTATCTCCCAGTTATAGTATATATAGAATTGGTTTTCAATTCCTACTTTTTATGTAGAATTATTTACATAACCTGTAAGTATGAACAACTGTATACTGTATTTGAAAATGTTTAACTTTAAGAAAAGATATATAGAACTCTAAGGTCATCTGTATCTCGTATCTGTTCCAGTGATAGATAGATCGATGGCGTCTAGATCGATAATCATGTGGGCGACCACTCTTAGTTGACCGCATATAGTTAAACCCCTAAAGATAGTCAACAGCATCTAGACTTAAAAGTAACGACAGCTAGATGCAACTGTTAGGTCAATGGGAACGTGGTCGACAGTCACCATGTCGACAGGAGTTTTTCATATTTTTTGGGTGTAGTAAGATTATAATAGATTTACTACGGCCGAAGCATAGCGAGTGCAGCGAGCCATGAGAGGGTATACTGTGCATTCATTTTAAGTTAGTCTTTAGTCTTAAGGGAAAGTTTATGCAGGGACGTGCAGTCAGGGGAGGCAGGGGAGGCAGTGCATCACCTGTCATAATTTATTTACAAAGATACAAAGATATTTCTAACACATATACAGTGTAAAAAATATCTTATTTGTATCTTCTTTATATTAATTATGAGGTGGGACACTATTGTGAGGCTGGGAGGCTGCGGGAGCTGTGCCTCCCGCTGACAATTGCAAACTATCAGCAGCGGGGGGAGGGGCTAATCACGGGCAGAAGTAGAGGCTGCAAAGCCCATTGAAAAACAATAGGGAAGCGGCACCTAGACATCTGCATCAGTGACAGGGACGTGCCTTCAGTCCATATACAAGGCACACCCCTGTCACTGTGACAGATGTGATAGGACAGCGGATCAGGTTGTCACACACTGACAGCCTATATCCGCTGTCATGGTTGTGGGCAGGGGCGGGTTAAGGAGTTCACCTCCCATAATACAGTTCCATACCATGTGCTGCCACTGTGCGCTGGAGTTGGAGTCCAGGAGGAATCTGCAGCAATCCCTCCCACAACAGACAACAGTGAAGTCCCCGCTGGCAGGAGTGAGCTAGCAGCAGCACTTGTACAGAGGTAGGAGAGCTTTCCGAGTCCCAGCCAATAAGATCCACTCTGCCTTTCACTGGCTTTCCCCCCTTCTATCCATGAGCCAGCCCGAGTCCAGCAAGCAAAAGCTTTTCAGGTGTACAAGTCTATGCCGTGTCCTGTCTTGTCCTAGTGTCCTGGATCTTATCACCTCAGACTGATAAGCAGCACAGTCTGTCTCCGATTTCACCCTGCATCCAGTGCCCTAAACAGGAAAAGGTCAGCCACTAACCTTTCCCTTATCTGTACAACCTCTGCTCAGCTCATTTCTAGCATCGTCCAGCCATATACTGTATAATGATTATTGGGGCTGTGCTGGGATCAGAGGTCTGTGTGTTGGGACAGAGGCAATGGGTTCCAGAGGGAGCTGCAGTATCTGGAAAGATTTTTCCTGAATCCTTAATGCAGCCATCTCTCACAGATTAGGGGGACCATTTACTTTGGTCTATCACATCATCTGAATACATAATACAGTGTATATATAGAAGCAGTCCATTTCATCACTGCTTCTATATAATATATACACTGTATTTTACATACTTAGGGGATAGAATGAAAGCTCTCACAATTGGGCATTTGGGGCGGTAGTGGGGATACTGTCGCTGGAGGCGCTGTATTGGGCTTTGGCGGCGGGACTCGTTCCCATTTAAAAAATGGGGCCACAGAGCCTCACCAGTCTCTCACCTCACCGCACGTCACTGAGTTTATGCTTATGGGTGGAAATTTCTTGGGCTGAGCTGCGCTGCAGGAGTGGGCTCTCCCAAGAAATTTCCATGCATTCCTGCATGTGGTCCTGCTAGAAGGGGGAGACAGACACAGAAGCGATATCAATGGCAATTAATTAACTGATTTAAACTTGCAGGGGAGGAGAGGTGCCCCTTTGGGAGCAGGAGCCCGGTGGCAGATGACTCCATTGCCTCCCAGAGTTACACCTCTGGTCCAAACACCCAAGTGCTCCCGAGGCCCCCCAAGCGGCCCCAAACTTCTCCAAGTGGCCACAAACAGCCAAAGCAATCAGCAATAGCCCTAGGGGAGCAGGGGCTGCTGCAGAATGGTGAGTATGTGGTGAGCATTTATGGTACAGGACAAACTCAGGAAAACCAACCACTCAAGGGGTTAAGGGTCCACTTAAGGGAGTCTGTTCATTGTGTTGTATTCAGTGCCGTCAAGAGGGGGGCAGGTACTAGCATAAAGTAATAGTCTAGATCTGGCCTGCAAAAGACTCTCTGGGCCTGATTCAGGTTGGCTTGCTAAGGACCATACATTCACTGCTTAGTGAGTCAGTAAACGCTGCACTGTGGGGAAGTGAATGTCTGCCCCCTTTCGCCAACTGAATGTCTGAGCTGGCTAGTGAATGTGTATGCTTACCCATCCATTCTCACACGGGTGAAAAATTATTACATGGTCGCCGACCATCAAATGATTTTTCACCTGCTTGCAGATAAAGGTCTGGCTTTTATCTGGGCTGGAGATGGCCGAACAGGGGGTGGGTACTGATGTCATGTGACATCAGCCACCCGCCAAGTGCTTTCAACGCGCCTGCGTTCACATGGGGACGATTATCTTTTTTTGGGCGCACCCACCATTTTTTGGGCTTGCCCAGGAAATGCTGGGTGTGCCCAAGCAACTGCACCCTGCCTGCCCACTACCTGCCCCGCTGTATGCAAACGCCCAGTGATAGTCACCAAAGGCGACACATATATATATATATATATATATATATATATATATATAGGATACAATCTGATCCGGCACTCCTATTTCCAACACTGTCAGCTGCCCGGGTGCCTTTGTAGAGATAATGTAGGAAAGTATAGGCTGGGGATAAGCACACACAACCAACACAGCACTCCAGGTACTGTGCAAAATAGTGGTAATTTATTCTAGCAACGTTTCGAAGCTCTAAGCTCCGTCGTCAGGCTACAGTTCTCACTGTAGCCTGACGACGGAGCTTAGAGCTTCGAAACGTTGCTAGAATAAATTACCACTATTTTGCACAGTCCCTGGAGTGCCCTGTTGGTTGTGTGTGCTTATCCCCAGCCAGTCCTTTCCTATAATATATATATATATATATATATATATATATATATGCAGAAGAAAAACCAGAAAGCGCACGATGTGAGTATAATGCAAAGAGTACTTTACTGTAATAATAAGATCACATACATGTAGGTTTAAAATAGCAGGTATGCAGGTATAATAACCCGGGGAAGCAGATCAGGCATCAACACGCTCACAGCGTATAGCGCGGCAGCAGCTGAAGGCTCCAGACCGGGACCAGGACAGTTCACAGATGATCACAGCGTCAACACGTCATCAAGGACCGCCCCAACGCGTTTCGTCATTAGATGACTTCGTCAGGAGGCGCCTCCTGACGAAGTCATCTAATGACGAAACGCGTTGGGGCGGTCCTTGATGACGTGTTGACGCTTTATCATCTGTGAACTGTCCTGGTCCCGGTCTGGAGCCTTCAGCTGCTGCCGCGCTATACGCTGTGAGCGTGTTGATGCCTGATCTGCTTCCCCGGGTTATTATACCTGCATACCTGCTATTTTAAACCTACATGTATGTGATCTTATTATTACAGTAAAGTACTCTTTGCATTATACTCACATCGTGCGCTTTCTGGTTTTTCTTCTGCATGTCCGTCTTCTTGAGGTTTTGGTGTTACCTCTCACCAGAAAAACAGCTGCACTGCATGAACCACCATCATATGGACTTTTCTTTTAAACAAGGAACCATTTGCGCATATTGACTGGACTACTCTGTATGTATATATATATATATATATATATATATATATATATATATATATATATAGTAGTAGTGGGCTCTCTTACGCAGACTTTAACATCCAAGCAGGAGAAAGGAGGCGGCACTCGACACGGATTTTTTTCAAAAGTGTATTTGCATGTAAATAAACATCTTAGGGCTTGTTTGTAATCAGCATGACGACGTTTCAAGACCGAGACGGTCTTTTCATCAGGTCATACAATAAGCGAAAAGGTGATGTGCATATAAGCATAACATAACAGTTTCTTACCTCATCCATGAGACATTAAATAGAGTAGTGAGACAGCGTGCAGTCACGATGCCGAGCCCCCTGAACTTCCGGGAGGCCGGACACTCCGGGCCGCCCCGGGGGTGTGACCTCTGTGACGTCAGCCTGAGCCGGCATCGCGCTGGAATGTGCAACAAAAGTAGTGTTAAACGAGTGATAAAATATCAAATTCTGAAAATCAACAAGTGTGCAGATACAAGTGATAATATAAATGTGCACATAAAAGGAGAAAAGGACAAGACAATATGTTAAAAGCTAACAATGAGATCAATGTTTCATATATGATCATAATGACATATGGTTAATTACACTGCAGCAAAGGACCGGGCTCATTCCCGTATGTGTCACATAATGCTAATATTCTATGTAAAGCAGATGTAGGGTATTTTCCGACTGTCCTATACCCTTATTATTTAAATAATGGACAGTCCAGCGGCTTGGACGGTGCTGTCAGCACCGGGGTGGAGTTCCGAATGTTATTGTATTTCATATGTTGTTAACACGTTGAATCCCGTTAGAATTAGAGATGTGCACCGGACACTTTTTCGCGTTTTGGGTTTTGGGTTTTGGGTTCTGATTACCTTCAGGTTTTGGGTTCTAATGGGTTTTGCCAAAACACCCCCTAAAGGTTTTGGGTTTTGGGTTTTGGGTTCTGATTTTTTTGAAAAAAAGCATAAAAATGGTTAACATTGCATAATTTAGGTGTTTTTTTGCTCCTATGCTATTATTAACCCCATCAGCTTTCTTCTCCACTCATTTACAGTCTATTCTGAAGACCTCACACCTCACAATATTGTTTTTAGGCCAAAATGTTGCACCGAGGTAGCTGGATGACTATGATAAGCAAGACAAATGGGCGGCACAAACACGTGGCCCATCTAGGAGTGGCACTGCAGTGGCAGATAGAAAAACTAGGCCCCAAAGAGCACATTATTCAAAAGAAAAAAAGAGGTGCAAGATGGAATTGTCCAAGGGCCCTCCCACCCAAACTAGGCCCCAAAGAGCACATCATTCAAAAGACAAAAAAGAGGTGCAAGATGGAATTGTCCTACGGCACTCCCACCCAAACTAGGCCCCAAAGAGCACATTATTCAAAAGACAAAAAAGAGGTGCAAGATGGAAGTGTCCAAGGGCACTCCCACCCAAACTAGGCCCCAAAGAGCACATTATTCAAAAGACAAAAAAGAGGTGCAAGATGGAATTGTCCTACGGCACTCCCACCCAAACTAGGCCCCAAAGAGCACATTATTCAAAAGACAAAAAAGAGGTGCAAGATGGAATTGTCCTACGGCACTCCCACCCAAACTAGGCCCCAAAGAGCACATTATTCAAAAGACAAAAAAGAGGTGCAAGATGGAAGTGTCCAAGGGCACTCCCACCCAAACTAGGCCCCAAAGAGCACATTATTCAAAAGACAAAAAAGAGGTGCAAGATGGAATTGTCCTACGGCACTCCCACCCAAACTAGGCCCCAAAGAGCACATTATTCAAAAGACAAAAAAGAGGTGCAAGATGGAATTGTCCTTGGGCCCTCCCACCCACCCTTATGTTGTATAAACAGGACACGCACACTTTAACAAACCAATCATTTCAGCCACAGGGTCTGCCACACGACTGTGGCTGAAATGATTGGTTCGTTTGGGCCCCCACATCACAAGCTGCCATTTAATATGTCCCTGCACAAACTGGCTCTACAGAGGCAAAAGGTCGTCCTCATCCTCATCCAGCGATTCCTCACCACCATCAGTATCTTGTTCTTCCTCACCCTCACAGAGTATTAATTCGTCCCCGCTGGAATCCACCACCACAGGTTCCTGTGTACTTTGTGGACGCTGGTCTTTCTCGTAGAATTGATAATTCATTTTTATGAACATCATCTTCTCCACATTTTTTGGAAGCAACCTCCTACGCTTATTGCTGACAAGGTTCCCAGCTGCACTAAAAACTCTTTCGGAGTACACACTGGAGGAAGGGCAACTGAGGTAATATAGAGCCAGTTTGTACAGGGGCTTCCAAATTTCCTTTTTTTTCTGCCAGTACTGGTAAGGACTCTCTGACATGCCTACTTGGGTGCTGTCACCCATATAATCCTCCACCATTCTGTCAATGGTGATAGCATCATAGGCAGTGGAAGTAGACATGTCAGAAATTGTTGGAAGGTCCTTCAGCCCAGACCAAATGTCCAAACTTGGTCCTTTATCACCACCAGCGGGGGGTTTAGGAAATCGCAGTTGTTTCCTTGCAGAACCAGTTGCTGGAGAAAATGAAGGAGAAGGTGCTGCTGAGTCACTTTCCACTTCAGAAGATGACAGTTTTCTAACCAGCAGTTCTTTGCACTTCTGCAGGCTTGTGTCCGCCGGAAAGAGTGACACCACGTAGGCTTTAAACCGAGGATCGAGCACGGTGGCCAAAATGTACTCCTCTGATTTCAAAATTTGTACCACCCTCGAATCCTGGCAAAGCGTATGAAGGACTTCATCCACAAGTCCCACATGCTTAGAGGACTCGCTCCGTCTCAGCTCCTCCTTCACTTTCTCCAACTGTTTCTGCAAAAGCCTGATGAGGGGAATGACCTGACTCAAGCTGGCAGTGTCTGAACTGACTTCACGTGTGGCAAGTTCGAAGGGTTGGAGAATCTTGCACAACACTGAAATCATTCTCCACTGTGCTTGAGTCAGGTGCATACCCCCTCCTTTGCCTATGTCATAGGTGGATGTATAGGCTTGAATGGCCCTTTGCTGCTCCTCCATCCTCTGAAGCATATAGAGGGTTGAGTTCCACCGCGTTACGACCTCTTGCTTCAGCTGATGGAGGGGCAGGTTCAACAGTGTTTGCTGCCGCTCCAGTCTTTGGCATGCAGCCGCCGAATGACGAAAGTGGCCACAAATTTTTCGGGCCACCGAAAGAGTCCCCTGCACAGCTCTGTTGTCTCTTAGAAAACTCTGGACCACCAAATTTATCGTGTGAGCAAAACAGGGCACATGCTGGAATTTGCCCTGCTTTAATGCCCGCACGATATTGCAGGCATTGTCTGACACCACAAATCCCCAGGAGAGTCTAAGAGGGGTAAGCCATTGCCCAATGATTACCCTCAGTTTCTGTAAGAGGTTATCGGCGGTGTGCCTCTTACGGAAAGCGGTTACACACAACGTAGCCTGCCTAGGAAGGAGCTGGCATTTCCCAGGTCCTACTACTGGTGCTGCTGCTGTTGTTGCTGCTGGACAAGGTGATTCATCTACCCAGTGGGCTGTCACGGTCATGTAATCCCTAGTCTGCCCTTTTCCACTTGTCCACATGTCCGTTGTTAAGTGGACAGTGGGTATGACCGCATTTTTCAGGGCACTGAGAACACTTTTATGCACTTTACTGTACAGCTTCGGTATCGCCTGTCTAGCGAAGTGGAATCTTGACGGTATTTTGTAACGGGGACACACTAAGTCCATCAATCGTCTAAATCCTACTCCAGCAGTTATGGACACCGGAAGCACATCTAATACAATCAGATCTGCTAAGGCCTCAGTTACCCGCTTTGCCATTGGATGACTGCTGTCATACTTCATCTTCATGGCAAAGGACTGTTGGACAGTCAATTGCTTAGTGAAATAAGTGTTCCGACTTCCCCTCCGGGATGATGAATGACTCCCAGCAGCAACAGCAGCAGCGGCAGCAGTAGGAGGCGTAGCAATGCAGGATCCTCCAGAAGAATCCCGGATAGGAGAGGAGTCAGTCAGGCAAGTAACATGGCCTATAGGACTACTCCCAATCCTCATTGAGGAAGAAATTGACGAGGAGGGACTTTGCGGTGTAGTTGGGCACGTGGACACAACAGGACAAAGGGATTTAGTTGTCCCTGGACTGTGTACATTCTTAGCCACAGTTTCTGAACTAAACAGCAACTTATGAACGCTCTTCAAGTGACGTAGAAGGGAGGATGTCCCTAGGTGGGAAACGTCCTTACCCCTGCTTATTTGAGCTTTGCATAAGCTACATATGGCAAAACAATTGTTGGACGGTTTGGGATAAAAATAATTCCAGACCGAAGAGGTGGATTTATTGGTCTTCTGTCCAGGCATGGTGATGCCCTTTGGGATCTCACGGACAACAACTGTCTTGCCCGGTGCCTCATTTAAGCAAACCGCATCAGCATCGTCCTCCTCGTCAATTTCTCCCTCAGCACCAGCTTCATCAATATCCTCCTCCTGGTGTACAACACTGACACCTTCATTATCGACATCTGCAACTGCACTGTCTGTGATCCTTCCAGCACATGCAGAGGGTGTGCTGCGAATGCTGAAAGGAGCATCCTCTTCCCGTACAGTGATGGGAAGGTCAGGCATCGCAACCACCAACACCCTTGGACTCTCCACTGGGATTTGTGATACCATGTCTTCTTTGGAAGGCAGAGTTGTTTGCTGGATTTTTGTTGGTGACACCTTAAATCTCTTAAATTTTAAAGTGGGAGAAGGAGGAGGAGGAGGAGGAGGAGGAGGAGGACTTTGATCATCTTGTGAAGCTGAGCCACTAGTCATGAACATAGGCCATGGCCGTAGCCGTTCCTTGCCACTCCGCGTTGTAAATGGCACACTGGCAACTTTAAGTTTCTCCTCCAATGATTTGCTTTTTCTTTTTAAGGGCCTTTTACTCAACTTTGGCTTTTTGGATTTTACATGCCCTCTACTTTGACACTGGGCATCGGCCTTGGCAGACGACGTCGATGGCATTTCATCGCCTATGTCATGATGACTAGTGGCATCAGCTTCAGAAGCACGACGAAGTGGCTCCTCATCTTTTCCTTTTTTTTTATCCTCCATATTTTGGATATCTAACGGTAGGCAGCGGTGTCAGCAAACTGGATACCGAGATATCAGCTGGTTGTTGTCACTATCCAGTGACAACAGCAGCAAGATACAAAAGTGGATATATATCAGTAACACAACAAGTGGCGTCAGCAAACCAGAGTTATGTACTGCGATATCTAACGGTAGGCAGCGGTGGCAGCAAACTGGATACCGAGATATCAGCTGGTTGTTGTCACTAGCCAGTGACAACAGCAGCAAGATACAATATTTATTTTGTGGATAGTTACACTGGTAGGTAACACAACAAGTGGCGTCAGCAAACCGGAGTTATTTACTGCGATATATGTAACGGCAGCGGTGGCAGCAAACTGGATACCCAGATATCAGCTGGTTGTTGTCACTAGCCAGTGACAACAGCAGCAAGATACAATATTTATTTTGTGGATACACTGGTAGGTAACACAACAAGTGGCGTCAGCAAACCGGAGTTATTTACTGCGATATATGTAACGGCAGCAGTGGCAGCAAACTGGATACCCAGATATCAGCTGGTTGTTGTCACTAGCCAGTGACAACAGCAGCAAGATACAAAAGTGGATACACTGGTAGGTAACACAACAAGTGGCGTCAGCAAACCGGAGTTATTTACTGCGATATATGTAACGGCAGCAGTGGCAGCAAACTGGATACCCAGATATCAGCTGGTTGTTGTCACTAGCCAGTGACAACAGCAGCAAGATACAATATTTATTTTGTGGATAGTTACACTGGTAGGTAACACAACAGGTGGCGTCAGCAAACCGGAGTTATTTACTGCGATATATGTAACGGCAGCGGTGGCAGCAAACTGGATACCCAGATATCAGCTGGTTGTTGTCACTAGCCAGTGACAACAGCAGCAAGATACAATATTTATTTTGTGGATACACTGGTAGGTAACACAACAAGTGGCGTCAGCAAACCGGAGTTATTTACTGCGATATATGTAACGGCAGCAGTGGCAGCAAACTGGATACCCAGATATCAGCTGGTTGTTGTCACTAGCCAGTGACAACAGCAGCAAGATACAAAAGTGGATACACTGGTAGGTAACACAACAAGTGGCGTCAGCAAACCGGAGTTATTTACTGCGATATATGTAACGGCAGCAGTGGCAGCAAACTGGATACCCAGATATCAGCTGGTTGTTGTCACTAGCCAGTGACAACAGCAGCAAGATACAATATTTATTTTGTGGATAGTTACACTGGTAGGTAACACAACAGGTGGCGTCAGCAAACCGGAGTTATTTACTGCGATATATGTAACGGCAGCGGTGGCAGCAAACTGGATACCCAGATATCAGCTGGTTGTTGTCACTAGCCAGTGACAACAGCAGCAAGATACAATATTTATTTTGTGGATAGTTACACTGGTAGGTAACACAACAGGTGGCGTCAGCAAACCGGAGTTATTTACTGCGATATATGTAACGGCAGCGGTGGCAGCAAACTGGATACCCAGATATCAGCTGGTTGTTGTCACTAGCCAGTGACAACAGCAGCAAGATACAATATTTATTTTGTGGATACACTGGTAGGTAACACAACAAGTGGCGTCAGCAAACCGGAGTTATTTACTGCGATATATGTAACGGCAGCAGTGGCAGCAAACTGGATACCCAGATATCAGCTGGTTGTTGTCACTAGCCAGTGACAACAGCAGCAAGATACAAAAGTGGATACACTGGTAGGTAACACAACAAGTGGCGTCAGCAAACCGGAGTTATTTACTGCGATATATGTAACGGCAGCAGTGGCAGCAAACTGGATACCCAGATATCAGCTGGTTGTTGTCACTAGCCAGTGACAACAGCAGCAAGATACAATATTTATTTTGTGGATAGTTACACTGGTAGGTAACACAACAGGTGGCGTCAGCAAACCGGAGTTATTTACTGCGATATATGTAACGGCAGCGGTGGCAGCAAACTGGATACCCAGATATCAGCTGGTTGTTGTCACTAGCCAGTGACAACAGCAGCAAGATACAATATTTATTTTGTGGATACACTGGTAGGTAACACAACAAGTGGCGTCAGCAAACCGGAGTTATTTACTGCGATATATGTAACGGCAGCGGTGGCAGCAAACTGGATACCCAGATATCAGCTGGTTGTCACTAGCCAGTGACAACAGCAGCAAGATACAATATTTATTTTGTGGATAGTTACACTGGTAGGTAACACAACAAGTGGCGTCAGCAAACCGGAGTTATTTACTGCGATATATGTAACGGCAGCAGTGGCAGCAAACTGGATACCCAGATATCAGCTGGTTGTTGTCACTAGCCAGTGACAACAGCAGCAAGATACAATATTTATTTTGTGGATAGTTACACTGGTAGGTAACACAACAAGTGGCGTCAGCAAACCGGAGTTATTTACTGCGATATATGTAACGGCAGCAGTGGCAGCAAACTGGATACCCAGATATCAGCTGGTTGTCACTAGCCAGTGACAACAGCAGCAAGATACAATATTTATTTTGTGGATAGTTACACTGGTAGGTAACACAACAAGTGGCGTCAGCAAACCGGAGTTATTTACTGCGATATATGTAACGGCAGCGGTGGCAGCAAACTGGATACCCAGATATCAGCTGGTTGTCACTAGCCAGTGACAACAGCAGCAAGATACAATATTTATTTTGTGGATAGTTACACTGGTAGGTAACACAACAAGTGGCGTCAGCAAACCGGAGTTATTTACTGCGATATATGTAACGGCAGCGGTGGCAGCAAACTGGATACCCAGATATCAGCTGGTTGTCACTAGCCAGTGACAACAGCAGCAAGATACAATATTTATTTTGTGGATACACTGGTAGGTAACACAACAAGTGGCGTCAGCAAACCGGAGTTATTTACTGCGATATATGTAACGGCAGCGGTGGCAGCAAACTGGATACCCAGATATCAGCTGGTTGTTGTCACTAGCCAGTGACAACAGCAGCAAGATACAAAAGTGGATACACTGGTAGGTAACACAACAAGTGGCGTCAGCAAACCACAGTTAAAAATTTAATTACTGAGTCTGCGATATCTAACGGCAGCCAGTGGTGTCAGCAACAACAACAACTTAATTATTTTTTTTTATATTTTTATATATTTTTAATTTTTTTTTTATTTTTTTTTATATACTCTGAGAGGTAGGTACAAGGTAGTGGCACTGGCAACAACAGAGGTGACTGCCTGGTAGGTGTTTACAACCATATAACAGGTAGCCAGGCAGCACAAAAACCCTCTCTGGCAGCACAATAAAAATTATTAAACCCCCCTCTGTCTGTAGTATTCTGTAGCAGGCTAGCAGCAGCAGTGACACAATTAGAGATGAGCAGGCTATAGCAATATAGAAAGAAAACCCCCTCTGCGGCAGTACAATAAACCCCCCTCTGTCTGTAGTATTCTGTAGCAGCAGCAGTGACACAAATTACAGATGAGCAGGCTACAGCAATATAGAAAAAAAAATCACTCTCCAGCAGCACAATAAAAATGATTAAACCCCCTCTGTACTTGCAGCTCTTTAGCAGCAAGCAGCACAGTGACACACACAACGCTCCAGCAAACCCCCCTCACGGAGCAATAAATAAAACCCCCCTCTCTGGCAGCACTGCTGCCTGCTCTGCGTCGCCCCACAGAATGAAGATGGCGGCGGCGGGTCCCGGCTTTTATGTAATCCGGATCTCGCGAGAATCCGACGTCACCAATGTGACGTCGGGCCTCGATTTCGGCTCCGGGCCTGCGCGGGAGTCCGCGGACGTCCTGGATCCGGATTCGGATTCAGGACGTCCGTGCGGATCCGGATCTCGGAGATCCGGACCCGCTCATCACTAGTTAGAATGCTCTTGAATCCGACTGACTCTTACAGGAAGATGTTTCAGGTGAATTTTTCGTTTAACCCATTGGGTACCAGTGTGTTTAAAGTGTGGATCCATCGGGACTCACATTGTGATAGTCTTTTCTGACGATCCCCGCCTCTTGGTAACTGGGGTACATGATCGATTATTTTACAGCGTAGGCTCGCTAGGGAATGTCCGCATTTTTTGAAGTGCTTTGCCACGGGTTGTTCAACCCCTTTTGTTTCTTTTCCCTCCAGCACTGCGCGAATTCAGGACCGATGTTGGGCCATTCTTGTTCTCAAATCCCGGGATATTTGTCCAACATATAGTAGTCCACAGGGACATATGATAATGTATATAATGAATGTAAGGGTACATGTCAAGGTTTGTTTAATTTTATGCTTTTTTCCAGAATGTGGATTTTTTACATAAGTACCCGGTTCCATGAACCTACATGTTGTACACGTTAGACATCTCACGCTTCCTCGGTTCCTAATCGGTAGGAAAGTTTCTTTTGGTAAGGGTGTGAGATTAGTTTTTACGAGAATGTCTCTTAAGCTTCTCCCACGGCGGTATGCAGGCATTAATGATTTGTTTTTTAAACAGGGCAGATCCTTGTCACTAGTTACTATTGGCCAGAGTTTCTTAGTCGTATGTGAAAGAATTTCACAAGTAGGCGTGTATTGAGTGACAAAAGGAATTCTGTTCTCCGTTGTACGTTTTTGGACTTTGGTTAACAATTGATGTCTGGGGATGAGCATGATTTCATGTTTTTGTTGTATCAATAATTTTTGATCATATCCCCGCATGATGAATTTTTCAATCATGTCGTCCAAAGTAGTTAATAACGTGGATTTGGAGTTCGAGATGCGGGCTGCTCTCAGCATCTGAGATCTCGGGAGGCCCCTAGTAAGTGTCGGTGGGTGACAGCTTGACTTGAGCAAGAATGTGTTCCGGTCGGTAGGTTTGCTGTATACGGATGTGTATATTTGGTTGTTGTCGATCCGTATTAATACGTCCAGGTAGTTTATCACACTGGTATCCATAAGGTAAGTAAACTTGATGGGTGTATCTTTAGACTTTCGTGCACATGACTCCGATGATCCATCCTCTGGTGGGAGCGGCCCTTTAGGCGCAATAACCAGAGCAAAAGCCGGCGATGTTCGCGAAGAGGGGGCCAGAGTCAAAGAATCCTCAAAGCCTCCCTCAAGAGGCACGAAAAACAACTAGTTTACAACCTATCGTCACATATACTTACTGAACCCGAGTCCACATTATTAAACAAGGGTCTATCATTCGTTCCAACCACAACCCATCAAGATTTACAGTGGAAAATAGACCTATATGGTCTACATCGCACACTAAAAACAAAATAATTTTTTCAAAATAAACAGGAATTGCCAAAACCTTCAAATTTGATACCAAAAAGACATCAGCCCACGTCCTTTGATCCACCATCGGCAAACGCCTCTTTGAAAACCTTCAATAGATTATTGGATCAATCAATTTCAGCGCATGATAAGGAAAGAAAACCAAGCCACAATAATCTATCAAACGTGGAGAGACTAGCCCTAAAACAGCTGTCCCAAGATCAGTCTATCATCATCCGCCCCGCCGACAAAGGTGGGGGTATAGTGCTCCAGGACCGCCATAAATATATATCCAATCTGGATGCTCTGCTACAGGATGGGACAACATACCGGCGATTACCAGCCAATCCCACAGAAAAGTTCAAAAAAATACTTTTTCACATCCTGGACGATGCAGTAAAAACCCAGCAGATTGATTCAAAAACCATGCGGAACCTAATAAATGATCACCCAAAAATTCCGGTGATCTATTCAATCCCAAAAATGCACAAACATGAAACTGATCCTCCTCCTCGGCCGATTATATCGGCAATAGATTCCATCGCCCATCCAATTTCTCAATGGCTTGATTTATTCCTGCAGCCGCTGATCATGCAAGAAAAAACCTTTCTTAAAGATACTACACAACTATTGATCTAATTGGAGACAATATCATCCACACCACCCAATCTGGTGATGTGTACATTGGACGTCAAGAATCTCTACTCTGTCATCCCACATTCGAGTGGTCTGGCAGCAGTGGAGACATTCTTGTATCGCAAATAATTCAGTGCAATCCCTGTACCTCTATTCATTCAATTATTACGGTACACACTCAGCTACAATTATTTCCTACACAACGGACAGTTCTACATCCAAACGACCAGGTGTGCAATGGGTTCCCCGGTCGCTCCTGCCCTTGCGAACATTTATATGTTCGAAATGGAAGAACGTTTCTTCTTTCAGGACTCGGCTATATCTAACAAAATCTCTCTATGTATGAGATATATAGACGATCTGATTGTTTTCTGGATTGGCACCAAGGAGGAACTATCCACAACCATTTCCACCATCAACTCCAAAGATACACCCATCAAGTTTACTTACCTTATGGATACCAGTGTGATAAACTACCTGGACGTATTAATACGGATCGACAACAACCAAATATACTGTACACATCCGTATACAGCAAACCTACCGACCGGAACACATTCTTGCTCAAGTCAAGCTGTCACCCACCGGCGCTTACTAGGGGCCTCCCGAGATCTCAGATGCTGAGAGCAGCCCGCATCTCGAACTCCAAATCCATGTTATTAACTACTTTGGACGACATGATTGAAAAATTCATCATGCGGGGATATGATCAAAAATTATTGATACAACAAAAACATGAAATCATGCTCATCCCCAGACATCAATTGTTAACCAAAGTCCAAAAACGTACAACGGAGAACAGAATTCCTTTTGTCACTCAATACACGCCTACTTGTGAAATTCTTTCACATACGACTAAGAAACTCTGGCCAATAGTAACTAGTGACAAGGATCTGCCCTGTTTAAAAAACAAATCATTAATGCCTGCATACCGCCGTGGGAGAAGCTTAAGAGACATTCTCGTAAAAACTAATCTCACACCCTTACCAAAAGAAACTTTCCTACCGATTAGGAACCGAGGAAGCGTGAGATGTCCAACGTGTACAACATGTAGGTTCATGGAACCGGGTACTTATGTAAAAAATCCACATTCTGGAAAAAAGCATAAAATTAAACAAACCTTGACATGTACCCTTACATTCATTATATACATTATCATATTTCCCTGTGGACTACTATATGTTGGACAAATATCCCGGGATTTGAGAACAAGAATGGCCCAACATCGGTCCTCAATTCGCGCAGTGCTGGAGGGAAAAGAAACAAAAGGGGTTGAACAACCCGTGGCAAAGCACTTCAAGAAATGCGGACATTCCCTAGCGAGCCTACGCTGTTAAATAATCGATCATGTACCCCAGTTACCAAGAGGCGGGGATCATCAGAAATCACAGAAATCACAATGTGAGTCCCGATGGATCCACACTTTAAACACACTGGTACCCAATGGGTTAAATGAAAAATTCACCTGGAACATCTTCCTGTAAGAGTCAGTCGGATTCAAGAGCATTCTAATGGGATTCAACGTGTTAACAACATATGAAATACAATAACATTCGGAACTCCACCCCGGTGCTGACAGCACCGACCAAGCCGCTGGACTGTCCATTATTTAAATAATAAGGGTATAGGACAGTCGGAAAATACCCTACATCTGCTTTACATAGAATATTAGCATTATGTGACACATACGGGAATGAGCCCGGTCCTTTGCTGCAGTGTAATTAACCATATGTCATTATGATCATATATGAAACATTGATCTCATCGTTAGCTTTTAACATATTGTCTTGTCCTTTTCTCTTTTTATGTGCACATTTATATTATCACTTGTATCTGCACACTTGTTAATTTTCAGAATTTGATATTTTATCACTCGTTTAACACTACTTTTGTTGCACATTCCAGCGCAATGCCGGCTCAGGCTGACGTCACAGAGGTCACACCCCCGGGGCGGCCCGGGGCGGCCCGGGGCGGCCCGGAGTGTCCGGCCTCCCGGAAGTTCAGGGGGCTCGGCATCGTGACTGCACGCTGTCTCACTACTCTATTTAAAGTCTCATGGATGAGGTAAGAAACTGTTATGTTATGCTTATATGCACATCACCTTTTCGCTTATTGTATGACCTGATGAAAAGACCGTCTCGGTCTTGAAACGTCGTCATGCTGATTACAAACAAGCCCTAAGATGTTTATTTACATGCAAATACACTTTTGAAAAAAATCCGTGTCGAGTGCCGCCTCCTTTCTCCTGCTTGGATGTTAAAGTCTGCGTAAGAGAGCCCACTACTACGTATTCCCCCTGGATGGCACCCCGGTCTTCAATTTCTATTCTAGAGTGCCAGGCAAACAAACTAATCTGGATATATATATATATATATATATATATATATATATATATATATTAGAGATGAGCGGGTGGGATCCTAGAGATCCGATCCCCCCCAAACTTAGATTGTCCCCCCTCCGCAGCCCCTTTAGTTCCCCCTTTAGTGTGTCACCACCCCCCCTTGCAGCCCCCATGTGTTCTCCCATTCTGCAGACAGCACAGGCACATCCGTGCTGTCTGACATTCACTTGCCGACGTGCTGACTGACATTCACGATTATCTTTTTTTGGGGCGCACCCACCATTTTTCGGGGCTTGCCCAGGAAACGCTGGGCATGCCCAAGCAACTGCACCCTGCCTGCCCACTACCTGCCCCGCTGTATGCAAACGCCCAGTGATAGTCACCAAAGGCGACATATATATATATATATATATATATATGTATGGTGGTCAGTCTGGCACTCAATGTGCTTGAATAGCAGCTACCCGGGTGCCCTCTGGAGCTTTAGAATACCTTCGGCGCAAACACAGGCAGTGGCACTCCCAGGGATTTTCAAAAAGCTTTTATAAGTGTACCGATGTTACTCACACCTTTGATAAAGCTGCAGTTGGCAGTGAAACGCGTCAGTTGGACTTCTTGTTCTTCACCTCCAGTATCACCAGTGTGGACCCTCTTACCCCGTTTTGGACCTACTTGCTCCAGGTGTATTATCACTCACGGTTCCACTTTGCTCCCCCCCCCCCAGGATTCTCTTCCCACAATGTGTCTGGTGGATACTGCTCCTCCCAAACAGCATAATTCCAGCTTGCCATTGAATGGAGGACATTGTCTAAGTGAGCAGATACCATCATTCCACTTGCTACTGGAGATTATTGGCGGACACCGCTTCTTGGATCCCTTCGGTGTTCCATTCCCCCCCTCCAAGATCATACAGACGAGGGGTACAAATATAAGCGGAAGCCGATTCTCCTCCAACAGCTGATCAAGTGCCATACTCAATTGTGAGGACTCCATCACCAGCTAAGTGGTAACCATTGGACACCAAGACCTCCAACCAATTGGTAGAGTGCACTCACCTGTGACTTTCCTCCTTCCTTCCCCCCCCCCCCCCCTACCACCCACCACCATCACTTCCCAACTGGGCCCAATCCACATTGAATATATGTTCCTGTGATGTGAAGAACACATTATACATGTCAGTCAGCATTTGCTTATGTATTGTGATTGATTTTATGTTTGATTTTATTAACATTCTTTTCGGTGGGCACTGACTATCCCCCCTATTGAGCAGCAGCTAAATTAAAGAAGGACAACTCCTGTCAAGCGCCTGAAACTTCCTTGGAATTCTTCCTTGGAAACTTTCTTCTCTAATTTTAAAATAAACACCCATAAGTAGCACATTTCAATCATTGATTTTTAATGACACATCTGTACAACACACATATTTATTGAATCACAAAACAGAAAACAACTGTCACAGATTTTGTTTCAGATCTCAACACGTCACACAACATTGCAGTGTATTTGTATTTTATATATTTTTTTCACAGAGTTTTTCACCCAGGTTGCATTCTGAACGAGTCTGCAGCATATATGATCACAATATTAATGTTGTTACAGTAATATATATGTTTCACTGCACCAATACTTGTGGTCCTATGCGTGTGATCTGTTCTCCTGTCTCCTCCGTTTCCCTACAGTCTGGGCGCCGTATTACATTCACAAGCGCTTCATCAGGAAGTGTCACCTAGTACACCAAACCAGCTTGCGGTTCACAGTAATCCAGCAGCAGGAACCGTTACATCACTTCTGGCCAAACGGCGTCCCAGCGTGAGGGGACGGAGTAACAGACCACTACAGGCGGACACCTTATTTAAGTGGTAAGTTTATGCCTTTTTCACCATGTTTCACCTTACCTTTGAAAACGGAGCGTGATTGCTCCGAAACGTTAGGATCACTTTGCATCTTGTAATGCAATAAAGAATTTCAACTACTTGCAAGTCCTCTCTGAGTGCCGCAGTTTGATTGAAAAATCATCACCCTCTCTCTCTCTCTCTCTCTCTCTCTCTCTCTCTCTCTCTCTCTCTCTCTCTCTCTCTCTCTCTCTCTCTCTCTCTCTCTCTCTCTCTCTCTCTCTCTCTCTCTCTCTCTCTCTCTCTATATATATATATATATATATATATATATATATTGCCTAGATATACAACTTTGGTGACTATTATATTTATATCCTGAACCCATGTCTACCTTTATGCCATCAGTTGCAACCCTGGTATGTGTTTGAACTGACACTTGTTTTTTCATGAAGTAAAAAACTATCACTAAAATTGGAGTGCTGCCTCGTATATATCCAACTGGGTATCAAGTTTTCCTATATATATATATTAGAACTTACCTTGTCTGAGGCCGGATCCGAGGAGTTCGCTGGTTCCCGCCATCTTTCCGAGTCCAAATCAAGGCTAAAACGTCATCATCCTGCGCGAGACCGGATCGCTATATAAGTCCCAGCTCCGGCGCCATCTTCATTCGGCAAGTGAATGTCAGACAGCACGGATGTGCCCGTGCTGTCTGCAGAGGGGGAGAACACATGGGGACTGCAAGGGGGGGTGGTGACACACTAAAGGGGGAACTAAAGGGGCTGCTGGAGGGGGGACAATCTAAATGGGGAACTACTAAATGAACAGGGTCCAACTATTAAGGGGGAAACTACTGAGCGGCCATGTACAACTACTAAGGGGGAACTACTAAGCAGCCAGGGAATAACTACTAAGGGAGAACTACTGTGGAATAAACTAAGGGGCAACTACTAAAGGTACTATTCTGTTGCTCTACTAGGGGGGCTGCTATATGGGACTGCTGTGGGGGACAAGGGGCTCTCTGAAAAAAAGTTTTTTATTTTTACTGCAGGGCTGCCCGGTATCAGTCCAGCTGTGCTGCCCAGTGTCCTGTAACAGACCAGGGGAGCTGCCCTTTTTTTATGAAAAGAAAAAAAAAAGTTTTTTTTACTGCAAGGGCTGTTAAATAGGCTGTATCAGTCCAGGGGTGAGCCAAGAGTGCCATATAATTCAAGGGGTGTTGCTAAGTCTGCCATATAATTCCAGGTGTGCTGCTCTTTTTATAAAATAAAAGAATAAAAGATTTTGTTTTTTTTTACTGCAGGAGTGTCACCATGGCTGCTGTATAATTCCATGTCTCCCGCCATGTGTGCCATATCAGTCCAGGGGTGCCATCATCTGTGCCATATAATTCCATGTGTGCTGTATCAGGTCAAGGGTGCCCGCATGTGTGACGCATACAGTAATTCCTGGGGTAAGCCAAGTATGTCAAATTATTCATGGGTTGCGGTCCAGTCTGCTGTATGATTCATGGGGTGATGCTAGGTGTGCCGTATCTGTCCAGGGGTGATGCTAAGTGTGTCATATCAGTTCAGGGGTGCCTGCATGTGTGCCGTATAATTCCATGGGTGCCCCCATGTGTCCCGTATCAATCCAGGGGTGCCGCCATCTGTGCCGTATAATTCCAAGGCTGAGCCAAGTCCGCCGTATAATTCATGGGGTTCTGCCAAGTGTGCCGTATCAGTCCAGGGGTGATGCTAAGTGTGCCGTATAATTCCATGGGTGAGCAAAGTGTGCTGTATAATTCATGGGGTGCTGCTAAATCTGTCAGGAGTGTCACCATGTGTGCCGTATAATTCCATGTGTGCTGTATCAGTCCGGGGGTTCTGCCATCTGTGCCGTATAATTCCATGTGTGCCGCCATGTGTGCTGTATCAGGTCAGGGGTGGCACCATCTGTGCCGTATAATTCCTGGGGTAAGCCAAGTCTGCCGTATAAATCCTGGGGTGAGCCAAGTCTGACGTAATTATTCATGGGGTGCAGCCAAGTGTGCTGTATTAGTCATTGGGTGATGCTTAGTGTGCCATATTAGTCTAGAGGTGCTATTAAAGTGTGCCATATCAGTCCAGGGGTGCTATTAACTGAAGTGTGTCGTATCAGTCCAGTGTTTGTGCCGCCCACTTGTGTCGCTTATCATAGTCATCCAGCTACTTTGGTGCCCTAAAAACGATATTGTGAGGTGTTCAGAATAGACTGGAAATGAGTGGAAATGAATGTTATTGAGGTTAATAATAGCTTAGGAGCAAAAAAAAAAACCCAAATTCTGCGATTTTAGCAGTTTTTATGCTTTAAAAAAAAAATCAGAACCCAAAAACCAAAACGTTTAGGCGGTGTTTTGGCAAAACCCATAAGAACCCAAAACCTGAAGGTAATCAGAGATCAAAACCCAAAACGCGAAAAGTGGCCGGTGCTCATCCCTAATATATATTTATATATATATATATATATATATATATATAAAAGAAAGATACCCAGCGCAAATCAGTCCCAAAGTGTCCAAAATATCAGGCTAAGTCCATAATCTTCCCATATGTGTGCAGCTTCAAAATAGGGATCCAACCACGGCTCCCACGAAGTATGCTTGTAAAGAAAAAAGAAATTGAAGCGCACCAGTCAGCAACAGGTAGGTACAATTTTTACTGATATACAGCTGACAAACATAGGTAAAAACATATAGGAATAAAAACTTCCCAAATGGAAAAGGCGGTACAGCAATACCAGGTGTCGATGGAAACCGGACAGCAGTGATCAGTTGCGGTCGGAACACCGGACAGCGAATACCAGCCACGACTTCCACAGGATACAGCGGACCAAAGCCAGGACGTCTACAGCGTCAGGATAGAGTAACCACGCCCAACGCGTTTCGACTACGGTCTTCGTCAGGGGACCCCCTGACGAAGACCGAAGTCGAAACGCGTTGGGCGTGGTTACTCTATCCTGACGCTGTAGACGTCCTGGCTTTGGTCCGCTGTATCCTGTGGAAGTCGTGGCTGGTATTCGCTGTCCGGTGTTCCGACCGCAACTGATCACTGCTGTCCGGTTTCCATCGACACCTGGTATTGCTGTACCGCCTTTTCCATTTGGGAAGTTTTTATTCCTATATGTTTTTACCTATGTTTGTCAGCTGTATATCAGTAAAAATTGTACCTACCTGTTGCTGACTGGTGCGCTATATATATATATATATATATATATATATATATATGTGTGTATATAGATATATATAGATATAAATACTGTATATTTAGCAAATGTTCATAATTGCAGTTATATAGATATAAGTAGTTAACTTTTGTACTGTAATTTTCCAAGGAGTGACCTTAACGTGTGTTAGCAATACGGATGTGAATTAATTAATTTCTATGTTTATCCTTCATGTCTGATCTATTATGAGTGTTGAACTGTTACCAGTTTCTTTTTTTAGCAGCATTTACTACGGGACCTTGTTTCCCTGGCAACCACAAACTTCCCTGAGCTGCTGTTTTACAGAGTTCATCTAAGGACAGACAATTTTAGATCAGATTTGGGAATATATTTGCATACTGTAGATATTTAAATGATAGGAAATATTGCTGAATAATAAAGTTGAATAATAAAATAATTGTATATCACATGAACTAATGTAACAACTTTATTAACACAGTGCATTTGCTAAAACTATTTTTTAACAACCTTTAAATATTAAAATGTTAATGAAAAACAAAAAGAATTGATGAGACCTTTTGTATGACTATGCTTGAATAACTCAGTGTACACCATTATACATATGCACTGCTAATGTTGATGAAGGTAATGGCATATGGCCAAATACAAGAGATGTAGGTTGGGCTGGACTGGCCATCTGGCACTATTGGCAATTGCCAGAGGCAAGATGGCAAGGTGGGCTGGTCAGAGCTGGATTAAGGCTTTGAGAAGGCTTGGGTACTTAAGACAGGGTGCACCAACATATCAAATTAAAATCATGGTGACACCATTCACTACAAAGATTTTTTCTTCTTAAATGGAGTCATTATTATTATTTAATATATTACACAATAGCAATAATTTCATACAACATTTTTAATCAAAGAGCCTTAAAACAAATAAAACTGATAACATAAATACATATACATTGAAACACACACACACACACACACACACACACACACACATATATATATATATATATATACAGTATAAAGACAGACAGACAGACAGACAGACAGACAGACAGACAGACAGACAGACAGATAGATAGATAGATAGATAGATAGATAGATAGAACATCAGTGCTTTGTAGGCTGGAACGAACAATATAGAGTCCTGTTTTCGCACTGGAAATAATAATGGGTTTAAATATGTAATAGAGGGTTAATAATATAAAAAATAATAGTTATTTTCAAACTTCATAGAATTATTTCAGGAATCGTGCCATTTGCACAGGCGGAGAAAGTTGGGGCTAATCCGTATTTTAACAACAATTTTTTTTGAAACTATATAATCATAACACGGTAATTATAATGCATTAGAGCACTCATTTAATATTTTTTCACAGTGAGCCATGATAGCATTTCCTCTGTGGTGTGTACAGGGGTCTTACATGAATTCATTTTTTTAGAATTGATTTAGGGGGAGATTCTCTAAACTAAAAATGTGGTAAAAACCCCGTTATCGGGTTTTTACCGCATTTTGGGATGCTCTAAGCATCCCCACCGGGTTACCGCGATGGGGAGCATCGGCAGAAAAATCTGGCGATGCCCCATAGAAGCTTATGGGCTTCTAACGTGACCCCCCGCCGCCCCGCACCGACCCCCGCCGCCCCACACAAACCCCCTCTCACTTGTTAGCTCTGTGCTGCCCGGACCTGTGACCTCCTCCTCCCTGCACTGTACATCCTCTTCCGGGTGCAGGGAGGAGGAGGAGAGCGTGCCCCTCCTGCAGCAGCAGCATCCAGGCTGGGTAAGAGAGGGAGGGGGGAGCCGCCGGGACCCGCCGCTCATCGCCGGGTCATCGCAAAAGACAGCTCTTAACGCATGAGCTGTCTTTTGTCATAATTATCGTATATGTTAGATCATATGCGATAATTATGTTTGCGGTAGCCGGCGATGGGCGGCGGTAAGGGGGCGCGGATGTTAGAGCATCCCCCCATAGTGTTATTTGTGTTTTTTTTCTTCTTTCAAACAGCACACTGAACCAGATGTATCAAGTTTCAAAAGTGATAAAGTGGACAGTGATAAACAACCAGCCAACCAGCTCCTATGTATCATTTTTCAAAAACAGCCTGTGAAATGGCAGGTAGGAGCTGATTGGCTGGTTGTTTATCACTCTTCATTTTATCACTAATTGAAGCTTGATACATATGGACCACTAAGTGTTATATAAATAGATATGGTTACCGTGACAACAGTGAAGCTAAACCCTGTCTATCCTGGTGGAACACAGGCATCCCCAGTATGTTACTACCGGTGAGGTCACATCCGCCCACGTAGCGGCTGGCGTCTCCGTAATGGCGTCCCGGCATCCGCTCAGGAATCAACGGGGCAGGTGAGATTTTGGATATATATGTAGGATGTCAGTTGTACACACTGGTCACTTGTTGTGTAGCCTGAAGATAAGGCATACTAGCCTCAAAAAGTTCCAATAAACACAGCAATTTTTTCACCTTTAAAAAAAGTCTCTGAGTGCTGCCTCTTCAAAGATATATGTGCCGGCACATACCAACATCATAAATACTGATGTATTATAGCTTTGATATTAGATAAGTTATAATTTGTAACACTACTATTGGCAGTACAGTATAGGCACAATTACTGAGCCATACAGATTCGGAATTAGGACTTTTAATTATTCACTTTTTTTTTACTTATTCTCACTTCTATCTTTTTAATATTCCACCGTTTTAAATAAATTACTTTCATTGCATACTACTTGCTTGCTCTCTTGTATAACGTCCATAACAAGTGCTCTCATGGTGGGCGAAATGTAATAGGGTGCGTTTTTTTTTTTTTTTCCCGCAAAATATGCCGTTTTCGCCCATTTCCCGAAAATCGCATATTTTATAGGGTGCGATTTGCGGGAAAAATCGCATTTTTTAAAGGTGCTATTTTTAGTTAGACTAAAAATCGCATCCAGATGTTTTCCCATTAAAAAGGATAGAAGTCGCATATTTAATGGGTTGCGATTTTTAGTAAAGCTTACTAAAAATCGCAAAAAAAATAGACCAGGTTCTGCCTGGCGCTTTTATCAGAAACATGCACAGATCATTGAGATCTGTGCATGGTTCTGTTGTAAAAAAATAGTTAAAACAAAAAAAAAGAAAAAAAACGGCGTGCGGCCCCCCCCCTAAGCATAACCAGCCCCGGGCTTAAAAAGCCGGTGCTGGTATCATAAAATCAAAGGAACAATCAAGTTGGGGTTCCCTGGATTTTATAAAACCAGCACCAGGCTCAAGGTCCGGCGCTGGTTCCCAAAATACGGGGGACAAAATGACTAGGGGTCCCCCGTATTTTAAGAACCAGCACCGGACACAACCAGCCAGCAGGGTAATGCCACAGCCGGGGGAAACTTATTATATAAGCTCCCGCGGCCAAAGCATTAACCCCCTTGCTGGTCAGCATGGGCAGGGGTCCTGGGGAAGTGGGGACCCCCCCAATGAAGGGGTCCCCCCCCTCCAGGACTTACCAGCCCATGCTGATAGTCCGGGGCTGTCCTCCATGCCCCTGGGCTGTGGGCATGGAGCTGATGCTTTGTGTAAAAAAAAGAATGATAACTATTGTTTTACACTGGCGAACTATGAGTCCCAGCAAGCCTACCCCGCATGCTGGGACTTGGGGAACCACAAGTCCCAGCATGCGGGGCATTAAAGGGCCCGCTGGCACTTGTAGTTCTGCAGTGTAAAAAATAGTGCACAAAATCACACTGACACCCTGTAAAATAAAACTTTAATACACACAAAACACACACACACTGATACTTACCTACCTTGAGCCCGTAGGTCGGTCCCTGGATCCTGGATTCTTCCTCCGGGGCTCCAGGGCAGAAGAGTCCGGTTCCGGGGCCTTGGTCCTGGTTCCGGGGCTGGTCCTGGGGTTCCGGGGCTCCTGGCGTGAAGAATCCAGGGTCCGGGATCCGTGGTAGTCCAGAGGGGTACCTAAGGAGGAAAATCCAACTCACCTGCTCCCCGGCGGCGACCTCCGGTGACAGCGCTGCTCCAGACTGGTACCCGGCTTGCAGGAGGTTGTCCGGCGCTGAGATGTTTCCTCCTCGCCGTCTCTGAACAGAATGATTTCTCGGCCAATCAGGAGCCGAGAAAGTCGGCTCCTGATTGGCCAGAAATCATTCTGAATATAGACGCCGAGGGAGTAACATCTCAGCGCATCCAGAGCTGACAAATCGCATTTTTTGCCGCTAATTCGCATCTCATTACATATGCGAATTAGCGTAAAAAAATGTGATTTTTAAAGGTGCGATTTCTGGCGAGTTTGGAACTCGTCCTAAAATCGCAGCCTATTACATTTCGCCCCATGTTCCTTTGTTATTTCCCTCAAAACATGCTCCACTAACCATCCTAATTGTGACATCATTCAAAACCTATATAAATCTGCATGTTAGCAACATTTGGTATAAAAGTTGTGCATTGGAGATAAAAGACTAGCATGTTTTATACTGATGGCGCCACTTTTAATTTCTGCATAGACAAGGATAGCAAGGATGACACCAGACAAAATCAAGTGTATTAACCTTACTTATCTCATTAAGTACAGGAGGATAGTAACTGCGTGAGAGAACTGTAATTCCGTGTCAGCAGAGTTCATTATCTATGGATGCATACGTTAAAATGGACATTAATTAGGACTGTCAGATCTTCCTTAATCCACCAGTGTTCTTATTATAGAATAATCCCTAAGATCTACACTGTGACATACAGTAATGACTTAAGCCTTTGAAGTAGCTGTAGAGTGTATAGGACTTTCTAGTGTATATGGCCACACTGACTCTCCCAAATCTAAGCAAAACCATTGCAAGATGTTAAAATTAAATGAATAGGGTACATTGCTAAATACTGTACCAAGCCAATATAATAGAACAGAGTATAGCCGAAATCCTTTTGTTATCAACCACTGATCTTAATATACATTTTCGTTTCTAAGTAATTCACACCTGATCGCTGCTTTGCGAATTCACACAGCGAACGAATATCGATGAGCTGCACATACGTATGGGCCCCAATGCGCAATATGCAGTCGCTGCTAGCAAAGGAATCTTGCTACTTTTCCCTTCTGTAGCCATTGGCAAGTTGATTCATGGGAAGTAGGTATCTGAGGGTGGTAACCAGCCGTTTAGTGGAAGTGTTAAGAAAAACGATAGGCGTGCAAAATAAAAACGCTGGGAGTGTCAGGGAAAACACAGGCGTGCCCAAATGTTTAAGGGGAGGGAATGTGACATCAGCTCCAGGCCGGTTATGCCTGTATTCAATGCAACTGGTGAGTTTCAACTTTTTTCGACTAGCCTATCCCTCCTCCTAACCTCTTTTGATCCTCCTATCCTGCCTCCGTTCCCATCCGTTCCTACTTATCCTATTGTTTTTTGTTCGTCCACCCACTTCCTTTTAGTATGTTAACTCTTATGAGTAGGGCCCTCCTTCCTCACATACTCACCCTACCTCTTTACCTCACCAGCGCTCCTGCCCTGTTCTTCCCTTCCTCTAATTCATCTTCAGTCTCCTCGACAATTTCGACACCTACTTCAGAACTGATGCTGATTTTAGTTCTACCAGCCATACCCCTATTTATGCTATATTTAATCAACACACCCTGTATGTTACCTTGTAATTTGTTTTTTGTTCGCTATGTACGGCGCTGCGGACACTTTGTTGCACCTTATAAATAAATGTACTACTACTACTAAGTCCAAGGCTACGTGGCACTTGTGATAAATGATGACCAGTGGGGAAATCATTTGATGGTGGGATTTGGAGATGTTTGCCCAGCTGCAAAGTCTTAACTGGGATTACACAGCTTTTGCACAGCATACACATTCATTCTGAAGGCAGGATTTCACTATACTGTATATAGTTTGAGTACTCATATTTTACAAGATCTTGGAATTATTCGATTTTTGGGGTAATTCAATTAGCCGTGGTAATTTATCACGGATAATTGAAGCAGCAGGGCTACCCAATTTACCCTGAAGGCAGGGTAAATTGAGCACATTAATACAGTAGCCTGTTTGCACTTGCTTCAACTGTGTTAACGGTAGGGACGTTAACTTATCCCAGGTTCTATGGATTAATGCGCATTAACGTGGTAATTTACCAGGTGCGTTAAGGTGGCTCTAATTAAATCTCTGGGCTAGCCTCTTTTCCACCTGAGGTAAATTACAGCTGCTTATTGCATTCCCCCTTTATAGTAACCATACAAATAATTAGTAAAATAGGATATGACATTTTAAAGATTTTTTATATTTAATTTACTTTTAAACAATACAAAAATGATAAACTATGGGTGAAACTTAATAGGATGAGAGATTCAGAAAGTGAGAGATTTGGCAAGAAATCTCCAGTTTTTTTAAAACGGCAATCATTTACACTGCAAATCAAACAGTGTAAATGATTGCTGCTTTTAAAAAAACTGGAGATTTCTTGCCAAATCTCTCACTTTCTGAATCTCTCATCCTATTAAACTGTGTTTGAGTATAAATTCAGCATATTCTGGCTAATACATAGTAAACTTGTAGACGGATTCAGTACTGAATCCCGGCGGTCGTGATCCTGGCGTTCAGAATCCCGACGCCGGAATCCCGACAGCCGAAATGCCGACAAGGGGGGGACGTGGATCGCCCCCCTTGCGGGCTCGCTGCGCTCGCCACGCAGCGGGCCCGGTGCCTCGCTACGCTCGGCACACTAATTTATTCTCCCTCCAGGGGTGTCGTGGACACCCACGGAGGGAGAATGTGTCGGTATTTCGGCGGTCAGGATTCCGGCGTCGGGATTCTGAACGCCGGGATCCCGACCGCCGGGATATTAACTGCATCCCTTGTAGACACATAGGGGGGAATTTAATAGGATGAGAGATTCAGAAAGTGAGAGATTTGGAACGAAATATACTGCAAAATCAAATTGGATTTCTTACCAAATCTCTCACTTTCTGAATCTCTCATCCTATTAAATTTCCCCCTATGTGTCTACAATTTTACTATGTATTAGCCATAAAATGCTGAAATTATAGTCAAACACAGTGAGACTCATTGTCATATGATTTACAATAAAGCACAGTGGCTAATTGTAATGTGTTCAATTTGATAAAGCCTTTTTTCACACTTGACACAAGTAAAAGCAGATACATAAACTGGAAATACTGGGTGCATTGTATAACAGACACAAAACATGACATTCATCATTGTTCATAGCTTAAAGTTCTTTAAATCAACATACTTTAGGTAAGGATAACTTCCTAAATCCAAATGTCAATTTTTATTAGTAAACTTAATCATTATGTATTTTTTATTCAGTCAACAATGAGACTTTCTGCTTTGTCAGTTCTGATAAAATCAAAGCATAAGCTTTAATGCTCTTTTTTGGATCAACATTCAGAATTGTGAAAGAGATCAAGTTGTGAATTCAATGAACTCAATTTATTTATTTTAGTCAAATGCCACACAGAAACGTCAAAGACTAAGCAGTGTACTTTCATGTTATCTGTCAAATAAGCTATGTACAGCAATGTAAATAGTGTTATAGAAGTATGTACAGTAATGCTAAAAAGAGAAAACAGTAAATTACATTTTTAAGGCCACATCAACTGTAAATAGCCCTTTGGAACTCTGCATTGACCAATCAAATAGTTCATCAACAGATGCTTAGAATAACAATTTTAATGAAGCAAAGCAGCATTCCATCATTTATTTAAAAGTAAAATATACATTATTATGGAAAGTGGCATATACTTAAAACATTATTAAGTATCATACAAGCAAACTCACAAGAGGATAATAACATGGCAATATTTTTAGTCCCGATATGACAATATAACGACCTCATCTCGTTACAGAGCTGCTTAAAGACATTAGTGAGACCAAGGCAATGATCTTATCAGTTGTCCCCCTTTCCCCTGGAAAGAAAATACAAGATTACAAATCTATTAAGACTCAGGAGAGTATTAGAACCTGAGCTACATTTACAGATAGGATTTTGGCTTGGATTACAGTTTCAGCTAATAATAGATCCAGGGTTAAAGGTGTTTGGGATGTGGTCTTATGTTAGTCTATGTACTGTAATGCTGTGTACACGGTACAATTTGACATTCGATTTTGACTACATATAGTCAAAATCTAATTGGGATCGCATAAACATCATACGGAGATAGAACATGCTTTTAAGCTTTCTATCCCAATTCAATGCCGATGCGCGTTTCTATTCAGCTGAAATGGAAAAGCCAAATAGACAGTGCAGCAACTACTATATAGTGCAATTGAATGAAGATAGCATGAATTGAATTTAAATATTACAGTTAGCAAAGATTGCATAGCAATCGAATCTTAAGTTTAATAGCAAGGGAATCTCACCATGTGTACACACCATTACAGTTAAGTTTCACTGCATTCTCAAAATATTTGTTTTTAATTAAAGCATGCCTGAACAATGTGCTGAATTATCTTCTGCTAACAAATGAACATTGAACTGTACAGAATGTGAATTAATCTGTTGCCAACATGCACTGCACCCAGTGAAATATATTACTGGATAGTGATTACATTATAATTATGGACTGTTCTGCAATATTTTTTTTTTTTATTTCAGCCTGTCTCCAAAACAAATGTTGAAATGTAGACACTATAGGCATGCAAGAGCATAGTTGTGATATTTCCACTAGAAATACATGGACATTCTTAAAATGTTCTGTTATAATGTCTCATTCAAACAATACTTAATTGTGCATATACTGTATAAATACATCAATAAACTCATAAGCAATTACAACTTAAATGACAAATCCACTCCATTGATAAATCGATACGTTTATAGAGGGAATATACTTAATTTGATTGCCCAGTTTAAAAAGCAACAGTCAGAGATGAATTGTTCTCTCAAATTGAACTCACATTTGTCTAATATTTCTCACCGCTAGAGTATAGATTTGGTAGTTTGGAAACTTTATGGAACTCTGTACTTGGCCTGTTCATTTCACATTGTTACTAATGGCTTTGCCTCCCCATACTTCTTCACTCCAGTGGCACCCAACCTGGCACTCCACTTGCTGTTTGTCCTCATGATGGAAAATATATCCATTTACCTTTGATCTCTGAGATTTTATTTAATTAAAATCATTGACTACTGTATACTGTTATATAATGAGAAGTGGGTAATTTCTCTCTACCTACCTCCCCGCTCTCCCTTCCTCACTCTTCTTATATCCCCCCCCCCCCATCTTCTTTTCCACTCTCACTAAAATACTAATCTGATTAATTTTCTTATTTTTATTTGGTACTGGAACTTATATTTATACTAGAGATGTGCATGTTCTGATTTACTCTGATTTCAAAGCAGGATCTTATTGGCTATCCCAAATCACAGGACAGCTGATAGCCAATAAGATTCTGATAAAAAGTCAGAGTAAATCAGAACTTGCACATCTCTAATTTATACTTCCTGTATTTAGTACTGTGTTCTTTTTGTTTATGGGCACAGGAAGGGATTTTTGCCTGTATTTGGAATAATACTTTTTGTTGTATTGCATGCCCATGTTAAGCCATCTATGGCTCTCTGCTATACTGTTATCTTTTATGACAAATTTTCAATAAAATTGTTAGTAAAAAAAATATATCAACTAATAGCTAATTTTTCTATTTCCATGAACATGTATATGTTGTATGGTCCATTAACAATTCATTTGTACTTGCCTAAACAAACTATAATAATGAAATCTTGACAATTACAGTAAGTACATTTGTGTTTGGCTTTACAGCACCCTGGACAGCAGTCCCTTTCATAGGAGACCGGCCTTTCACTCACCACTTTCTGTAATCATGATAATCACTATTGATTTTTTGTGCTTCCAATGCAATTAGATCAAGTATTTCAAGAAAGAAGAGATCTATAATTATTATTGTAACAGTAAAAGCTATAAATTTCTGCTATCAAAATGTACTTGACTTGACGATTATGTTGCTCTTATTACTGTAAATAATATTTTAATTTCCCCAAAATCTGTATAACCTCTGTAAATTGGAGAATAATTGTAGGGTTTTCAATTTCACAATAATGGATAATGCTTAAATAAACTACCTCTTGCACTTCTTATTCATTCTGAGAGACTGTTGATGGTATCTATTCCTAGAGACAGAATTCTGCAGTGCAGAATTAATTGCTTTAACATTTTCCGAGGCCTATTCAAGATGTAAAAAAATGTATTGGGTAAAACTCGTCGGTTGAAGTTGCTGCACATTCTGGTTAAGTATTGGAGGCATTTATCTTGTCTCCATTTCTTGTCTCCTTTTCTTAACAATCTCTTCCGAAAAACTGATTTTTTTGCAGAGACAGCTTTTTGGAAGATTCTTCAAGCTCCATCCACAAATCCTCCAAATCAAATGCTTTCTACCGAACAGCATCTTTTGCCCAGTGCCTGCTCCCACACTGCATGCTCTGCCCAGCACTTGCATGCACAACTGGTTTAAGGGGAGTTCAGGTGGTGTGTTCCCCCAAGGCTCCCACACCAAATGGGCCCACCAGCTTTCGTTACAGCTGTAGTACAAAGCACACTGCAATCTTCATAACCTACAAGGGAGGGGGTGGAGTCAAAGCTTTTAGTGCTCCAGCATTCCATATGAGAAGAAGGTAGGGAGGAGGCAGGAGGAGGAGCTGCTGTACAAGTGTGCCACAGCATCTAACCCTGTAGGCAAGTTGGATGAGTGGGGCACACTTTATATGTGTGTGCATATGTGTAATATGTATTATGTGATTGTGGTACATGCAGTGGTCGAAGTGGAAATTTTGAAGTGGGGGTATGGAAATTTTGAAGTGGGGGTATGGAAAAGTAAAGAGTGAATATAGTGCGCACCTTCGGACACCCCCCTGTCCATCAACGTCCCCTGCCAGACTGCCCCGTTGTACAGGGGTATTACAAAAGCACAATATGCGCTGCTGAGTGATCAGAGAGCATCCTGAGGGGGAAAAAAAGTGTTTTTTTTTAATCTTCAGATTAAAGTGGCGGTATGGCATACCCCTGTATACCGCCCCACTTCGACCACTGGGTACATGTATATGTTTATAACTGCAACAAATGAATATATGTGTGTGAATGTGTGACTGAGTCTTTGTGGATGTATATGTGACAGTATATAAGTATGTATAGGTGTGTGACTGTATGTGTGTAACAGTATATATATGCATGTGTATATCTGTAAGACTGTATGCACAGATGTAGCCAAGTTAATTGTGGCTCTGATGTGGCCTGCCGCATCTGTGACTCAGCATGCTGGACTCCGGCTAATGTAAAGTTAGCAGTAAGACACATGCACATGCCAGCACACGCATTGCAGAATACATTTCACACAAGCACTATGTTGGAGCCACGATGAGCAGGGCTGCGTCTATACACTGTATGTGTCTATGGCTCCCCAAAGCCTTAATCCAGATATGCTCACATGCATCTCACACAACATCCCCCTGCTTAAAGCCCTCTGCTGAACCTTATGTTTTGATCAGCGTCCATGCGGAATCCTGCATCACATGATTTGCCCAGAGCCCACTCCCTCAAACAATTTATCCAGCAGGAGCTTCTATGCAGTGTCTCATCTCTGCTCCCATCTCCCTTCTGCTGCCTACTCTGCTGGAGCCAGCTTACCAGCATCGTGGACTTACACTAGATCTATGAAGCACAAGTTACAGTGCAATGGCCACCTGCAGCCTACCAAGCTGATATATATTTTACTCAGCTCCTTCCTGCTTTATGCACGTCATTTTTACAGTTTTATAAACTGATTGTTACAAGCTGCAGCCACAGCTTCTGGTTGTTTTGTCTCTGTTTGTACCAGCATGCCAGATTTCCAGAATTATCTCTTGTTATGAAAAACCTGGTATCCTTGACTCCTAGTTAAGAGGGGGAGACTGTTATGAGCCACCTGTGGCGGGTCGGTGTAAATGCAGCAGTCACTGCTATTCATGTTCTGTGTGGGTTTTCTATGTACTCACTGGATCAGCACTCCAGGTTTTTTTCTGATCCATCTTGCCTTGTTTCCATGCATACCTTGGTCCTTGAGTGTGTCCGCCTCCTAGGCCACTTGGTATATAAGTATGCTCCCAGCACTGTGAGCCTGCCGGTTATAGTCCTGTTCACTCCTGTTATACTGTTAGTATACTCCTTGTGGTGGAAGTCGCATCTTTCATTGCAATCTGCTGCTGGTATTATCACAGCGCCAGCTGGAGCCATAGCCCTTGTCCTGTGACAGAGTCATGGAGGTTGTTATGGTGCAGGCCTGATCGCATGCCGACTTGTCTTGTGTATGTTTCTTATTTGATTCATGGCAGATGCCAGAGGCATTGGTCTGGCCTGGTCTGGTAAACCAATCCACAATACCTTGATTATAGTTTTAGTTTGTTTTTTTTTGCGACAGATTTGCATTATAGTGGTAAAGGCATCAAATCCTGTGTCTGAAAGGACCAGGACTGACAGAACCAGGACAGACCAAGACAGGAGAGGAGAGCATTAAAACACTCTGCTCCAAGCAATATCACCGGCGGGGCTGAGCTGGGCCAGATCTCTTAAGAGGGATAGCCAAGCCAATCAGCCCCCACCGTGCGCCCGGACCCCGGTGCGCGCCGGCTGGGCATCCCCTGGTTGCTAAGCAACCGCCGGGAGACGCGGCCTATGTGTCCTCTTAATTGGCATCCCCTGGGCCGTGTAGAAGTACTAGGTCCCGGCCGGGCAGAAGTGACGCCGTGAGACCGCAGCACAGCACAAGTCAGCGCTGCTGACAGTACCCCCCTTGAGGAAGGGTCAACAGACCTTTAAAAAATGATATGCTTCTTTCTTCTCTTTTTCCTATTTCTGGACCTTAATGGAGTCAATGGTTTGAGGCCCCACAAATGATCAGAACCGATGGTACCTTCTACCAAACCGCAGTTGTGGAGTACCAAATCAGAATCTGAGTTAGAGTCCCGATTTGTGGGGATAACAAGAGTCTTTTTAACGGATGGAATCTGAGAAGAGGAGGAATGAATTGATTGACCATACCATAGGCGTAACTTTTATTGAATTCCTTAAACTCAGAATTCAGAGTAAACCAGTGCGACAGAACCAACAGCAAAACTCCTGAATTTGGGCCTAATGGTGAGGCGAATGAGCAATTAAGACTGAGACTGTGAATTTTCAGAAGCCAGGTCCTCATGCCTCTGGCTTATGCTGGACACCACGTCCCCAAACATTGGCACAGGAGCTGGTGAAACAAAACCCTTACTTTTAGTACCAAATTTCTTAATAACCGCATTACAGAAAGAAGGAAGATTTAGAAGTCAAGGGTCACCAGAATTGATCAGCCCGTAAGCCCATTTAAGAGGTCTACCTTTTGAAGGCAGAAATGAGGAGGTCAACAATATTGGCCCAAGTGACCCCTGAAGATGGTCATGACTCTAAAAGGGCAGCATAGTGATTAACCAGGGAAATTAAGTGGGATAGATCTCCTTCAAACATTACAGACGTGGAGATATCCACCTCTGGGACCTCAGGACTGGAACTCCTCGCGAGAACAACATCACCGGAGGCTGAAACTCTCAAAACCTCCTTAGAAGCTGGCAAGACAGAAAACCCCATTGGGATTATGGCCCTTATAACCATTGCTGAGGCTGTGGCCTTTGGAACCTCAGCCATGGATGTGGCCACCCCTTCCGGGGACACAGCTTCCAAGAGATACCCCCTGGGGCCGGATGGGCTGAGCCCCCTTCCGGGGCCAGACAGACTTTATCCCCTTGGGATTTCCTCTTTCTGACCATCACCTCATCTCCTTCTCCCTCACTGCTTCCCCCTCTCCAACTCCCCTCCCAAGCGCATTGTCTCATGGCATAACGTCAACATACTTGATATTGCTGCCTTCTCGGACACGCTGTGTCCTCTTCTCGCCCCAATCGCTGCCATGTCATGCCCGAACCTCGCCACCTCCCTCTATAACGGCACCCTATCTTCGGCATTGGACTCTGCCTGCCCTCCCTCCTCTATCCCCATTCGATGCCTCAACCTCCAACCGTGGCACTCGCCTATCACCCGATTCCTTAAAAAGTGCTCTCGCACTGCTGAGCTCTTCTGGAAGAAATCATGCTCCCTCGCGGACTATCTCCATTTCAAATTTGTTCTTTCCTCCTTCAACTCTGCCCTTGCTCTGGCCAAGGAATCCTACTTTAAGTCCCTCATCCTTTCCCAATCATCCAACCCCCGCAGGCTCTTCGCCACCTTCAACTCCTTGCTCTCCCCCCCTCCTCCAGCTCTTCCGTCCTCCATCGTAGCTGCTGATTTTGCTACCTACTTTTCAACCAAAATCTCCTCTCTCAGGACTGCCATCACTGCTTCCATGACCTCACCCTCTCCCTCCTCCCCTCCAACATCTCCACTCCTCTCCTTCCCACCCCTGTCCTCATTTTACCCTATTACTGCTGCTGAAGTCCATTCTATCCTTCAATCCGCTTCTCCCTCCACCTCCCCTCCAATATTATCCATCGTCTCAGTTCATTGGTCTGCTTTCACCTGGCTCACCTCTTTAATCTTTCCCTATCCTCTGGGATCTCCCCCTCCTCCTTCAAACATGCTCTTGTCTCCCCAATTCTCAAAAAAAAAAATCTGGACCCCAACTCTCCCTCCAACTACAAGCCCATCTCCCTCCTCCCTTTTCCCTCCAAGCTCTTAGAACATCTGGCCTTTAATCTTCTTCTAAGCCACTTTACTGCTAACTCCGTTCTAGACCCCTTCCAATCCGGGTTCCGCCCTTTACATTCCACTGAAACTGCCCTGACCAAAGTCACTAACGATCTACTATCAGCTAAATCCAAAGGCCTCTTCTCTATCCTCATCCAGCTTGATCTGTCAGCTGCCTTTGACACTGTTGACCACCCTGTCCTGCTCAACACCCTCCGCTCCTTTGGCATCACTGGCACAGTCTTCTCCTGGTTCACCTCATACCTCTCCGATCGCTCCTTCTCCATCTCCACTCCGACCTCCTCCTCTCCTACTGCCCCGGAGCCAGTCGGTGTTCTCCAAGGGTCAGTCCTTCTCCCTCTACACCACCTCTCTGAGCACCCTCATCATCTCCTACGGCTTCCATTACCACCTTTCTGCTGATGACACCCTAATCTATCTCTCCTTCCCCGACCTATCCCCATCCCTCCTGTCCAAGGTCTCCGAATGCCTCACGGCCATCTCAGCCTGGATGACGCAACGCTTCCTAAAACTAAACATGGCTGAAACTGAACTCCTAATATTCAATTTCCAGAACATCCCCTCTTCTCCCACTATCTCCATCAGCATTGGTGAAACCGAGATCACTTCCACCCACCAAACGTGTTGCATCGGTGTCATTATTGACTTCTCCCTCTTTTTCACCCCCCACACTCGTGCTCTCTCAAAGTCTTGCCGCTTTCACCTCTGCAACATCTCGCACATCAGACCATTCCTCTCCACTGACGCGACCAAAATTCTCATTCACTCTCTTGTCATCTCCCGCCTTGACTGCTGCAACATCCTTCTCTCTGGGCTAACTCTCGCCCACCTGGCCCCTCTCCAATCCATTCTTAACGCCGCTGCTAGGCTCATCTTCCTCTCCCGCCACTCTACCTCCACCTCCCCCTCTGTCTATCTCTTCACTGGCTCCCCATTCCTTTGAGAGTTCTCTTTAAACTCCTCACCACCACCTACAAGGCTCTCTCCTCCTCCACCGCTCCTTACCTCTCTTCACTGATCTCTATCCACACTCCCTCCCATGCTCTTCGCTCCGCCGCCGACCGCTGCCTGACCTCTTACCTAATAACCTCTTCCCACTCCCGTGTCCAAGACTTCTCTCACGCAGCCCCCCTACACTGGAACAACCTCCCCCCACCCATCAGGCTTTCTGATTCCCTTACCTCCTTCAAGTGCTCCCTCAAAACCCACTTCCGACTAGCCTTTCCCTCCTCCTCCTAACCTCTTTTGCTCCTCCTATCCTGCCTACCCTACTACTCCATCTGTTCCCATCTGTTCCTACTTATCCTATCGTTTTTCATTCGTCCACCAACCTCCTTTAAGTCTGTTAACTCTTATGAGTAGGGCCCTCCCTCACGTACTCACCCTACCTATTTACCTTACCAGTGCTCCTGCCCTTTTCTTCCCCTCCTCTACTTCATCTTCAGTCTCCTTGACAATTTTGAATTTAGTTCTACCAGCCATACCCCTGTTTATGCTGTATTTTATCAATACACCCTGTACGTTACCTTGTAATTAGTTTTTTTGTTTACTATGTACGGCGCTGCAGACACTTTGTGGCGCCTTATAAATAAACAAACTACTACTACTACTACTTGGGTGGACAAGACATCACCTCCCGTTGGGGTGTACAAGACAATACCCCCTTCTGGGGTGGACAAGACGTTACCCACTTCTGGGGTGAACAAGACGTTACCCCCTTCCGAGGTGGACAAGATGTTACCCCCTTTTGGGGTGGACAAGATGTTACTACCTTCTGGGGTTACCCCCCTCTAGGCCCCCCTCTGGGCTGTGGCCCGTGAGCCCCCACTCGGGGCTGTGGCTCTTGAGTCCCCATTCAGGACTACAGCCTTTTCCAGTTTCTGGAGTACCATTGGACTCGCCCGGCGGGCCCTGGGCATCTGATTCACTCGGCTGACCCCGAGCAACACAATCGCCCAATGGGCCCTGAGCGTAATAGTCACCCAGCGAGCCCCGAGCCTCACAATCGCACAGCGACTCCCGAGCACTACACTTACTCAGCGGGCCCACGGCATCGGATTCACCCGTGGGGCCTGGGACATTGGGTATCACTCCTGGACCCACAACATCGGGTATCTCTCCGGAACCCTCAACATCGGAGGCAAGTTCGGGACCCTCAACATCGGGGAAGATGTCACTGAAAATCCCAGCTGAGACTATTGCCTGGGATTTCCCCTTTGGAGTTATGCCCCTCAGGGCCCCATCGGGAGCAATAGCTTCCACGACTCCCTGTGGGATTAAGCCCCTTAAGACCCTCTTTGGGGTAACGGCTTCAAAGACCCCCTCTGGGGCTAAGCCACTTGAGACCCTCTTTGGGGTAACGGCTTCTAAGACCCCTAAGCCGCTTGAGAACTCTTCTGAGGGAACAACTTGAGACTCCCCTACTGGGTCTAGTGACCCCAACATTGAAAGAACATTGATCTCCCTGGCTGGGAGATCAGCATCCAACGTCTTCCTGTCCGAAATCCTAGCGGACGAGTAAAACATCCTTTCTGATTCCGTAACCCAACATGGGGCGCCCTAATCTTAGGACCCCAGTTGTAAATCAGAGTGCTATGTATGTGGGGGGGGGGGGTGGCTAAGCTCCTCAGGTTTAGTGGAGACAGGCACAGATGTAACATCCTGACTCCACTAGCATTGAGGAAAAGCCTTTTCAGCACCACCAGATTTGCGCAATCCACAAAGCTAAAGAAAGTGGCATGAACCCCCACAATAAAGACTTAGATTGAAGCTTCTACACCGTAGCCACTCCTCTGGTGAGAATCTTGGCCGTAGAAAACTTCCATGCCTCTAATGAACCTCCTGGTCTAAAGTTTTGCTGACTAACCCCTCTTTAGTCAGGATTTCCTTTGGAGCTGATTGAGCGCCAAAAAACCTCAGGTCTAGGAAAATTTTGGTTAAAAGGTCTTGCAATTGCAGAAATGACTGCTGCAAAACCTTAACCCGCTCAGGCTTCAAGGCTGTAAAAGTCGTATTTAAGGCAACCAAGGAGGCTTGCAAGGCCTGCATTTTAAGCACCGCACAGAAACAGATAAACAGCCTGACCTGACTCCTGGGCAGGCTGAACCGGCAAAACCTGAACTGAACCAGATTTAAACAAACAACCGTCGTGAGGAAATAAAAATCTATTTTCCTTGTACGGGTATAAGGAGTTTCAGTGAGCCAGTACAACACCCAAAAAAGGACAATTTATATATATATATATATATATATATATATATATATAATCCAATTTTTCTCCAAAGAGAAGTAGGCACTCTCCATAATAATCATATACGTAGACGTATTGTTAAAAAAGTCAATTCATCATTTATTCCATCACAGCAAAAGTGTGTTTCAGTATAGCCCCGACGTTTCGGTCCAGCATCGGACCTTTATCAAAGAGCCTGCAGTGTAAGAGGTAGACACGCAAACATACAATGAGTGCATAGTTCACCTTTTACCAACACAAAAACACATATGCAATATACAAGCAAAATTAAATCACTTACATAAATCAAATGAACTCAGAAGAAGACACAGCATGGAGACACAGCGTGGTAATGGTGGAGGTACCACCTAGGACAGGAGGACAGCGTACAGCATACCTGCCCGGGCCCGGCTTAAGTACCCTGTGTTTGAACACATGATGAGTCACGCGGCACGGAGAGATTCCCGCCACCGGCATCTGCGCGTAACTTCCGGTATCGGAGAGCCGGAAGTTCTACTAGCTGTGGAACGCATTTGACGTGCACGTTAGCGCAGGGCTTCCTGTTATAGAGACAGGAAGTCTGAGCCTCCGTGAGCCGCATCTGACACGCACGAGAACCCGGAAGTGGGTCTCAGCGTGTATCGCTATCTACGGGTGCCTTTACGTGTGGAAGGAAAATGGTGCCGCAGTGAACCGCATCTGGCACACATAGAAACCCGGAAGTGGGTCTATGTGTGCAACGTAGTTTATTCTATTTATAGCTCTATAGTGTATCATCAAAACAATCAATGAACAGGGAAGCCGGGGTCCGGGAGAGCTCTACCACTAACACTTCCTACTGGATCCTAAAAATTAATTCATTAAATTAAATTGGAATATATATTAATGTATGGGGCTGGCGCCTAGTTATATATTTATATAATGTTTATCTGTCATTAAAGTGGACCAGGTAGGACCGAGGGGTATAGCTCTCTAGAACAAATTTAAAGACTGGTTGTGAGGGAGAAGAGGGGGAAGAAGCTAATCAATTGATTACAATAATGTATCTAAGAAAATAAATATAATTTTTATCAAGACAATTGATTTTGTGTTTTTATGTATTTTTTTATTATTTTTTTTTTTTTTTTTTATTTATATATTTTTTTTTTTTTTTTTTTTTATTCAGTCATTTATTTATTTATTTTTATATTATTATTGTTTTGATATTTATTTAATATTTTTATACTTTTATCAATTTTTTTGTCGAGGGGCAGGACTTCTGGGGGGAGAACCATGGAACAACCCAGGGTATATAAGGATAATGTTTCTGATGTGTAACTATAAAGACCGGGCTTAAAGAGAAAAAACGAGGAAAAAAAAAAAGGAACAGAAAAAAGGAAAGGAAAGAGAAAACATAAATAGATAAAAAGGGAGATATACATCTAACTATGTACATGTTGTAAGCACATGATTATGAGAAAACAACGTAATTCATAGTCCAATCATGGCTGGTGAACCTCAGGATAATTAAATTATGAGAAGAACCACTGCAGTATCACTTTAGAAAAATGTTCAAAGGATTATTCTCATTGAGTCCATTGGGGGTGAGTGTCCCCAACTGGAATATCCAGCGACTTTCTTTTTTCTTTAGAAGAAGACCTCTATCTCCACCTCTGACTGGAGGTGGTACCCAGTCAATCAGTCTACATCTGAGACTCGAGATCTGATGCCCGGCTTGGAGGAAATGCCTTGGGATGGGGAGATCTGCTTTCTTCGTTTCTAGGGCAGTTCGAATGGAGTTGCGGTGATTAGCCATACGCTCTCGGAATCTTCTGGTTGTCATACCGACGTAGGCTAAACCGCAGGGGCAATTGAGAAGATAAATCAGGTGGTCCATTGTACAGTGCAACCTGAACTTGATCTTGATGGGCCTTCCAGATTGTGGATGCGGAAATGTTGGACCTGATATCATGCTGTTACAAGTTGTACAACCCGGGCAGCGAAAGCAACCCGGGCGTTGAGCATGTAGCCAAGTTGTTCCTTGAGTGGTTTCGGGAGCCAATGTCGGTCTCATAAGTAACTGTTTTAAGTTAGGCCCTCTTCTGTAGGCTATCATAGGTGGACGCTGTTTCTGTAGTTTTAAAGAGTTGTCTGATGTGACAATAGGCCAATGTTTAACAATACTTTTTTAGATCGAAGCTGAAGCATGGTTGTAGGTATTTACGTAGATCATGCGTGGTATCTCTTTAGGTGTATTTGGTGTTTGGTTGTTTTGTTTAGTCATGTTGAGTTTGGCTTTTTTGAGGCACTTTCTGAGGATCTTTTTTTGGTATCCCCTCTCTTCAAAACGTTGTGTCATTTCCTGTAGTTGTTGTTCCAATAATTGCGAGTTTACATTATTTCTCATCACCCGCATGTATTGGGATATAGGCAGGTTATTTTTCAGGGCCGGTGGATGTTGGCTTGTAGCAATCAGAAGAGTGTTGCGGTCTGTTGTTTTACGATAAATGCTTGTGTGTAGAGCACCCCCAGAGATGGATACTGCAATGTCCAGAAAATTGATGTTACTCTGATGAATCTGGTGAGTGAACTTGATGGGGCTGTTGAGACTATTTAGTGCCGTCACCATCTCATGGAACCTATCGATGTGATCAGTCCAGACTAGAAATACATCATCGATGTAGCGTTTGTAAAAGCGAATTGATCCTGCATATTCCTGCAAGATGTGGGTGTTCTCAAACTCGAGCATATAAAGACCAGCATATGCCGGGGCTAAATTAGATCCCATAGCCGTTCCGGACTTTTGGATATAGTATTTCTGATTGTATAGGAAGTGATTGTAGGTTAGTACACATTTTGCCATTTCAACAAGAAAATCGGTAGGTGGATGCAGAGATTGTCTTTCATTCATTTTTTCACCAAGCACTCTTAGGCCGTCTGAGTGGGGTATTACGGTGTACAGAGAACACACGTCCATTGTAGCCACATGGGGCCCATCAGTGAAGTCAACACGTTCAAGTTTGTCGATGAAATCACCCGTATCACGGATATATGTACTGCTTTTTGTCACAAGTGGTTGTATATGATAGTCAATAAATATCGCAAGCGGCTGGAGTAGAGATGATCTTGCTGATATAATCGGCCTCCCAGGTGGGTCGATCTCAGACTTATGGATTTTTGGTAACGTGTACAGTATCGGGCAGACTGGGTACTGCACAGTCAAAAATTCAAATTCGTCTTTAGTGAGCCAATTTTTTGTTAGGCCTTCCTTCAGCATGGTGTCAATTTGTTTCTTGAAGCTAGGGATGGGGTTTTGTGTGGCCAACGTGTAGGTCCGGTCATCAGCAAGTTGTCGCATAATCTCCTTATTATACTGCTCCCAATTTTGGACTACCACAGCCCCTCCCTTGTCGGCAGGTCTTATTACTAGGTTAGGTTTTTTTTGTAGGGTTCTTAGTGCTGCTTTCTCATCCTTGTTGAGATTTTGGTAACTCGGTTTTGTTGGAGTATCCAGGATGTCCCGCTCTACAAGTCGATTAAATATTTTGATACTTGGATTGAAAGATGGAGGGTCATAGGTGGAGTTAGGACGGAATGTGCTTAACTGTTCCCTTTTATTGGAATCTTTGAACTGCTCGCGCAGTCTTAATTTGCGGTTGAATTTGTACAGATCCACTGTTGCGTCAAAATTATCATGTTCACATGTGGGAACAAATGAAAGTCCTTTAGCCAATAGAGAAACCATTGGGTCTGTTAAGGGAAAATCAGATAAGTTAAACACTAGATCTTTGCTTGTCGTCGATTCCGTTTTCCTAATTCCTCCACGACGGGGGTGCGGTCTATGCCCCTTCCTCTGGGTGGCCGGTTGTTTCTGCCTTTGGTGCCACCTGGGGCTTGGTCTAAAAAATCGCTCTGTGGGCCTGAGTAGTCTGTGTCCGAGGCTGAGGTAGAAGAGCCGGTATTGGGATTATGTTGATTTCGCGGCTGGCGCCTTGTTCGAAATGGGCGTCTGTTGCTTTGTTCTCCAGTCAGCCACCGGTACACAGTATGATTTTGGTAATCCTTGGTTACTATGGCCAGTTTATTCCGTTTGAAAGAGATCAATTCAGCTTTGTAATTATCAACTTGTACTCGGATTTTATCGATTAAGTTACAGGTTTTATCGCTTTTAATAGCGGCCAAGTGTGCAATGCCAAACTCATCGATTTCATTCTTTACTTTCTTCAATTCCGTGCCTACCTCTTCAACGACCAGTAAGATCAGGTCCAAGGAGCACTTATTTAGTACGCCACACCAACGGCTACAAAAAGATGGGCTATTGCGCCCAATTGTAGGGACATTTTGGATACGAAAGCCACGTGGAATATATTTTTTTCTATGATATTCGGACAAGAAGTGTCCATGCAATGTTAAGTCCGTCTCTCTTTTTTTCAATTTTAGTAATCGTTGGTATAGGTCAGTTGGAGAATCAGCAGGTAATGTTTCAAAATCTGCTTGATTAAATAATACTTTTTCTGCATCATCGTCAGTAAGTGAAACAATTCCTTGCTCTGCCTGGGACAAAAGAATGTCATCCAAAAAACCGATTCCACCACTAGCCATAATACTTCCGTGGGAACTAAAGCACTTATGGGGAGTGAAAAGAAAGTTATGTGTAGTAGGCCACAAAATGTCCACAAAAATTAGTAAAATATGAAAAAAGATTGAAAGAAAAAATCTGAAAAAATCCTCTATATATAGGACAAACAGTCGTGCAAGAAAAACCAGTCTTGGTTTTTTTTGTTTAGCAGGTATGGTCTCGAGTCAATCCTGTACAATTGGGGGTACCATATGTGGGTGTCCGGTCAAGAGTATTGGGGCTCAGTGGCCAAAGACTCGAATATATTTTGTGGAAGACCGCACTCGCACTAAATCAGAAGGACAGCTGGTGGGGTGCTTACATGGGGTTCATGCCCATGGGAATGAACACCAATTTGTAATCCAATTTTTCTCCAAAGAGAAGGAGGCACTCTCCATAATAATCATATACGTAGACGTATTGTTAAAAAAGTCAATTCATCATTTATTCCATCACAGCAAAAGTGTGTTTCAGTATAGCCCCGACGTTTCGGTCCAGCATCGGACCTTTATCAAGGAGCCTGCAGTGTAAGAGGTAGACACGCAAACATACAATGAGTGCATAGTTCACCTTTTACCAACACAAAAACACATATGCAATATACAAGCAAAATTAAATCACTTACATAAATCAAATGAACTCAGAAGAAGACACAGCATGGAGACACAGCGTGGTAATGGTGGAGGTACCACCTAGGACAGGAGGACAGCGTACAGCATACCTGCCCGGGCCCGGCTTAAGTACCCTGTGTTTGAACACATGATGAGTCACGCGGCACGGAGAGATTCCCGCCACCGGCATCTGCGCGTAACTTCCGGTATCAGTGAGCCAGTACAACACCCAAAAAAGGACAATTTATATATATATATATATATATATATATATATATATATATATATATATACGGGTGGAAGAAAATGGCGTCACTCCAGAGGACTTCAATGAGTATTTTATATGAAGATGTCAAACACCCGTGGGCATCTCATCGCACGGTACAAAAAGTATGTGCGGCACATTCTTTTTGTACTGCCTTCTGATTGCATCACTACACAAGCAAATCGCATACAAAACGCATTGCATTGCGATGCAATGCATTCCAGCTCAGAACGGGTGCGATCATCGCACAAGCATTTTAACTTTCTAACTATCCCTGGAGGTGGTGAGCTAAAATGTGCGACTGCGTGGTTAACCCTAACCATAATGGGATGATATGCGCACATAAATAGATCAATTTAATTTCAGAGCACAAACTCCTATTATTTAGATAGGAGTTTGGGCACATTATAACAATTGAAAACCACCCAAAAGTCTTCTAATATATTTTTGCAAGCAATACTTTTGGCCAGATGTATCACTCTTCAAAAAGTGATAAAGTGGAGAGTGATAAACAACCAGCCAATCAGCTCCTACCTGATATTTTTCAAACCCAGCCTTTTACATGGCAGTTAGGGGCTAATTGGCTGGCTGTTTATCACGCTCCCCTTTATCACTTTGCCTCTTTACATGATTTTAACTTGTCAATTAGATTAAAGTAATTTATTGGAAAATAAGAGAACTGCAAATACAGTATGGATCTTGAAGTGTTTCTGGTTGTCCATCGCTAGATGCTGGGTTTTCCTGGGAGTTTGGACTGCAGTGCCCTGATAATATTTGTCCTAATTCAGATCTGATCGCAGTACAAATTTGTTCTCAAAATGTGCACCTCAAAGAGTTAGATTTGTGTGAGGTGTGTTGAAACTAAAATCTAAATTGCAGTGTAAAAATAAAGCAGACATTTTTACTCTGCACAGAAACAAAATAATTCACCCAAATCTAACTCTCCAAATTTGTCCTTCGATCAGGTCTGAAATAGGCCCATTATATCAGGTCAATGCTGCTCAAAGAGTAGTGGATTTAAACCAGGGGTCAGGGAACTCTTTTACCTTTTACCCAAAAATATATTTCGATAGGCCGACGTTACCCCTTTGATTTGAAAGGTAGTTGATCATATAATTGTAATATACATTGTACCCCCAGAAATTTATGATATATCCTGCTAGTATGGTACACAGCCTGGCAGCCATTGATGATGATGATGATTGATTACCATGTATGGCTGTATGTGGTACAAAATGTATGCCAGACACAGCTATACATGGTAATCATCGTCATCATCATCAGTGGCTGCCAGGCTGTGTGTGGTATAGACTGTATGCTGCGGGGGTGGTGCAGCAACTAGTCACCTCTACTGAAGAAGCTGGCGGACATGGAGGTGGTCCTGGGGCATCATGTAGGGAAGTGTGTTATACACAAGGGCCTGATGCACTGCACTGCTTCATGTCCTTGTACACTACAGTACTGTAACACACACAGCCGGACATGCATATAGAATCCATATATAAATATATATAGATCTATATGCAATGAAATGAAATTCCTGGGGGGTAATGGATGGCCGCGCTTCCAATACATAGCCATGCTTATATATTCATATGCATGCCCCGCTGTGTCTACACAGCGTGACTGTCCATTACCCCAAGGAATTTAATTTGTACCCCATTTGGTGTAATTTGTTCCTGTTCTACTGTTTTAAACTATGGTTAGCCCACAATGCAATGTGAGCGAGTCAGAATGTGATGCACTATATCATAGTTTGTTAATTGGATACCTACAGTAAGTGTGAAAATATTCAATATCCATTACAAACAGCCTAATTACTTACAAATTGTTCAGTAGCAATGTAAGCAGATACAGTACTGTATGAATGTTTAAAAATGAGCCAGTGATATATGTGGTGTCCTAGGGAAAATTAACAGAATATTGTAATAAGCACAGCTTTTTCAGGGTGCACATTATTGTACAATTATTTTCTTATTAGAATGATTATATTTGCTGATTTCAAATGAACAATTTAATGTTGTTGTTTTACTTCCATTAATTACACTCAATTGTTCTTGTACTCAAAACACATTTATGGTTCAGTAATGAATCTGTTTACTAGCAAAGTCCTCACATGAACTGTGTGATACGCATAATGAATCTATTTATTGAAAATACTATATTCACATTCATTCACTTTCACACTCTTCTTTTATTAATGTTACAGTGTTATCCATGCTATAGAAATTTATAAGGGAATGTACTTATTCTGACTTGATGGTCTTATAAAGGCTCACTGGCCGCTGGGATGCCAGCAACCATAATACTGATGATGGCATCCCAATGGAGGGAAACCTGAAAATGGTCCATTCAGTATACTAATCTTCCCCCTGCCCCCCCCCCCCCCCCCCCCCCCCCGCAGCTTAACCCTAGCCCTTGTAAGCTGCTGCCCAAACATGACATTCCTGCCCGCATCCTAGAGATTGCTGGGACGGTTCATGATATTTTTGGGTACCAGCGAGGGGGGGTCCGCAAAAACAATGATTATGCAATCCATAGAAAGAGCATTGATGGGCATTCACCAAAGTTAAGTTGGTTTAAAGAACTTACAGGAGACATACATGGAAGTCAACATTTAGGTCCAATAAGAACTATCTTTAGGAAAAGCAACAAAATAATATTCAGTTCCTGAATAGAACGTGGCAATGAAAAGGCAGATTTTGGTGATATAAGACTTTTCACTACTTCAGGTGCACAATAAAATTGAAAATTTTGTCATTATGATTTAAAAAGAATGAACACAGTTGTGTGACAATAAATGGCTTCACCCAACCAACGTGGGTTATCTTCTCTTGTATGTCCTGTGAGTGCCACTGCATCTATCCTATATACCTATGGTCTTATTGCACCCCGGAGGGCACCTAGGCAAGTAAGCCATTCTTCATTGTGGAGTGACAGCCTGTTTGCCTGTACTTGAAAGTACAGTGCAGCTCTCCTCCGAATGACCGATCCCACGGCCCCAACGTACATGTGAAAAAACAGGAGACAGGCGCACAAATGAGCTGTAAAATTCAATTCAATTTATAAAAATATAGCAGCTCACGTACAGTGAAAGTTTAAGAAGAACAGCTTGCCGGCATATCAAATACAGGGAACAGCAGGTAGTCGTCTCTCACATCACCCCCTAAAGCTTGTGTCAACCTTCTGTCAATGTCGACCTACAGTATGGTACGTTGACCATATTTAGGTGTAGACCTAGTCCCTTTTTGACCTATAGTGGTTGACCTAGTGACTGTCAACCTAGTGACATTGTTGACCCCCGATACAATATTCATAACACAGCATACTCCAGAGACTAATTCCAATAACAGTAACTCCCCCCCCCACACACACACACACACACACACCTGCCTCCCTCTTACTGCAATGCACTTGCTCTATGCCTAGGGGAATAGAACAAACACTTCTTATTACCGTGCATGGGTCTTGTGCATGCACAGCGAAGCCACAGTGGGAAGCTTACAGGAGAAGAGCGCTGTGACACTCACCCAGATATTGTCAATCTTAACATGTTAAATAATATTCCCAATATATCTAATAGAAAAGCAAGCATACAGAACATTCAATTAAATCAAGGTATTCTCAAGTCTTCATTAAAATCGAAGCAGCATTTATGTTGCCAAACCTTCATTTCTTTGAATCTGTAATTAATCCAAAACATAAATTACGAGATAGGAAATAATAAGAAATGTCCCGATGATATAACCTCGTCTGCCTTTCCAGTACAAGCTAAATCTAGTGCAACATTGTAGCTCACTAACAAGTCAGCAGATTGCATTTACTGACAAATCAAATTAAGCTTTCAGATTTACCTTAAATGACTTACGCAGTGCATGTGCTGCTATTTCCAATAGCATAAAATCACAAGACCAAAAGGAAATGCATTTTTTTAAGTATTTACACTTATAGCAGGAATACTAACTTAAGCTGCCCATACACGGTCCGTTTAACGGATCCGTTCGGGACTTAAATAGTACACTTCACATCGCATGCCTTGTGCATGCAGTGTGCATGCAATGCGATGTGATGAACAGCAAGTACAAAAAGTATGTGCAGCACATACTTTTTGTACCGTACTATGAGATGCGCGGGAGCGCGCATCTCATAGTACAGAACGGACGGTCCGAGAACGGACCGTCTATGGGCAGCTTAACATTTATATTTACTGTTACTGTATGCCGGGAAAAATGCATCCAGCGTCGCTTCCCTCCACAGGGTGAGGAGGTGGCAGGTGATGTGGCGGCGTCTGCATAATACCCTCCTGTGGAGCAACACGGCAGTGGCGGCCGCATCACACACCCCATCACACAACAACAGTTTCTGGAATGCCTCTAAAAAGTGGGTGTACCGGCTGCTGTCACAACAAATACGGTTTTGGGAATGTTGTTTTAATACATTTTTTTGCTACCAATTTTCTAAAATGTCTATATAAATTAGTTCAGCCTACACATACAGTATAGCAGTGGCGTGTGGTGGGGTGAGGCAGGTGAGGCACAGCCTTTCCTGTCATACTAAAATATATGCCGGAGTTTTGAGTTTATAAAGTATGTCAAAAATACAAAGAATATACATAAAAATTCTTATTTTTATTATTCTAATCATTTTTATAGTCAAAAGTGTGGAGTAAAAAGTATATGGCAGGTGAGGCACTGCCTCACCTGGCTACCTTTTCTGTACCTCTGTTCTCAAAACTCAGCGAATCTCCAGCAATATATACTGCTGCACATGTGTATAATGCCGGCATGTACCCCATGACTAATATATTGTGTGCAAATCTGGCTCTGGTGCTTGTCAGGTACTCCTCAGCCATTTACCTCACCGCACGTCCCTGCAGTATAGCAGCCCCTTTTCCCCACATGCTTCCTGCTCCCTAGTAATCTGTTAACCCCAGGTCTTTCATTTAATAGTATATATTGGGAATTACATAATGGTAATTGTCTAGGCATACTAAAAGGAAGAAAGACAAGATTAAGGGCCAGATGTATCAAGCTTCAAAAGTGATAAAATGGAGAGTGATAAACAGCCAGCCAATAAGTTCCTACCTCTCATGTCACAGGCGGGTTTGAAAAATGTCAGGCAGGAGCTGATTGGCTGGCTGTTTATCACTCTCCATTTTATCACTTTTTGAAGCTGATACATCTGGCCCTAAATGACTGTTAGTGGCAGATGCACCAGAAATTGAGCTAAGCAGATAACAGAATCATATGGATACCAAACATTTATGGTGGGCAGCAGACAAGGAATATCGAAGTAAGCAAAGGTCAAGGCTGGCAACAGTTAAGAATAGTTAAAATGAGCAGGGTCAATTACAAATACACCTATAAAAACCCAGAGAACAAGGGGTGTAGATAGGCTTTCTGGCTAAGCTCTGAAATTCACACACATACACACACACATTCCCTCCACACACACATTCCCTACACACACACACACACACACACACACACACACATTGAAAGTAGTTACTACAGTATTGGGTTGATTGAATACACACAACAACATTGTACAGAGTGAAATGATTGTTGGTAAAGGCAAATTTAGATTATATTAAGGTGACAGTTGGAGGCCTACTAGCACCCTGAGCAAGATTTTTTTGAAGTGCCCCACCCCCCAATGTGATGACCCTGCTCCATTATACATATGCCACACACCGTGATGCCCATTATACCTATTGCCACACACCATAATGCCCATTATACATATGCCACACAAAGTGATGCCAATACACTGTAAGTCTAAGTCAGCCCAGACTGTATAGAATTGCATGCAGGGGAAAAAACATTAGACGGCCGGTGACCATGGAATGATTTTTCCCACTACACTACCCTGCGAATGGGTGTTTATGCAAAACATCCATTCGCAAAGCGGCGGGGATGTGCGGACCATGGTGGGCGTCATTTAAAGGCTCCCTAAGCAGCAAAAATCAGAATGACCCCCATTGAGTGTTAGGTGTGCACAGGCACCCCCTAATGCTGTGCCCACCCTTATGGACATCTCCCTGCCGTTAGCAATACCAGCAATACCTTTTACCAAAGACTTTTGCTTTTTAGAACTGTACTCCATTAAAAGAAGAGCCCATCATTCAATTATTTAGTAAATAATTACTAGACCATTGTCATATCACTACACACCTGCGTCATCCATATATGTTTGTGACTTTATTTGCATGTGCTGTTACACAGAGTAATTAGAAGATTGAGAATAAGATAGGCAGGAGATTATGGTGAGGCTGAGAGATGTTTTACAGTATATTGTGGCGAGTGCCAAAAGGTGATAGGAGACTTGCCTGATTGGTAGTGTTAGACACGCCCAACAGGTGGTGCTAGACAAACCCCTTTGATGGTGCACCCCATAATAAAATGTTCTGTGCATGCCTATGGGCTTAGTACATTTGGCCCTTAGACTTTTTGGGCTTACTGTCAGTTCCTGATCAAATCACAGCATAATGTGTGCACACAAGGTGTACTAATAGGAGCGGGAGGGGGGGGGGGCACCTTCTTGGGGAATCCTTCTACTTTTATCCCATATGTAGAAGGCAGTGTAGGGGTGACTGCCAATACAGGACTAGAAAGTAGTGTAGTAGCATAGGCTTGGGTTCCATGAGCACAGTACAGGACCAGTACAATGACACCACCAGGGGTCACCCTGCCAGCAGTCTGCACCTCCCGCACCACTGATACTATCCCCTGCCCATGGGTGGCACCATTGGGTGCTGACACCACTTGGCTGGTGCCCCTAGTGGGTATCATTCCAGCTGATAGATAGACATGATCCTGATGCTTCACAGAAAGACAGAGATGTATCTAGCAATGAACGTGGCTAGACAGTAGATACAGATTTTCCATGACCCTTCACAGACATGCTTTATATCATTTGGCTTTCACTGCAATGTAAATGTTGCATCTTAAGGACGTATTATGAGAGAACCAGTGAAATTATAACATTGTACACAAAACTAAATTAAAATGAGTTTCTTTTTATGTGTGAGAAATGAAGTCTAGAAATGTTTTATGCCAACATTACTGATATACCTAAATGTTCTCTTATTTGCTACCATGTAACTAATACCGGTTTCTTACAGTAAGTAAACTATTCGTCCTGTCATGTCAGCGGGGAAGTCATTTTCCCATGGGATCCTGCTTTGTGAAGCACCAGCTGGTGAGAACTTTGCATTGTAAAGTTGTATTGATACAATGAAGAATAGAACTGAAAATTAGTTTTTTTGTTTGTTTTTTAAGCTACATATGGTCTGCAAAGCATTGAAACAAATCCTATGCCCATTAAGGACAGTATCAGTTATCATTATCATTGCCTGAGTTCCTTTTTCTGGTGAATTATGTCAACGATGTCCAACTGTGTCTATGAAGGCATATCTATTATAGCTAGGTTTTTGCAGGCTAATAATACTAATAAAATAAATATGTTTTGCAAAAACCTATTGGAAAAAATTAGAGTAGGATTTTGAGGCTGTATTAAGTAGGGATGAGCGGGTTCGGATCCTAGAGATCCGAACCCCCACGAACTTATCTTATCCGAGGCCGGATCCGAGGAGTTTGCCGGGTCCGGCCTTTTTCAGGAGTCCAAATCGAGGCCAAAACGTCATCATCCTGTGTCGGATTCAGATCTCTATAAAAAGTCCGGCTCCGGCGCCATCTTCATTCTGCATGTAGAAGTCAGACAGCATGGATGTGGCCAAAAAAACACTGCGGGGGGATATACTAAGGAGGGGCAACTAATGGGGGACCAAATAGAGGCTGCATAAACTGAGTGGGGCTGCTCAAGGGGGACAACTGTAAAAAGTCAGGAATCTAAAGGTAAATTTACTAACGGGGAACTAATGGTGCAGGAACTTTTGTACATCTACTAAAGGGGAACTCCTAAGTGGAAAACTATTCAGGTTACAGCTACTAAGGGGTCATTACTAAGACTACTACTAAAGGGGGGCTGTTATATGGGACTACTGTGGGGGACATTTAAGGGGGGCTCTGAAAAAAAGTTTTTGTTTTTTTCATTTAAATAAAAAAAGGTGTTTTTTTTTCCCCTTAACCTGCAAGGGGTGTTAAGTATGCCATATCAGTCCAGCCATGCTGCCCAGTGTCCCGTATCAGTCCAGGGGTGCCCGCATGTGTGCCGTATAATTCCAGGGGTGCCCAGTGTCCCGTATCAGTCCAGGGGTGCCCGCATGTGTGCCGTATAATTCCAGGGGTGCCCTCATGTGTCCTGTATCAGACCAGGGGAGCTGCCCTTTTTTTATGAAAATAAAAAAATTGTGTTTTTTTTATTTTTACTGCAGGAGTGTCGCCATGTCTGCCGTATAATTCCATGCCTGCCGCCATGTGTGCCGTATCAGTCCAGAGGTGCCGCCATCTGTGCCGTATAATTCCATGTGTGCTGTATCAGGTTAGGGGTGCCCGCATGTGTGACGCATAATTCCTGGGGTGAGCCAAATGCGTCATATAATTCATGGGTTGCTGCCAAGTCTTCTGTATAATTCATGGGGTGCTGCTAAGTGTGCTGTATCAGTCCAGGGGTGATGCTAAGTGTGTCGTATAATTCCAGGGGTGAGCCAAGTGTGCCGTATAATTCATGGGGTGCTGCCAAGTGTGCTGTATTAGTCCAGGGGTGATGCTAAGTGTGCCATATCAGTCCAGGGGTTATGCTAAGTGTGCCATATCAGTCCAGGGGTGCTATTAAGTGTGCTGTATCAGTCCAGGGGTGCTATTAAGTGTGACGTATCAGCCCAGGGGTGATGCTAAGTGTGCTGTAACAGTCCAGGGGTGCTATTTAGTGTGCCGTATCAGTCCAGGGGTGATGCTAAGTGTGCTGTATCAGTCTAGTGTTTGTGCCGCCCACTTGTGTCGCTTATCATAGTTATCTAGCTACTTCGGTGCAACCGTTTGGCCTAAAAACAATATTGTGAGGTATGAGGTGTTCAGGATAGACTGGAAATTAGTGGAAATGAATGGTATTGAGGTTAATAATAGCGTAGTAGCAAAAAAAAAAAAAGTTTTTTATACTTTTTTAAACAGAAAATCAGAACCCAAAACCCAAAAAATCCAAACACAAAATGTTGAGGGGGTGTTTTGGCAAAACCCATTAGAACCCAAAACCTAAAGGTAATCAAAACCCAAAACTCAAAACGCGAAAAGTGGCCGGTGCACATCCCTAGTATTAAGCACATGCATTGCTCAAACTTAAAATAAAGCAGATGTCACATTCAAATTACATTTTAAAAGAAATATCCATTTGCTGACCTGCTCTACAGTAAACAGTTAGACCTAGGGGTGGAATTAGTCCAGGCATGTCCAAACTATGGCCCTTCAGCTGTTGTGAAACTACGAGTCCCATCATGCCTTGCTATTAGGGAATGCAAAAACTATGGCAAGGAATGCTGGGATGTGTAGTTTCACAACAACTGGAGGGCCACAGTTTTGACATGCCTGAATTAGACATTGTTGGTCCCTATAGCAATCATCTAGTGCAGGCATGTCCAAATTATGGCCCACCAGCTGTTGTGAAACTACATCCCATTATGCCTTGACACCGTTTTGCTATTAGGGAATGCTAAAGCTAGGGCAAGGCATGCTGGGATGTGTAGTTTCACAATAGCCGGAGGGCCAGAGTTTGGACATGCTTGAACTCCCATCCACATGGGCCCCAAAGCAGGTGTACCCACTTCCCTGGTAGCTACTGTATGTGCTAGGTGAGACCCAGAGTACCATAGGGATAATGGTGCTTCTTCTGTTAGGTCTGCAACCTTTTTATTTGATTGATACAAAGACAGGGGCAAATAAACTGAGGAGTTCTACAATAATTCTTTGATCTTTTTTCCAGGTAACCTGGAACATTGTTTACGTTATTTTGAGATAGCTGTCCCTAAATGGGAGCTATCTTTAAATTAACTTTATGTTTACCCAGTATATATGTCATTAGTATATTTAGTAAATGGTTCCATTGCAAGAGAGTGCACTACCTATTTCATGTATATTGCAGGTGAAAGTAGCGCATATCTTGGTAAAACAAGAACTGGTATCACATTGCAGTAAATGGTAAATCTTTCAGTAACAAAAAGGGTGCATCTGATTCTGCAGTCTACTCTCCCATACTGGAAATATCTAACTTTGATATTCCCACATATTTGGGAAAAACACCCCACTGTACTGTACTGTGCACTCCTGAACCATTGGCAAGCACACCACAATCAGGTTTCAATTAGGGGCAAAGGGAGATAAGTTACCATTGCAATGGCATGAATGCCAGCAATGGAATACAAACTCATCCACCTTCGGGACCCAATCCCAAAGTATGCAGTGCTAAGTTACTCTGAATAAATATCAGCAAGTCTGGTGGTAATGTAAGTGCGGCATACAGTACTGTACACTAACTGGTGGCAGACCCTGTTGCCGAAATGATTGGTTGTAAAATTGTACATGTCCTATTTCTACAACATAAATGTGGGTGTGAGAGCCCAATTCCAATTCCATCTTGCACCTCCTTTCTTTGCATTATGTGCTCTGTGGAGCCTAGCTTTTAAAACTGCTATCCTGTCTGTCATGCAGCGCCACTCCTAGATGTGCCACGGATTTGTGCTGCCCATTTATGTCACTTAGCTTGTCAAATGTTTATGATTTAAATAAAAAAAATATACAGATCCAATACCCGAAAGATTGGTTTTAGCAAAAACCAATTCAGATCCAAAACACGAAGCAAGATACAGATCCAAAGCCAAAACATAAAACACAAAGTGTCCAGTGCACAGCTCTACTTCTAATACTCCAAAGTGTTTCACCCCTAAAGTCGCAATGATCTTTATCTGCATGAATAGATGTCACATTAAAAACCACATATACTGTACACAGCAAGGGTCAAAGTTTTTCAGTTCCTTACAGTTCATTGTTAATAAAGTTGCATAGAGCATATGGGTGGTCAACAAATATATAGTCAATGTAATTGCAGGTGGATAAATGATAAAGTTGTCAGCAGGTATTCTTATGGAGAGAATATAGCTAACCTGACAGTTCTGAAGCAATGCATAAATAGCTGTCAGCTCAAATCACATGTGGGCAAGTCCTTATTTAGCTCTGCTAGTAAATCTCTCTTCTGTGGAATCTTTTGTATCACACTGTCCTCACAGTGTGCTCCCAAATGGCTCACAAGAGGTTTATAGTGTGGAAATTATACCACTAGCCAGCCAGGCCATATTATATTAAAGTGAGCCCCTTAATCTCCAGTAGGAACAGCATATTCTGTTCACTAAACAAAAGGGAGTTGGAACATATATATATATAATGTTTTGTCTTGCTGATGTGAGCCAGAAAGTTTCAGTAAAAATAAGATAAATCCAATGCATGAGCATGCTAGCTTGTTGATTTATCCTGTTTAGGTAAAATGATTAATATGGACTAGCAAGGTAATTTCATAGTCCCGACTCCCAATTAAAAGGTAATTTGCTGTAAATTTACAGCCTCAGCATCTGAGTCTGAGACTGTAGAATGCACAAAACAAAGGCAGACGATAGTAGGCATAAATTAGGTAGCTCCCTTTAACCCAGAGGATCACAGCTGATGAAATAAAAGAAGAGAACCAAAATCTATTTATTTGTCAGTGAATTGGACCAACAGAACTTTAAAAGAAATAAAACGTTGTAATAAAGCATTTAAAAAATAAACTGAAGTGTTTTGATGAAATGAACATTATGGTGATATTAATGTTACTACTAGTGATTAGGCTATGTATTTGCTATGTAGAACATAGTTTTGGTAGCAATTATTACTATCCAATAATTAGTTACCTTTTTCAGTTAACACATTCACAATGTATAATATACCTGTATCCATCCTTACTAATTAGATTATAGCACAACATTTACTGGATGAACTCTGTGAGGTTCCCGGATGTGGATCAGCTGCAATCAGTCAATAGGTCAACATGCACAAGGTCCTTATTGTCAAAAGGTCGATGTGCACAAGATTGAAATTGACACCAGGCCGTCATGACAAAAGGTTGACGTGCACCAGTTTGACAGTGACAAAAAATCGACACAAGCAAAATGTCAACATGGAAAAGTAAACATGTTTTCACTTTTTGTGTCAATGTCAACACCTGAGCATGTAGACCCTGAAACGGTGTACCGGGCACCCTCGCATGGCTCACTTCACTAGCCATGCTTCAGGCCAGGTGCCTAGCTCCACTGCACTTGGTAAACTTTACCGTTCCCCAACAGAATCCATGTGGAGAGTAAAGCATTATTTATTTATTTACAGTTTCTTATATAGCGCAGCAGATTCTGTCGCACTTTACAATTGTAAACAGTGATCGAACAAACTGGGTAACAACAGACAGAAATGGAGGTAGGAGAGCCCTGCTGCAAGCTTTAGTGTATAGAATGAAGCGTGACAAAAACTCATGTTGACCGTTTCATATATCGACGATTGCCATGTCGAACTATTATGGAACTATTGAGTTGACCTTTTGTCAGTGCATGACCTTGTGCATGTTGACCTTTTAGTGTTGATCTATTGACTTAAGCCGTGTACACATGGAGAGATATTGGCTAATGGACAATTTTGTCTATGCCGATTTTGGCTAAGTGCACAGGTGATTTTGACAATGTATGTGTATAGCCAAAATCGCCTTAACTGTCTATTTCACTTAATGGTAGCAACACTGTGGGACGGGACGCACATAGCTATCGTCTAACCTCAGCTGGGGAAAAGCTGTGATTTTGTCTAGCTCATTGCACCGTGTGTACACCTCTTTATACATTGTTTGTAAGCAATCCAGATACCAATGTTTCCCAATAACATTCTGAAATGGGCAAATGCTGTGAACAGCCAGTAACCAAAAATGTTTCAGATATGAAAGTGTAAACTTTCCAAACATGGCACTTACCCCATTATATTAAATTACTTGATTCAGGGCCTGTATGATTGTCTTCTACATGAGTGCATTCCTGTTTTTTGTTTTGTTTTGTTTTGAATTATGCTTTGCTTACTCAGTCCAGTTTATAGTTAAGTAAATGTTTCATTATACCAATTTGAAGACTTCCAGTTACCATCCGAGCCACTTCACTTATCTCTGGTCACAGTTATGGCAGTACACCAGTCTCATTATAGTAACATTTGATACAGTAGATTAAACGTACAGTACAGAACGACCACAGCAAAGAATAGAGTCTCAAGTACAGAGTTATGTAGTAAATTGTCAACCAAGGTCAAACAGAGGGTGTGAAGGGGTTTGGTGGTCTGTTTGATGGTTGGTTGGTGGTTGTTTTTTATTATTAAACTAGTCACACAAGTTGCACACACATCTTACAACATTGCAATGTTTCCAGCCCTAAAATAATCCAGATGAACAATAATGATCTAATAGGAATATATTAGATATTGTATTGTTGGAATGAATGTAAATGTTTGACTTTATCTATGTCAGTATGTGTCTGTCAGTGTGCCAGTTGTGTTTCTTTGTCTAAAATTATGTGGCCAAAAAATTATATAGTCAATGATAGCAGATCATATTTAAGTTTGTCCGGAACATTGTCAACAGAATGAATAGTCAAGTGTCGTTTAATATGTTTTATAAGATACAGCATGTTACTGCACTGTTCTCCTTAAAGCATTGTGCCTTCTTATAAAATGTCACAATGCTCTCTGCTTAATTCTCAGAAAGGAGATCAAAGCTAGTTGTTCTGGTTTTAATGTGCCTGTTCACACTGTGTTCTTTCTGTTCCATCTCCACTACACTGAGCACAGCCTAATCCATTTACCAAGGAAATAAAATAGAACATATATGACATTTATTTGTTTGATCATGCAAAACCCAGCTGCCAGAATATTAATGTTTGCATATGATTTCTGTTAAAACCTTTAAAGTGTAGTTTTTATTGCCACTAACTAGTGAATTATTCTTTAATAGCTCATAACAGAGATACTCTGAACCTTTAATAATAGCAACAAAAACTATATATACTTATTTAAAAGTATATGTTAAACTCAGTGGCAGTTTTAACCTATGGGCTGCAGGACTGCAGCCCTCCCCCCCCCCCCCCCCCCACACACACACCTCCCAGGTAAAATCCATCACTGTGCCCTAAATAAGTGAAGCCAGATGCAGTCTGTGAGATGCGCAGTACCGCAGACGCTACTGTGTATGCACGGTCCCGTGACCGCGGTGGGGATGGCAGCAGTGGCGGCAGCAGAAGGGGTGGCCGGCATCGCAGCCAGCCGCAGCCCCCATCTGCACTAAAATAAGAGCCGCCACTGGTTAAACCTGGGCTGGACACTATACTACAGTATACCTTGTGGTTGTGGTGACATAAAGTCAACTTGCAATACTGGTATTAAAGTAGGTTATTGTGAAATGAATAATAAATATATCATGAGCAACTGGGTCTTCGTTAATATTGGAGACTGCAAGCTACTGTATGTCAGCAATACTCACCTACTTTGCTGCCCCTGCCTCTCAGACTGTGGGCTGTTTGGAGGCTATGGCATCGATGCTGCAGCATCATGGCTTCACCCCCCCTTCCCCCATACAGTGCTGAGAAAAAAACATTGCATAGCAGGGGGCAGGGCAACAATCACGCAATTCAGCACAAATTACATAAGAAAGTCCTCTTGGACCACCCAGTTCTACTTTGTTGAAGGTGGCCAAGTGGGGGGGGGGGGGAGGGGGAAGGTTACAATAAGGTGGTGGGGGAACGCAGGCATCTTCTCCACCTTTCCGAGGGGCAAGGAGCTGCACACAATTTTTATCCATTCTAAGCATGTAGGCAAGTAAGCAACATGACTTGATTACTTAGATCAATTAGTCACATGATCAACATTACTATTGTTTATATAATGACTTGCACAACCTAAATATCCCTATCTGAGCCAAACTATACACAGGGGCGGATTGGCCCTGGCAGGAAACCGGGCCACTTCCCGGTCGGCCGGCCCATAAGACACAGAACAAGGCCGACCGCTCCCCCCTTGCTGGGCCGTGTAGTGTACTACGTGTGCACGGCCCAATCTCAGCAATTAGCAGCCGTAATGCTTGCCCAAATAAAAAATTACCGTGTTTTGACAGTGGTCATAATGGCCGCAGGAGGTCTGCTCTCTACTCCAAATGTGCAACCTCTATGGTGTGTGTGCGCACATCAGTCCTGTCCTGGCTGCTGTAATTTAGATTAGTTTATTTAAGCTAATTAATGCCGGGTTCACGGCCCGCCACCCAGCGCAAGATAAAGCCGCCCGCCCCCTCTTACCATGTCACTAGACCCGTCCCTCCCCCCTCCATAGACATTACAACGTCATTACCCATTACCCAGCGCCTGTACTGTACTTCATGTGTTACTGCCTCTTCCTGGAATCAAGGAGCAGGGAGAGAGAAGCATGCAGAAGGCAGCGTCAAGTGTCCTGAAGACAGCGGAGGGCTGAGCCTGAGTGGAGGGGAAGCTGCAAGCAGTGAAAATGTGGTGTGTCAGCAGTAGCACTATCAAGGATTTGCAGGGATCCAGCAACTGTACTGAAAGATCAGCACGCACAGCATTGGACCAGCTTCTCCCAAAGGTAGGAAAGGCCATCGACCATCGATGATTCAAAATTGATGGTTCATGGCCGATGTCAAATACTTTTGCCATCGATGGGGGAGAACCAGATGGTTTCCCTCCATCGATGGAACAGCAAAACAGGTTCACCCCTGTTGAAGACTGGTTGGAATCCAGTCGAAACGGCTGTTGGGTCAGCCACTGTACTGCTTGTTCATCTGTAACATTCTGTAACTTTGCTTTAATACACACTGTTTCTATTTAAAAACGAGTGCTGGTCTGTTCCTATACTAAACACCTAGGCTGGGTAAGTGATATATATATATATATATATATATGTATATATATATATATATATATATATACTGTATATATATCCCTTGTCTGTCTCTCCGGTCTCTTTCTTGCCCTGCTCTCTCTCCCTTTCCCTGATATGTCTCTCTCTCTCTCCCCCTGGTCTTTTTATTTCTCTCTCTGTCCTTGGTCTCTCCCTTGGGTCTCTTTCTCACTTACAGTCACCAGCAAATAACACATATCATATAATGTTTGTACATTGAGGGGGGCCCCAGAGATTTCGGCCAGCATACCGTATCCCAAGATTTTTTTTGCCAGCCCTGACATCTGGACACAGTGGAACACCATGCATGCACCACTGGCTGGTGACTGACCGGGGAGGCTGCCTCTGATCTGCCCAACCTGCCTGCTCATAGTTTCCAATGAGGCCATGGTTGGACAGGACATGGAGGAACAGTGTTGGGGGCACGGAACAAGACATTAAGAAACAGTGCCCGGTCCGATGAGTATCGCATTATGTTTAAGGGGCACTGGTGTGTGCATTATGTTAAAGGTGTACTGGTGGGGACATTATACATAAGGGGGCACTGGTGGGCATCATGTATAAGGTGCATTATGTTGTGTGGAATAATATGTAATGGGCATTATGTTGTGTGGCACAATATTTAATGGCATTGTGTTGTGTAGCATAATATGTAATGGGCATTATTGTGTGTGGCATAATGTGTAAGGAGCATTATGGGGTGTGGCATAATGTGGCCACCCCACTATTGTCAAGTAGCCACTCCCCTAGTTGCATGTGACTATGCCCCCTAGTGACACATGGTCACACCCATTAGGGCTGCTTCCAGACATTTCCCGGGCTGGTTTTCTAACCCAATCCGCCCCTGCCTATACAGATGTATTGTGCAACCCCTAGTAGCTGCATACTATGTCACCATAATTTGGCATTGCACAAAGATAGGTACGCTTGCACTCAATCTTCCATGCTACTTCATCTGGTAGCTACAGTAGCAGTCATCTCTATAAGCAAACACTTTGTCGGGTAGGATTGGGGTTCACACTTTTCTTGCTGGCAGCAACATACCGTGTTTCCCCGATAATAAGACACTGTCTTATTTATTTATTTTTTGGGGGGTCCAAAAAACACCATAGGGCTTATTTTCGGGGTAGGTGTTTTAATTAGCATTGACAGCAATTTCAATAAACAGATAAGTGCATACTAAAAAATCTACCTTTATTCAAAAATGGTCATGTCATCTTCAACAACATCATAAGTGTCCATACCCCGAATTCTGCATGCCAGTGTCATTCACAGAAAACGATGGGAGGGTGCATGATGACTGTGAGAGAGTGAGATGCTTCAGCTGTGATTGGATGCCACTGTTAAATCTTTAACAGTGCCACCCATTTCATGCGGGAGGGGGGCAGAGCTAGGAGCATTGTAGTTTATCACAGGGACCTGACAAAATGGGGATTTAGCTAGGTCTTATTTTCGGGTTAGGGCTTATTTTGGACCGTTCTGCAGAAGTAAGGGTGGGTCTTCTTATCATGGTAGGTCTTATTATTGGGGAAACATGGTAGCATATCATTCACATTATACACATGGCCGAGATCCCCTGCAGCACTTCAGCACTAACCAGTCATTACTCAGGAGGCAGAGAGGAGGAGCCAAGGAGAGATGAGAGGGGAGGCACCCACTGCCCCTCCTTCTGACCTCCATTCTGATTGACCCACAAAGCTGCGAAATTCACAGCTTTGAAGGTCCGCCCGCTGCACACACTGCAAATTTCCCTGCATGCATGCAAATTAATGTTTTGCATAAACATCAATTTGCACATTGCGTGTGGGGCAGAAATCCTTCGATGGTCGCCGACCATCGAATGATTTCTCTTGCGCTTGCAGATCTCTCTCTGTCTTAGATCTGCATGTGCTGCTACATGCAAATGGGCCAGCGAGTAATCAATTTGCCATCCCCTCTTGCACAAAGCGGCTGCACATGTGCATAAAAGTTTATGAGCATTTGCAGTCACTAAACATTGCTCCCTTGTGGGAACGCGCAGGGGAGCGAATCAACCAGAATCAGGGCCAGAGTGTATACACAAAGCTGGGTAAGTAAAACAAGACATTTTTTCCCTCAGCACACGCGGCTTGGGGGCATAGCATACACCTGCGCAGGTATATGTAACCAATATCTCTGAATTCTATTACCATGTAGTGTTCTAGATTGGTTATTAGCATTGCTCAGTGTGCTGAGGGAAAAAATGTCTTGTTTTACTTACCCAGTATTTAACCCCTCCCTCATGCACCTGGGAAATGCTACTGAACTAATTGAGCATCTACCACTATCTGTATGTATGTTGTTAGAGGCAGAAGGGAGCCCATATTAGGAGGAGATGTGGGTCCTGATATGCCACATGGAGTAGTCAGGGGTTGCTCCAAGGTAGGTAGCTCTTAGTTTGGATATATCAAGTAAGGAGCCATTATCATGTGGCTCCTTGCTGGTTAATCGTAGACCCAATTTAGGGTAACGGTGGTGTGGGGTGCGGTGCTCCTGGACTGGATGGGCTGGGTGGCTTTAGTGCGGCATGCCCTTACATTCTATTAACACTTTTCCCTCACTAACACTATCTCTATCCTATTTTAATTACATTCATTTATCTCTCTCTTTTTATATAGCTTCGGCTTCCTATCACTAATTATTAACACTTAGTATATCACTGGCATGCCGCACTGGGCTTCCCAGCTTATGATGGTTTTTTGGGGTGCCGCACCCTGCACCTAGATATAGCGCTAGGGACCCCCAATTTACAGAGAAGCCTTGACGCGGCTTGGGGGCATAGCATACACCTGCGCAGGTATATGTAACCAATATCTCTGAATTCTATTATCATGTAGTGTTCTAGATTGGTTACTAGCATTGCTCAGTGTGCTGAGGGAAAAAATGTCTTGTTTTACTTACCCAGTATTTAACCCCTCCCTCATGCACCTGGGAAATGCTACTGCACTAATTGAGCATCTACCACTATCTGTATGTATACACAAAGCTGCTTTTGCGATCGTGACAGATGGTATCAGAAAAGTGGCAGAAAAGTGATGGGCACTCCTTGGCAGTTACTAGGAGGTGGCTACTAGTGCATACACAAATGGTCCAATTATTGTGCATGCTATGAGAGTGTTGCAGATGTGTCAATGCAAGAGGCTAGAGTACATTCAGGGACGCAATGCCTTAAGCATAGGAGGCAATAGTCAGATGGAGAAACAGCGTATGCCATAGGGCTGGTGTGAACAATGATGGATAAGGAGATCAATTATAGGATTGAACTTGATGGACTAATGTCTTTTTTCAACTTCTAGCTTTGTATGTACCACAAATATTCTTCCCTTTAAAAGAAGAAAATAAAATTAGTATTTTTTTTTTTTTTTGTAACACTTGTAAGTAAGGGAGTGGGGGATTTTGGTATCTTATTGCAGGCGCCATGCTTTCTCAGTACAGTGCTGCTCTGATCTAACATAGTGTATTTCTAATTAAAAAAGTTTTCTCATTTGCTATTTGCATAACCTTGGAGAGGTGCCAGCGTCCTCTGTGGTCACACTGCCCTGCAAACTATATTCTATTACAAGATACTCATTTTGTTGACAGCTATAACAAATAGACCCAAAGCTAAGCTGTTCTGCACTATATACTTCAATGAAAAGAAAATGTCGAGATACTCCAGAAGAAAAGTCAACAAAACAGCACGGTCATTTTATAGACGGACTGGGAAAGCTTTAAGTCTTTCAGCAACTGCTCAATGTCATTGTGCAAAGTATTACATTGAAATTGCTGACATTTCCAAAAAATGAAACTACTGTAGATGAATATGTAATGTGTAACTGTGTTATATGTATGGCATATACAGTATATTTGTCTTAGCTTTATTTGCATACACAAATCAGTAGGCAAGTGTAAACTAATTTACCGTATTTGCCGGCGTATAAGACGACTTTTTACCCCTGAAAAAAATGCCTCCTAGTGGGGGGGTCGTCTTATACGCCGGATACGCCTTATACGCCGGGTCTGCGCAGGGTTAATGAAGGCGAAGTGCAGTGGGGATGGAAGCGGCGGCGAATGGAGTGGTGCTTTGAATCTGAGGCCGCTGCAGCCGCCAATCCAAAGCGCCGCTCGCGGCGGTTTGAATGTCCCGCTATTCGGGAGCCAATCAGGGCTCGCCGCGCCGTACTCAGCCTCGCCCCCGGCGTCTGACGTCAGACACCGCCGGGAGGGCAAGGAAGGAAGTCCCCCAGCTGAGGAGCAGGAGGACGCCGGAAGCCGCCGGAGGACGGCGCAGAAGACTGCGGCGGCGAGAAGAGCTCCTGCGGCCGCTGAAGAGGCCAGAAGACGCCGGGCGGTGAAGAGGAGAAGCAGCGCCGCCGCTGGCCAGGACAGGCCAGCGGCAGAAGAAAGATGGCGGCCGGATCCGGAGATGCCAGCAGGGGTGGAAAGCAGAAGAGCTGACGAAGCTCCCCCCTGTGGCCTCTACCAACAGCAGGTAGGCGGCCCCAGGCCACCTACCTCTCCCTAGACCACCGGGTGATTGGGCACTAGGCCCGTGGGTACAGATCAGGCCCCTTCAGCCTGTGGGCATGATAGTCAGGCCCTCTCAGCCCGTGGGTATTTCATTCCCTCCTGGCCCTTATTGCATTTAGCTGGGCCCTCCGATTGTTGGGGGGTCGTCTTATACGGCCGGTCGTCTAATACGCCGGTACTTATTTGCAAACGGTATAGAGCTTTAAATGAGCTTTATTAAGCCATCTCTTCAATGCAATTAGTACTGAAAATGCAATAGTAGAGTAGGCGGATGAATGGGTGTAAGGGAACGTGGCGTGCGGTGGGGTGAGGCAGGTGAGGCACAGCCTTTCCTGTCATACTAGCGTATATGCCGTAGTTTTGAATTTTTTTAAATATGTCAAAAATACAAATAAAATATAAAAAAAATCTTATTTTTATTATTCTAATAATTTTTATAGTCAAAACTCTGTAGTAAAAAGTCTATGGCAGGTGAGGCAGTGCCACACCTGGCTATCTTTTCGGCACATCTCTTATCAAAACTCATCGAATCTCCAGCAGTGTAGAATGCCGGCATGTACCCCATGGCTCATATATTGTGTGCAAATCTGGTTCTGGTACTTGCCAGGGAAGGCAAATGGGCAGCGACGGCAAACAAGTCCGATATATATACCTAACTTTGAGGGGTCACAGGTGTGCTGATTCTGCCACTAATCGAAATCCAGTTTCCGATGCATCAGTCTCAAAACTGGAAGCAAGTTGTCCATGCGTTCCACATGGCAGGAAGTAGTCATTGTTTGCGTTTCCATTCAGCGGAAATGCACGCAAACCACATGCATTTTTCCAAAAATGTACATGTGAGCAACCCAAAAGAGGTCTAATAGCTACAATTAAATAAAAAAACAGCAACCAAGCTACAAAAACTGCATTCTAAATAAAAACTAAATATAAGATTACAATTTATATATAAAATAGAAGCAAATAATTCAAAATCCAAATTCATACACAGAATTTTAGCGAATTTAGAGTCAGATGATTCAGAAACCAGTTACAGAGGTCATTGATTAAATAACATACGATAGCATCAATATACACAATCAGATGATAAATGAACAATAAATAAGGGCCACCACCAAATATAGGGGTTTATTCTAGGCCATTCTTTCTGACAAAATCCTTCTTAGATGGACAAAACCATGTGCACTGCGGGTGGGGCAGATGTAACTTGTGCAGAGAGAATTAGATTTGGGTGGGGTTTTTCTTCAAAGTGAGATCTATATTGAAGTGTAAAATCATGCAGTCAGTATTTTCCCTGCACAGAAACAAAATAACTCACCCAAATCTAATTCTCTCTGCAGATGTTACATCTGCCCCCCTGCATTGCACATGGTTTTGTCCATCTAAGAATGATTTTGTCAGAAAGAATGAACTAGAATAAACCCCATAGAGAGGCAAACAAAAGAGCTGGTATTTGCATCGGGGTGGTCGTGTCGGAAAAATCGCATCGGTCGCATCGCATGCGACCGACGCGATCGACCCGATTTTTACATTGAATCAAATGTGAATAGGGTCCCTGGGACCCTATTTTACATTGGATTTAATGTTAAATATTCCCAAGACCCCCAATTTTACCCCCTCAACGCCACCCCATGATTGACGCCAACCCGAAGCGTGGCGGCGGTGCGCGTCCTCCGACCTTCCTCCGACCTTTTCATACCCCTACTATCCACGTCGGCGTGGAGTTGAGAATATAAAGTGTGGCGAGCGCAGCGAGCCACCGAGCCCGAAGCGTGGCGAGTGCACGCGTATAACTTCATAGGTATACGCGTGCGCTCGCCACGCTTCGGGCTCGGTGGCTCGCTGCGCTCGCCACACTTTATATTCTCAACTCCACGCCGACGTGGATAGTAGGGGTATGAAAAGGTCGGAGGACGCGCACCGCCGCCCCTCGCGGGCTCGCTGCGCTCGCCACGCTTCGGGTTGGCGTCAATCGTGGGGTGACGACGGGGCCATGTACAATGTGAAATGGGTGATATTGGCCCATTTCACATTGTTTCCTAAGTGAGATGGACTTAATCAAGTCCATCTCATCTTGTGCCATTATAATGGCACAAGACCGACGCGATGCTCCCGATTTCAATGTTAAACATATTTTAACATTGAAGCCTAAGGCAAAATCGCGGGCATCGCGTCGGTCGCCATGGTAATGGCCGCGACCGACGAGATGCCCCTGATTTTGCCTTTGCCAGCAAAATGGACCTGATTTCAAAGGAAATCGGGTCCATCGCGGGCATCGTGTACCTTAACTTTAAGGTACACGATGCCCGCGATTGTGGCCGTTCTAGGAAACAAGTACCAAAGAGCTATAAATGGTTTTAATTAAAAAGTTACAGTTTAGGCCTCTGAGAACAAGAGAGCCCAAATGGTGAATCCATTGCATCTCTGTTTGAGAAAGTCTCCTCTCTATATCGCAAGTTCACCACTTTGGCAGAACCTGTTCTATACCCTGAAAGTTGGTAATAGAACATTCTTTAGTCTCATGTACACTCTAAAATGTTCAGAAACAATGTGTGTACTTAATTTTTCCCTAATGTTGTAGATGTGTTCTGCCATGCAAACTTTTAGCTGTCTAGATGCCTTTGCAACATAGGAAAGTCCGCATGAGCATTGCAACACACAGAGAACGCTTTTTGAGTGACAAGTTATAAATTGCTTTATAGGAAAGATTTTATTTTTGACTGAATTCAGTGAATTTTCTGTCTTTTGCCTTTACCGTCTTTGTACCCCTTTGTACTGACACTCTGACGAGTCTCCACCTATGTGGTCCTTCATACCAGGTGATCCCTAGAAGAAGGTGCTTTCCTGAATTTAAATTGGGGTTTTGGTGTTAATTCGTGACATAGAATTGGGTCATTCAGAAGCAGATGCCAATTTCTACAGAAGACCCTCTCCATCCAAGCATCTTTATGTATGATTCTTTTTATCTGCTTATGAATGCCCACTTGAATTTTTCCCCTTTTTGGGGTACTTATTCTATTTCTGATTTAGGTGTTAAAAGGGTGGTATGTTCCACTTCATTAATTCTAAGTCTAGATTTTGTAAGGAGGTCCTTCGAATATCCCTTAACATCCAATCTCTGTATTACTTTATCCCACTGGGCATTACGTATTTTTTAATCAGAGCAGTTTTGTTTAATAAGCGAAAACTGCCCGAATGAGATAGCATCCAGCCAATTTGGATGATATTGACTGGACGTGTGGATGTAACTATTTGAATCTGTGACTTTTCTAAATGTTTTTTGTTTTTAAAGGCCTTGATCAATATATACACTAACATCTAAAAAACACACATCAATTTGACTTAAATTAAAGGTCAGCTGAATAAAAAAGTAATTTATATTCAAAAAGGCACAGAAATTGTCTAGACTTTCCCTCTACCCATCCAGACAAAAAAGATGTTGTCTATAAATCTATGCCAGGGCACTAGGCCCGCCCCCAGCACACCACCCTGCCACACTACTTGATCTTCCCAGTAGGCCATATATAGGTTGGCATAACTAGGGACAAACCTAGAGCCCATAGCTGTACCAGTTATCATTTACATCTGAGCTGTATACCTTATACTACTATATACAATGGACATAACCAGATTGTGTGTTGTTTAGTAATAGAACTGGATTATATTAGGTACCAGATGTGGACCTGCGGGTGTTGTGCCTATCAGGGAATATTCCATGTAGCCAATATGTGTGTCATGGGTGTAATGTCTTATTGTCCAGTATATGCCCACCAGGTAAGCTGTCCTGCATGAACAGGAAGTACAGGCTGCCCCCCTGGTTTGCCTTTAATCAGCTGGAGGGCCTGTGACATCACGAATGATGACAAGGGGTTAACTGTGACTAATTGTATTATTCTACCCCTGCTAAACCTAATTACCTGCCCTTTGTTCTAACAGGGCAGCTTCTAGACTTTATGTCCCCAAAGCCACAGGGAGTCTTCAGGCTGCTCTGATTCACTTTCCAAGAGCAGGATTGAAGCCCCACCAATCAGGACACTGTGCAGCTGCACCAGGTGTGCACATCATCATGGGACTTGGAATGTTTTTAAGAGGTCTCGCACAAGGCTTGGGAGGTGGGTTGAGTTTAGGAAATGGGCTGAAGAGGACAGGCTGTTGCCAGGATGGATTTGATACTGTCAGACTGAGCATGGGTGCCAGAGGTCCAGTAGATGATAATGCAAGCGTATGCATCCAGCAGGAGATGGTTGACTTTTCTAGGGTACCCTACTCACAAGAGTAGTGGATTCACACAGGTTGCGCGGCTGGGATCAGCAAGATGGACACCATTGCTCCCTTCCAGCAACCAGCACCTGGTGTCTAGGGGCAGGGGCTTTTTGTTTTGTGTATTTTTTTTTTATATTAGTATAGTCCTACTGCATTCAATGATAATGCTGCATGTACATATATATGTACATAGTGTGGTTACGGTTTACATATATAAGTGTATTAGTGTGGATGTAATAAAGGTGCTGTTGTACCTTGCTATTGTGTGCCTAATGTGTGATCTCAGAACCATGTGACCTTGAGGCGCCGTGCAGAGCTGTGATCACTGCCTTTCTCAAGGCTGAGCAATAAGCAAAATTAACTGCACATATAAACCCGGGGTCCTCACAATAGGCATATCTGGGGGCTTACCAGGGGAGACCACATTGTATACAATGCATCCATTCACAACAGATCTTTATCATTTCTAAATATAATCTTTGTATTATTCTCATGATTTTTATAGTTAAAAACTGTTGAAATGCAAATCACTACATTTATAGCACTCTGCTAAGTATAATGCCCACAAAAACTATCAAGTTCATATACTGTACAAGTAAGACAGATGCTTCGAAAGCTAGTCTGCTACCTTGTGATTGCCTCTATGTTTGTGCATGAGTAAGAGAGAAAGAGATGTAGTTTCACTCGCTGCCAACAGATGGCAGTGTTTTGGAGACACACACATATATATATATATATATATGTGTGTGTGTGTGTGTGTGTGTGTGTGTGTGTGTAAACCTGGCTCTGATAATAGTCAGTGCCTCTCCTGAAATTGTCCTCACCACACATCACTAATATACAATACTTACCTATCCGTCAATCACTAGAAATTTGTGTCATGTGCATGCGCAGTACTGACATTAAAGGGAAACTAGCATGAGAACCATGTTCCTAGATATCAGTGGATGTTAGGGACATGCATCAGCAAGAGGGGGTGGGGGTGATGGGGAGAGTGCTAAAAGCTGAAGACTAGCTGAAAACCAGGGGCAGATTGGCCCTCCAGGAAACCGGGCCATTTCCCGGTGGGCCGGCCCAAAACTTATTAAAAAGGGTCCGGTCGTGCTCCCCCCTGGGCTGGCCGTAGGAGGGCTGCTGCGCATGCGCGCACAGCACCTCCCAGGCTCCCAGCTCCAGTTCCACCTCTGCCTGGCCAGCAGAAAAAGGAAGCAGCGCCAAACTATGGCCCTCCAGCTGTTGTGAAACAACAAGTCCCATCATGCCTTGCCATAGTTTTAGCATTCCCTAATAGTAAAACTGTGGCAAGGCATTTTTCCTGCCTTGTGCCCTCAGCTGTGCTACTGTACATGAACCAACAGACATTGACGCATTTGAAAGCAGGGGGCTTCACAATTTTGTCTCCAGGCTCTTGGTATAACAATGCATTCCTCTTTACTTAAGAAACACATAAAACAATTTCTTGCACTACATTTCCAGTCGGTTAGTCATAGTTACTACTACATGTCATATTTTAATGGTATTCAAAATAATAATAATAATACATACTGTACAGCTGCTTGGAATTCCTTTATTTTAAATAGAGTGTTATGTCATTATTTGACAAGAATTCATATAAAAGGCTTTGCTCTACCGAAATGAATAATATCCATGAACAACTACAGTGTTTATACATTGCTAACTAATGGCCTGATTCAGCTTCAGTTGCAGTTTTGCTAATATAGCAAAAACTGCAACTGCAGTCATTCAGCCAGCACAGGCCTAAGCTTCGCAGAAATCATTGCGACTGGGGAGCTTAGGGTAGCAATCTCCCCTCACAGCTTGGCTGCAAAGGCAGGCGCACTGCTGCCATGCTTTAGGTTGCAGCGACTGCATGTGATGTCATACAGCCGCCTCCTGGACACAGGGCCGGATTAACAATGGGCCTGATGGAGCTACAGCTCCAGGCCCACTCTCTAAATAGGCCCATTTTGTAGCTGAGGGCCAGGGCTTTCCAATGAGACTGGCCCCACATCTGTAGCCCCCCCCCCCCCGGTTCCAACGGCTGCCAGTTCCCCCTCCGGCATCACAGAAGCTCAAGGTTGATCTCAAACTCAAATCGCTGGGCCTTCAATCTGATACCAGGCTGGCCCATATGGGTTAATTGGTTCCAGAGATATTGTGGGTAAACCTATTTTATCATTTCTGAAATGTAATTTCATGGCTCTTCATGTTGTTTGAGGGTAGATTTCTCTGGAACCAATAGGCCCAGTTTCACGGGACCAAAATAATTCAAAGCCAGCTCAAAAGTTCTTCAATATGATACTGGTCTCATGTAAATGGGTCAGTTGGTTCCGAAGCTATAGCTGGTTGGTAAAGGGGGGGGGGGTTCTCTCCCCTTCACACCAGAAAATGCAGGGATTTATACCATAATGCCCATTACATGTTAATGTAATGTAATGTTACATGTAATGTAATGTCCCTGTTTGTGGAGCATTTTGTGAATTTTTGCTGAAATGTCCTCAGATGGACTAGTCATCTCCTTTAATCGGCCTGTTTTGTTAGTCCGAGTGCCGCACCTCTTGTCCAATGCTCTCAGTGCTGGCGATATATGGTCTGCACTGCATCTCAAAGGCCCTTATTCTGATTCGCGCGGTACGGCCCGCGTGCGGCCGTACCGCCGATGTTTTCCGTCTGCACATGCGCAGAGGTCAATCTGCGCATGTGCAGGCGAATTCGCCGCACATAACGTTACTACGCCGCAAAGGGGGCGTATAGGGGAGTGAGGGGCTTCATGCCCTCATTTCCCTATGTATACGCCCCGCGTTTCATGGGCGTTCCCATGCAAACGCGGGGCGTACGCATGCTAATGAGGGCATGACGCAACTCATGGGGGCGGAAAGCTGACGTCGCCGGATGTCAGCTTTCAGCCCCCATACAAGCTACCACACGGACGATTGTCCGTGTGGTCTCAGCTTGCGGGAGCTGCCGCGGCGTGCGGACCTGCCTTCGATGGTCGACGACCATCGAATGCAGGGGGCAGCTCCCACCATGGTGGAGGCGTAGCCTCCACCATTTTTATGCGGATCGCCAGCCGTCCGTGTACGGACGGCCGTGGCGATCTGTAGGGTGGGCGGGGATTCGTCTGGTGCGGTCGGAGCCGCATATGCGGCTCGACCGCACCAACCAGAATAAGGGCCAAAGTCTGCAGCCGCCCCTGGAAGGTAAGTATATCTGCAGCTTCTATTTGCCCTCTTTTCTGTGCCGGTCCCTTGCATATGCCAACTTCTTTGCCATTTTCCACCCTATACTAAACCATTTGCATTTTTCCTATGCCAGCCCTTGCCTTTTCCAGGCATATATGGGGCAGCACGGATGGTGTAATGGTTAGCATTACTGCCTCACAGCACTGAGGTACTGGGATCAATTCCCACCATGGCCCTAACTGTGCGCAGTTTGTATATTCTCCCCCTGTTTGCATGGGTTTACTCCGGGTACTCCGGTTTCCTCCCGCAATCCAAAAATATACTGGTAGGTTAATTGGCGTCCAACAAAAATTAACCCTAGAATGTCTGTGTGTGTGTGTACATGTGGTATGGAATATAGATTGACTAATGTGGATGTTCGACTATACACTGTAAAGCGCTGCGGAATATGTGTGCACTGTATAAGAATATAAATAAATAATAAATATATAATTAGTTGTAAGTATTTACACAAATAGAAACACACCCATGCCCCCCACATTATTAGGTACTGGCTACATCCCCTACTACTGCGCATAATAGGCCCTTGATAATTTTCAGCTCCAGGCCCATTTAGAGCTTAATCTGGCACTGCCTGGACATGCCTGAATTATACAAACCATGCCCAATAAATTCCCCATAGCTGCCCCCTGCTGTCAATCACTCTAACTTCTATGACAGGGGAAATGGATCTATTTTCTTGGTGCTTAGGGTGCTGGTGGTCATAATACCAACACTGGCATCCCGACAGGGGCTTGACCGTGATGCTTAGGAATCAGTATTTAATAACTGATAATACCCTTTATACATTTATACTTTCATTCTAATTTATTTTACATATTAGAGGAATGACACCCCTAATGCTGGGGTTGGGATCATTTGGTGTAAAGCATGATGGTCGACAGTCATTAGGTCAACACCATTAGATCGACATGGGAAAATGTCTACATGGGTCTAGGTCGACATGGGAAAAGGTTGACATGCTTATAGGTCAAAAGGTCATTAGATTGACGGGTCATTAGTTTGACAATGTCTAGGTCGACAGTCAAAAGGTCAACATGGGGTTTTTCTCTGTTTTTTACCTGAATGTCAACACAGTCGACATGGACACAGTTTAAAGTGCACTGCATCCCCTCGCATCGCTCACTATGCGTCGGGCACAGTGTCTCGCTAGGCTCGCCACACTATTTTATTCTCCCACCATGCCCTAGTGGATGATAGGGCATGAAATACCGCCTGTCAGCACGTCGGCTCAAAAAACTCTGAAAAACCCCATGTCCACCTTTTGATTGTCGACCCAGACACTGCCGAACTAATGACCTGTCGACCTAGACCCATGTCGGCCTTTTCCCATGTCGATCTAATGATGTCGACCTAATGACTGCCCACCATCATGCTGTAGACCAAATGACCGCATTCCTAATGCTGTATCTGTTCATGTAGCTGAAGTCACATTGCTGACTACAGTTCACCAGAAAGCAACATAAAATATGGAAATGGAGGAGTCACATGATTTGTCTGCCATGTTGTGTAAGCGATAAGCAATTCAATTTCCTATTTAGTTATTTAATTTCAATTAAACTTCCTATTTCAGAAGTAATGTACAATATATATAGTAGTGTTCTGACAAGTAAAACAAATAAAATACAATACTACAGTACAGTTCTGCATTGGTACTACCAATGAATAAGAGTTATTTAATAAAAGTATTGACATCTTTATTATAGAAAGGTATTTGCATATTTAGTCACGGCAATGAGAGCGAGAGAATGAGTGCACAGGTAGAATCCTTGGTATGCAAACTGCTTAACAATAACACATGGAGCACTTGCGTCATAATCTCTAAGGAGTTTGATTGGGATAATGTGTTGTCAGTGGTAATTGCTAGCATGTGATCACAACAAAGAGTTGTGTCTTGACTTCCACAGAAACTCAGCATGATTCAGCAACATTGTACAATGATTTCCTGCACACATTAACCACAGTTCAGATAAATGAGTGTACATGTGATATGTTGCCATCACATTATCACTATTTAATACTGCCTCCCAGTTGTGTTCTGGGCATCACAAGCGGCCTACTTAGTAATGGATTTTCTAGGTCAGGTTACACACATTTAAAAAGGAATACGATTTGAAAAATCCTTCTATTCATGTAACACTGTAGTACACTAAGCACATTTATATTTTACCTACTGTATATAGGAATTGTTGGGACAATGTAAAAGGTAAGATATATACTGAGCTGAAAAGTGAAATAACTTATAGGGCTAGAAGCATCATTTTTAAAGCATTATATATATATATATATATATATATATATATATATATATATATATATATATATATATATATACAGGTAAAACCATAGTTTTAATATAGCTTAGATTACATATTTTTTAAGGGTATGGATCATTGGATAGACAGCAACTAGGTCAATAAGCATTAGGTCAAAACCACTAGGTCGAGAAGCATTAAGGTCGACATGACTGAAGGTCGACATGCAGGAAGGTCTACATTTAGCACATTAGGTCTAGAAATGTGCAGGTTCGGATTTAGTCAAATTAACCGGAACTCAAAAACGGGATCTTATAGGCTATCGCAGTGGTGGGCAACAGGCGGCCCGCGAAAGGCTCATGACTGGCCTGCCACTCAAACCTGTAGCACAATGACAAGCGGCCCGATGGCTGAGCCGCTTGTCATTGTGCCCTATCTGTGCTGCCGCAGAGGAGAGCAGGGACACGCGCTGCAGTGCGACCTCTGGCAGGGCAGAGCCAAAGATGCTGGAGAACGACGCATCACTTCCGGCGCAATGCATCTTGGGCAATGTAGTACGGGATCCCGGCCGCTGGGAGAGCACTGTCTGCTGCTCCTTGGATGCAGCTCCCCCCTCATGCATATTTAATGAGCGGCTTCCCGAACGTCAAGACATCACTCCACTCGCTCGCCACACTTTATATTCTCAACTCCACGCCGACGTGGATAGTAGGGGTATGAAAAGGTTGGAGGACGCGTTGGCGTCAATCGTGGGGTGCAGTTGAGGGGGTTAAAATTGGGGTCTGGGGAGACTTTTACATTGAATACAATGTAAAATAGGGTCCCAGGGACCCTATTCACATTTCAATCAATGTAAAAATCGGGACCATCGCGTCGGTCGCATCGCATGCGATTTGGTCGCATGCGATGCGATCGATGCGATGCGACCGACCCGATCAACATCGGTGTGGCCGTGCTAGGAAACAAGTACCCAATATAGTGTTTATACAGCAAAATCTATTGCTATATAAACAATAATAATAATAATAATAGTAATAATAATAATAATAATAATAATAATAACAATAATATGAACACAGAATATTTGACTTGGTATTCTTAAATAGCATTCAAAAGATAAAATTGTATTTCTATTTTTATTTATGGGATATGTTATATAGGCCAAGATTCCTGCTGATATGCAGAGGTACTCACATCTCAAATGCCGGGTTATGCCAAGTCATCATCATCAGCATGTATCAGTGGCATGTAAAACATATTACTTACTGTTTTTCAAAGGGGCAGTATGGTTGCTGTAATGATTAGCAGTACTGCCTTACAGCACTGAGTAAGATGGTAATGGGTGTGGGCCTCCGGAGGAGGAGGTGCCCTCTTCAGGGCTAGAGGCCAGTGGCAACTAACTCCTTTTTCTCAATCAGTTCCACCCCTGGCATGTAAATATTTTAATTTCTTCTACAGCACATGGAAACCATACACCCATAACAGGAATATATACACCAACACTTCTTCAGGTCTGTATTAGCCACAATTAAATAAAATCACACTTACTGTACAGTACTCAATTCAGCCCAGTGGTGGATTTTACCTATGGGCTCCAGGGCTGCAGCCCATGGGTAAAATCAGCCACTGTAGTGAAGCCAGATGCAGTCTGTGTGACACTACATTGGCTTCACCGTGGCTGGCAGTGACTTCCTATTGGAAGTCCAACCTGCCAGTCACCAAGGCAGTCCCATTGGGAGGTGTTCCCTCCCTCTGGGATGCCTCTCTATGGGCTGCTGAGTGGAAGCCCATAAAATATGGGGTCTGTACATGTGCAGCATTAAGACAGGGTCTCCTTCAATACGTTGCTCTTGGGTCCCGGAAAGTTCTGGCTACACCCCTGGTGCAAATCTGCATAAGTGTGTGTGTAAAGATAAATAATGCACTATGCAAACCGAAATAGTGCTCACTATACATCACCCTATGAGCAGAAAGTGCCTCAATTACTACTGTATACTAATTGTGCTAGATGCTGCTGCACAGAGTAAAAATAGGGAATGCTGGGGCCAGCAAAGGAAATATGACAAATATACATTTGTTGTAGTACCTTTTAGAGAATTGAGTGCTTACTGTACTGTACAGTAGACAGGATACATACAGATGACCGGGGGTAATTATTCCGACAGTCAGAATACTGACGTCAGCATCCCGAAGCAGGGAATCCCAAAATATAAGTATACAAGGGAAGGAGTTTGTAGGCCATTGGTATAAACTTGCAGAGGGTGACTCTCAAGAGACATTGTTGCATCTACTTTTGCATGTTTCTCAGTATGTATCATTGCAAACATTTTCAGCATGGAAATTGCCAAAAGTGAATCCATTCTCCTGAAAATAGGCCATGTTCTTGCCACATTGAGAGCAAAGCTCAGCTGACTCTGAGGTTCTGAGATGCTTGCAAGAGGATGGCTGCTTTTACAATTATAGTGGCAAAGAAATCTGTAAGAAAATTAGATAAATATCATGATGCAGAGATAGAGATATAAGGAGCCTCTACCACATTCGAGATAGAATCAGATGTGAGAGGATATAGACAAAGGTCTCCTGTGTTTCTGTAGAAAACTATACCACACTATATTATACCATCACCGGCCTATGTTACCAGGGCCTGACTGAGACTCTAAGCCAGTGCTCTGATTATACTGTACATCCTTACTGACCTAAAGCCCCATTGGGTCTCAGTTTGTTCAACCACATTTTTACCTTAATTCCGTTGGATGAATTTGCACCTCCATTAAAAGGAACACAATTAAAAGTGAAAACACTAAAAACTACTAATAATTCCTTACCCTGTAATTGATGGTTCAGAATCAGTTCCCCTGATTAAGTCATTTATGATGAAACGCGCTGGAACTTTTTCCATCTTGAAAGAACTGATCAATGGATATTGGGCCTTATTCTGCTTGGTACGGTGGGACTGTATATGGGCGGATCAGGGTTTTTTCATCTGCGCATGCGTAGCTTTCGCAATGCGCAGGTGCGGCGACCTCACACCGCTCACGGACGGGTCTCTTCCTCACACCACTCACGGGCGGGTCTCTCCATGCGAAAAAACCTGTCCGCAAGAGTACGGTCATTGTGGGCGGCATGGGGGCGTTTTTAGGGGAGTGGCCGGAATAATGAGGAAAACTGGGCGTAAACATGGGCGTACACGGGGGTGTGCACCAAAAATGTACTGTGCTACAACCGTTCGATCGGCAAACGCACCGTGCATTTTGGGCCAAAAACAGGCGGACGCCAAAGATAGACCCAGACCACCCCTAGAGATACCGTATGAGAGCGGACGCCTGGGTCTGCTAATTAACACTGATTACTACACCTGAATGTAATAAGCAATGCTGCAGCCTATTAAGTGAAAACCATGATTTCACTACCTGCAAGCCACACACAGCCCTCAAACACATTGGAAGCATATCTTTCTAAACTTCTCTACATGTAAAGGTTGTTTTAATTTTAGGTAAGATTCATTCTAAGACCTGCTTATATATGTCAAGGTAGTTATTTTATAACCATCTACACCCATTCAGTAAGTGTTTTTGTAAACTTTAAAAAGCAGGACACTCAATTCACAGAAGTCGACATGTGTCAACTTTTTCACTGTGACACCAACTTAACTTTATTTAAAAGTAAAACCAATGTGGGGATACATAGATAGTGATTAAAATGCAACATTAGAACATAATAAATATACATGTAATGAGGGTTAAAATGTTGTTTTATTAGGGTGTTTATTAAGGTACACAATTGAGTTAATAGAAAACAATTATTGAATAACAGTTAGAATAATTATTTATTTGTCTTAATTATAGTTCAAAGGCAAGATTTTCAGTGCCATATATGTGAAGGGTATGCCACCGTGCACAGACATACGCTTACTCTCACGATCGGTGACACACGCTGAGTTTTCAATTGAAAAAAGGCAAGACCCGTCCATGCACTGTGGCGTACGCTCAGATATACGGAAGATGTCGGTGTGAAAACGGACGAGACCCGTCCGTATACGGTGGCGTACGCTCTCTTGTATGCCAGTTAACGGTGTCTAAGAGGAGACCCATCCGTATACGGTGGCATATGCTCAAGTGTACGCCACTCCCCATTGTCGGTGTTTGTGACCGTCCGTATGCGGCTGTTCTGTGGGCGTACTTATGCTCACCGTCCGCATATGGGAAACGTACGGTGAAACGGACCATACGTACGTTGCACCGACCGAACCAGAATAAGCCCCTCTATGTCTTACTTTATGTTTCAATGAATTATATAAAATCAGTCCATTGTGAAATTGCACATATCTATACATTCATTCCTTCCTCCACTAACAGGGAGGTTTTATAGAGTGCAGCTGTCATATATAGGCTAGAGCTGGGCAGTGTGGTCTTCAGCAGACATTGGCTGTTGTGGGCACAGGCAGGCACCTCCGAAATTGGCCCGTCAATCAATATTGGAATGTGAAGCGCAGGGCTGGCTTGCGAATTCAAGCCGGCTTGAATTCTCCTGAGGAAACCGACTAGACCAACGGTGGAGAAACGCTCCAATTTCGTATGTGCCTGCCTGTGCTCATAGCATGCCCGCAACAGCCAATGTCTGCTGACGACCACACTGCCCAGCTCTAGTCTAAACAACACAGCCGGGTCCCTGCCGGACAGACTCACTCCATAATTGGCAAATGGATCCCCCGGGCAAACTGCTTGCAGTATCAGGTACACCACAGCAGCCGGGGGAAACGGCACGGACATACTCTCTAGTCGGAAAGTGAATGAGAGGATGCTGTCAGCGCTCCCCGCCAGCACAGGATGGACTCAGCCACAGCCAGGCTGCAGGACAGCGGTAACTATATGAGAGCTACATAGTTTTCCGCTGGGAATTACATGATACCATTGTGCACCTAAGGTAACGGAGATATATATATATATATATATATATATACAGCCAGGGAGTTCAGCACTCACATCCAGAAGTGTTGAAGGTAGGGGTGCACAACAAGGGTCATCCAAGCCAGATGGCCAAATAATAAATGCAGGTGCTTAATGAAAAGCGGAGGCACTCACCAATTGCAGAGGAGTCAGTCACTTTTTATTCAGTGGTCATATCAAAAAAGTCGACGTTTCGACCCATATAGGGCCTTTGTCAAGACAGAGTACATAAGATCCATGGGTACACCAAGAGAGAGGCAGTAATACTGACACATATGGCAAAGCATCTATATATACACACTTCCTCCCTTCATTAGTGCTGCAGCACATCAGCTGTGCACAAAACATGCTGATAGGTCAATCACAATGCTCACTTAATTAGGCTACTGGGCAATAGGTGAAACAGTACAGAAATAACTATGCAATATAGGTGAAATAATAGCAACATAGGTACTTACTAAAGATGTTATAGGACTAGCGTCGCTGTTAGAAGAAAGCTGATAAAAAGCACAATAATGCGCCTCCGAAACCGGAAGTGCGCGTGCGTGTCACCTCACACAATGGTGACACGCAAACCAGGCAGCGTGGCTAATGGAATCAACAAAACGTCAGAGCGACGCGCCGATGCGCGTCACACGCAGAAGCCCGTTGCTAGAGAAGCAGCTAGTAACCAGGCTGCACCTCCGATACCGGAAGTGCGCGTGCGTTCCAAGGAGATGAAGTGGAACGCACAGGGGCTAAGTGCTCAAGCGCCCATAATGCCTTAACAAAACGATGGCTAAAAAAACACCAATAAGGAATTTAGGCTGAATAGCATGCAGCACTAGGAGGGGAGGAGTCTGTACAATGCATATTAGGATAAAAACATATATAATGAAAACATCTATAACAAAATAACACACACAAAACATATAATGGATAAAGACATAAGACAACAATTAAGAGACCATTGGGACAGTGTCCCATAGTCATTGCTAACACCAGTGGCGATAGAAAAAATCCCGGTAATATATGTGCCAAAAAAGAGAAAAATATATAATTAATTTTTTAGCAATATGTCCAGTGGGAGCTTTATTGTAAGAATATGCCAAGGTGGTTATATTCATTTAACCCTTTCGGGTCAATGGTGTTTAGTCGTGCTATCCACCTTGCTTCAAGTTTCTTGAGTTTTAATTCTCTGTTCCCACCACGTGGGTCCTTTGGAACATGATCAATGAGCATGCAGCGTAGAGTAGATATTTGATGGCCCAATTTTAGGAAGTGCCTTGCCACAGGTTTGTCTGAACTACCTGTGGCATAGGCAGCACGTATGGATGTACGGTGATTGGCCATACGTTCCTTAAAGCAACGGGTTGTCAACCCCGTGTAATACAGCCCACATGGACACATCAAAATATAAATAACAAAGTCCATGCTACATAAAAGTTTTTTCTTTATCTTGATCTTCTCACCACTGTGTGGGTGAGGGAAAGTCGACCCAGCGATCATTGAATGGCAAGTGGTGCAGGACGTGCACCTGAAGCATCCAGGCTTGCCACCTGATAACCAAGTAGTGGCTTTTGGTGAAGGATGCATAGTGGGTCGCATCAATAATTGGCGGATGTTGGGACCTCGCCGATAGGCACTCATAGGTGGTATCCTCGTATCTAGCTTGAGAGCAGGATCGGTGCCTACAATCGGCCAGAACTTTTTATAGATGACTTTACTCTGTCCAGATGTATGGTCATACGTGCTGACATGGACCATTCTGTTGGCGGCTTTATTCATTTTGGTCTGTGTACTGTTACGGTACTTTGTCCGTGCTTTTCTCAGACATCGGTTGATGACCACTGGTGAGTACCCCCTGTCCAAAAAGCGTGCCCGCATCTCATCAAGCTGTAGCTCAGTGTTTTCAGCATTGGAATTAATTCTTAGTACCCTAAGGAATTGCGATATGGGCAGGCTCTCCTTCAATGAAGTAGGATGTTGACTGCTAGGATGTAAAAACGTATTTCGGTCAGTGTCCTTTCTGTATAACGTTGACCCAAGGCCTGAACCATCTTTGAACAGTCTCACATCTAGAAACTCGATCGTGGCAAACTGTATATTGGAGGTAAATTTAACTGGCTCCTCAAGGTTGTTAAGGTATTCAATCATCAAATTGAAATCATTCTCAGTGCCAGACCACAAAATAAAAACATCGTCAATGTATCTGTAGTAGCGGAGTATCTGATGACCAAACATGGGGTAAATGTGGTTTTGTTCATACGCAGCCATGTACAAATTAGCGTATGACGGCGCTATATTTGAACCCATGGCGGTTCCATTTTTTTGCTCATAAAACTCCGCCCCATACATGAAGTAATTTTTTGTAAGTATTAGATCTACAAGACCAAGTAAAAATTCAATGGGTGGCTGTTTGTGGCCACTGGCAACCAGACAATCCCTTAGGGAATCAATGCCCTGCCGGTGTGGGATTATGGTGTATAGTGATTGTACATCCATAGTGCACAACCACACACCGGCAGGGAGTACATCAATCTCACCAATTTTGGTCAGAAAGTCCCCCGTATCTTTCAAGTAACTACTGACACTTTGAACAAGCGGTTGGAGAAACTGATCAACATAGACCGCAAGCGGCTGGAGGAGTGAACCCATTGCGGAAATAATGGGCCGCCCTGGGGGTTCCTCCAGCCGCTTGTGGATCTTGGGAAGAGTATAGATAATAGGGATCACAGGGTGATCAACAGTAAGGAACGACAAAGTCTTCTTATCGATCCACCCCGCATTCAGTCCCGCAGTCAATAGACCATCAATGCATTTTTTTGTGGTCATGGTGGGATTCTGCTTGAGATGGGTATAGGTTTGCTGATCGTTTAATTGCCTCAGTACCTCGCGATCATAGTCGACCCAGTTTTGTAGAACAATTGCCCCGCCTTTATCGGCGGGGCGGATGACTATATCCCTATTGTTTTTGAGGGAAAGGAGGGCTTGGCGCTCAGGGGTGGAAAGGTTTGAGTACCTTGGTTTAGATGTGATTTGGTCACTGGCTTCTTTAAGCACCATCCTAGAAAATGTGGAGATACTAGCATTTCTTGATACTATATATACATTTTTGTTTCTATGGCATTCATGCTCTTGCTACTCTGCAAAATACCATAATACCTCCTCTATTTACCTTTATCTACTGTCTTCAATTTATGGAGTAATTGGAATATTGGAGGCTTTTACTGTGAATATTATCAGGCAGGCAATGCTCTTATCAATTCCCTAAATGCGGACTATATACCAGAGTTAAATACTGACCAGATTGTGGTTTTTAATTTTAATTTAAGGTTTTCAGTTAGTAATTTCCCATGTCATTATTGTCTATATTATATGTGTTTTGCAGTTTATGTTTTATTTAATAAATGTAAATATATACTTTTGATCTTGAGCGCCTCCTTTTGATCTAGCAGATCAAAGAAGAAATAGCACAGTCTATTTCTGCTTTCGATCCTGATGCACATCGGCATCGAAGCTGGATCGAATGCTGCTAACACTGTGCAATCCTGACTAACTTATACAGCCAAAATCGAATAGAAAGTTAGTCAGAATCGCACCGTGCATACACAGCATTAGATTAGTGCTGAAGGACAGTAAGTTTGAGGTATGCCATTGACTTATACTACTTTCAGACCGCAAATGCCGTGTCGCACACGGGATTAGGACACGGGTCCCATCCCCAGAGCAACACGGCAATGCGGTCTGAAAGTTTCGACACCGACACGGCATATTGCTGAGTCAGTGACATCACATGGGGCGGATCTGGGCGGAGGCGCGTCATCGGGGGCTCGGGAGGAGGCAGTACTTGGAGCTGACAGTGCTGCCTCCTCCATACTGTGAACGGGACACGGGTCGCTCGACCCAGGCACCCGTTCACACTGCACTTGACACGTTTCATAGCCGTGTTCAACCCTGGTGAATACCAGGGTTGAACACCCATGCTGCTCTACCCATGGTGGCCCTTTCAGACCGCACCTTGACCCGCTTTGGGGCCGCAAGAACACGGCAATAACCCGGGTCTAGAGTGTGGTCTGAAAGCGGTATTACAGTACTTTGACTGTGCCACTCAACCACATTGGGGGTGAAATTTAATAGGATGAAAGATTCAGAAAGTGAGATATTTGGTAAGAAATATTCAGTTTTTTTTAAAAGAGGCAATCGTTTACACTGCAAAATAAAACTGGTTTTGCAGTGTAAATGATTGCCGTTTAAGAAAACTGAAGGAAGGAGGATTTCTGAGCAATTGAAACCCCCCACCCACAATAAAGGGTTCTTATTATGGGTTCACTAACCCCAGAGCCATCTATCCTCAGATTACTCAAACAAGTGATGAGTAATGGGGCCTGCACACGGTGCGATTTCAGGGCATTTCACATCGCTCTGTGTGTAGGGGCCATATTGATAGTGCTGCGTGGCCCCGTGCGTTCCTATAGCCCGGCACTTAATATCCAGCATGCTGGATAAATCTAGTTAATCGTCGGTCATGGCCAATGTTCTCACCAGCAAACACTGGTCCTGACAGATCGCTCAGCACACATTGCTGACACATCGCTGTGTGCTGAGCGATCTTGCTGAGCGATCTACATTGCTCAGATCGCTCAGAAGCATCTCCCGGTGTGTAGGCCCCTTTGCTTTACTGCAAATCACAAAAGCCTCCTATATTTGCTCACCAGCAATATGACATGCTGATTAAACTTAACGATAAATATGAATGTATTATAGAGATATAAAACATCCCTGTATATATGGTGGTGTTAATGTTTCTCAGATCAAATAAGAGGAACATTTTTATTTTTCAGAACCTTCATTTACATTTAACCCTTCTCTTTTTTTCCAAAATGAAGACACCTCCTATTCCAGTAATTAGTATGTACTGGAGCTGATGAGAGTTAGCCACCCTACAATACTTCTTTTTTTATATACAAAAAGACCGGAACTGTTTTTCTTTTCCTAACCACATGAATGACTAAAACAATAACATTTCATGGATTGAAACTATTTAAAAAACCATATCCTTTAGGAAAAACAGGAACACTGATGTTTTCGCACTTTGTGTTGAATAGTGGTCTATCATCTATCATCTATTTTCCTCTATAAACAATAAAGGAAACCCAAGGAAACCCCAAAGAGTTCATGGTTTAAAAAGGAAAAATAAACAAAGTTGTGTAAGATAAATACAGATAGAGATTGTAAGCAACAAAAAAAACCCTTAAGGGGCATACACACAAGGAGATTTGTTTAGCGTTTTGAGCAATGCTCAGAACGCTCAGCAAGATCGCTCAGCACACAGCAATGTGTCAGTGCTGTATGCTGAGCGTTCTACCAGGGCCAGTGTTCTCCGGTGTGAACACTGGCCCTGACCGGCGATTAAGTAGATTTATCCAGCATGCTGGATATTAATCGCCGGGCAATAATGAAGTGCAGGTCCACGCATCCCTATGGCCCCTACACACGGAGCGATGTAGGAGTATTTTCTAATCGTTCTAGTGAAAATGCCCTGAAATTGCCCTGTGTGTAGTCCCCATAAGTCATGGAATGAAAATAATTGATTACTAAAATAGCATGATTAAGATACTAATTAAAATCAACTAAAAATGTATATAATATTAACATTTAATAGTAAAATCGTGCACAACAGAGTAAAATTGAACAGAAGTGTCCACAACAGCGATTTATCTCAGGGACTTTAACATTAACTACAATACTGAGTTATTTTATCAACAGTTGGTAACAGCAAAGCTATTTTTGTGTGACATATACAGATGGAGCTCATCTCTTCTTTGCCCAGCACTCGCCAGAATGTCCCCACTGGCGAGAGCCAGCAGAGAGGGACTCGATCAGACTAGGACACGCGCACACGTGTCCCAGTTTCTCAGCGGCTGGGCAGAGGGACCCTGCCCGTCTCCGCTCCAGGGAGACAGGCACGTTTATGGGTGAGTCGAGGCAGTGGTGGGGACCAGCGATGGCGGCAGGGGAGGCGACAGACAGCGGCGGCGAGCTCTGTCGCTACGTGGCACGCAAGCATCTTGTGCATGTTACCAGCCCCTGCAAAGACAAGAGGGGCTCCATCTGTATATGTTAAAGGGGTGTGCGTGCAGTGCCATTGCCCAGGGCATGAGGGAGGCATCATCCCAGCAACCTGCAACTTGTATTGTTGTTGTACAGTTGAGCTGAGCATCTTAAGGATGCTCTGGTCAGTGCCGCACTTCCTGGAAATGGAGCTCCACCCCCTTGGTGTGACATCATGATGTCAGCTGGCAGGGGCATCACAGGACACAAAATCCTCGGTACTCTTTACTTAGTTGGGCGCCCGTCGCGGTCATCGCGGGTACATTTATGTCTGGCCGCGACGCGACCGACGCGATGCCCGCGATTTCCCATTGAAACCCATGTTAAACATGGAAATCGTGTCGGTCGCGTCGCGGCCGGCCATAAATGTACCCGCGATGCCCGCGACGCGATGCTCCCGATTTACCATAGGAATCAATGTTAAAAGCCGCGATGGACCCGATTTTAATGTTAAATGGCTCAATGGACCCGATTTGTCCATAGGAATCAATGTTAAATGGGCCACAGAGCCCATTAACCCTTAAATGTCCCCCCCAATTTTTAACGCCACCCCACGATCCACGCGAACCCGAAGCGTGGCGAGCGCAGCGAGCCCGCGAGGGGCGGCGGTACGAGTCCTCCGACCTTTTCATGCCCTACTATCCACTAGGGCGTGGAGTGAGAATAGAATAGTGTGGCGAGCGCAGCGAGCCACCGAGCCCGAAGCGTGGCGAGCGCAGCGAGCCCCGCGAGGGGACGCGGATACCTTCACAGTTATACGTGTCCCCTCGCGGGCTTCACAGGTGTCCGTGGCGACGCCGACACCTGTGAAGCCCGCGAGGGGACGCGTCTACCTGTGAAGGTATCCGCGTCCCCTCGCGGGGCTCGCTGCGCTCGCCACACTTCGGGCTCGGTGGCTCGCTGCGCTCGCCACACTATTCTATTCTCACTCCACGCCCTAGTGGATAGTAGGGCATGAAAAGGTCGGAGGACGCGTACCGCTGCGCTCGCCACGCTTCGGGTTCGCGTGGATCGTGGGGTGGCGTTAAAAATTGGGGGGGACATTTAAGGGTTAATTGTGGCTATTTGGGCTCTGTGGCCCATTTAACATTGATTCCTATGGCCAAATCGGGTCCATTGAGGCATTTAACAGTAAAATCGCGGTCAATCAGCCTTTTTAACATTGTTCCCTATGGAAAAATCGCGGTCATCGCGGTCATCGCGGGCATCGCGGCCATCCCGATTTACCCGCGATGCCCGAGATTACCGCGATGACCGCGATTTTTACCCCCGACGACCGCGATTTCAATCGTTGGCGCCCATCTAGGTAAAGAGTACCAAATCCTCTGCTCTGCCACTGTTGTATTGCACTTTCTCATGCAGAATTAAGTTATGTTTTCCATCCTTAATGTGAATCTCAGAGCTGGGCTAGCCATTAACTTACCTAGAGTAAACTACAGTCTTCGGTAATCCCTCAGTGCTCCCAAAACAAGTGTTAACTCATATCATTTTTTTCTCAATGCCAGTACCGATATGACCTTTTTTTAGGTGACAAACTAATATTTTGCGATTAGTACAGTGTATAGTATACTATAAAGTTCCCTGTTTTCCAGATCCATTGCTTTCATCTATAAAAGGGCATTTCCGGGAGCTGTTCCGTATTTGTGTTTGTCACCAGATAATATTTTCTACAGTTCATCTTGCATTGCATATATTTCTTACATGTCAGTTCCTTTTGTAATAACAACTATGGTAGCAAACAACCTACATAACTGTGATCTTATTATAGAAAAACAGGAAAACTGATGATTTTGTTTGCTTTAATAAAAATGGTGTTTGTCGTATCTGTCTCCTCAGGGAATTGCATAATTTCATTACAGGAAACTTAGGGAAATTGTCTGCATGATGTTATTCTATTGTTTTCCTTGTGCTTCACAGCTTTATTTCCACTATTCTTTTCCTGTCAACAAGCTTTCATTTTGAGTAACTGGTTAAGCTCTGTAGGAGTTCAAAAGGAGTTCTTCCTGTGACATTCCCGGAATTGGCAGAATAAGAGATGTCTGACAATAATAAGCATTCATTGATTAGAGCTAGGGTAACAATGGGGAAGATAGAGCTACAGCTCCAGGCCTATCATCATCATTCTAAGTTGTGATTAAAACACCAGTGTTTCATGGAAGCATTTGATATGTATATAATGTTTATATATTTAAGGGATAATGGACCTTATTTAGGTCCGTTCGCTCGTATGCGAATTTGCATGCAAGCTCGATGTTTTGCGTATGCGCATTCACAGCCGCATTTCTGCATACGTCATGTGCGTGTGGCCACGGTGAACAAACTGTTCGCCGGGTGCACACGCCAACATTGCGGGCGGTGGATGGGCCGGGCCGGGCGACTTGCCCATGGGAACATGTAGCATTTCATGGGCTTTCCATGGTAATCGCCAGCAGACGCTGGTGGTGGGCAGCTGACATCACCGGATGTCAGCTGCCCATCCATTTCAGTCTGAAAGTGGATGCATATATAAGTGACCTGAATGTCACTTTAGATATATATGCACGCACCACATCTTTTGTTGGCCGGCGACCATCGAAAGATGTGGGTGCTCCCTCGCAGCCTGCAAATGGATGTTTATGTGAAAACACGCTGTGAACGGGTGGTGGCCAGGCCACCATTCAGAAGGCGGGGTTTGGTGGACTCGCAAGGCTGCAAGTGTTTCTGGTTTAAGCCATTACTCTTACCATATATTTCTTAATCCTTTTTCAATTTTACCAGGTTCCAATTGGAGATAACTTCCAAAGCCCTGAAGCCAGTTATCTAGATAGTGGGTGGAATGTAATAGGATGAGAGATTGAGAAAGTGTGAGATTTGTTAAGAAATCTCCAGTTTTTCAGCAGCAATCATTAACACTTCAAAACCAGTTTGATTTTGCAGTCTAAATGATTGCCGCTTTAAAAAACTGGAGATTTCTTAACAAATTTTGGTACTTATGTAATATCTGGGCTCCCGTTTTTCTTATGAGACCGCGTCCCCCGCGGGGCTCGCTGCGCTCGCCACGCTTCAGGCACGGTGGCTCGCTGCGCTCGCCACACTATATAAAATCAACTCCATGCGTAGTTGGATAGTAGGGGTATGAAAAAATGGGGTGCATTTAACATGGGAGCCCAGATAATACATAAGTACCCAAATTTCTTACTTTCGGAATCTCTCATGCGATTAACTTTCCCCCAGTGTTTCTAGGCTTGATTTTCACAGCTTTCATGACTTTCTTTTACTGCTTTAACAAACACCAATATCACCTACCCTTGGATTTACCATAACATTTTCAACACATAGGCCTAGCGAGTATTACACCTTGTATTGGCAATACCAAAGGTGGGAGATAACAAGATTACAAAATGAGGAACATAAAAAAGGCATAGTGAGGCTTACATTTCTTGGAAACTGTGGGGCTTCAGAATGGTTTGGCATGATCCTATCACTTTGGTAATAGATTGATTGTCATATATGAAGTAATTCCTATACAGTATGTAATATATAATAGGAAATTATTAAACAAGATCTTGCTTATTTTAGCCAACATTTATAGGTTCATTTGTTTCAATAAATGTTCAGGATTCTTGGTTATAACATATAACTGTGTATGATATATTTAATCTTTCCAATCAGATGTGAAAAAAGACTTTAAGTAATGACATTCTGTAATTGGTTGCTGATATCTATATTTATTATCTGTATTCCTTATGCTTTGTTTCACAGTACTATATGTTGAGCAAGGTGTAGATTACAAACTGTAGTTAAGTGACTAGGATAGTCCCAATGACTGGATGATGACTACTAATCCACGTACCATTATTTAGACTATTCTGGGCAAGGTAAGTGCTAAAAGTATACAGTAAGTTTTAGATTGATATTGAGATTGTCAGTGATATAAAATAAGTGTTACATTAAAATTCATATTTGGTAAAACTAAAATAGTCATCAGTAGGGACTCATCGTGATGTTCGTGTCAGTCATTGATGCGTGAATGGAACTTTATCTTTTTTAACATCAATGGCCATTAAACATTAGTATTTAAGAGTTTTTTCTGTTAGCTCCATTTGTCCACAATATAAAATACTTGTAGCTAGCATTGAATTGAGCTGTCAGCCTGAACAAACAGAAATTATATGTTATCCTTGTGCCTTCAAACTACTGTCTCTATTTCTCTAAACTTTTCCCAATTGACTGACTCTTTTACTCATCAGGATTGCTATTTTTTTTTTCAACAAAACTACATTTTCTTATTTCATTATTACTCCATTACATTTTTCATATCACCACTTATTACTTAATTATTATTACCATTCATTTTTTCAATATCTATGTTATGAAAAGTCTACCAATAATATTTCAGGAACACATTTTAACAATTTCTGTTTTCTCTTATTTTGATATTGCCCTAGCACATCTTAACCACACCCTAGAAATAACTGTTATTTGAATTGTTTCATATTGAATTTTATGTCAACCTTTTATAAAGGAGGTCCTATTGAACACCGTTGGAAAAAAATCTTGTACTCTTAATAACATCCTCACGTATACAGTCGTCTACCACTCGTATTGAAATATTTTTTGCATTGGAAAAACAGACATAATTCCAGTCTGTCATCTCTGCTTTAACTTCAAATAACAATTTTTTTTTTGATAAATGTAATGCCCTTCTTACCCCTCCCTTATCACACCTACAAGTTATTATCAGTGCCTAAGATCTTGATTCCAAATTCCATGACAAGATTGAAAACATACAATATTAAATGGTATCATCTTCCTGCTTAATTCCTTCCTTCACCCCTCTTGAACATTATCTTTGTTCAAATGCCAAAACAAATAATTAGTAATTATTATTTTCTTATATTCCAACTCTTCTACCTCTTCTCCTGTGCTTACAAAGTAGTTTACTGTTGTCATGCCAACCTTTACTACAATATGTAATATCTCTATCTACTATCTTTTCATCATTATTCATGCTTGCATTGATACTACTATTTTGACTACATTTTCTCTCAAATTACTGTTCTATCTCTCAGCTCCTTAATTCTTGAAGCTGCTTGAGATATATGCCTACACACACCTCACACAATTTTTTTGTCTAACACAACCTACTGGACCAACACCAGTTTGAATGTTGTTCCCAACAATCCACAGAGACAGCACTGACTAAGGCGATGAATGATTTTATCACTGATAGGTCTAAAGAGTAACATTCAGCTTCTCCAGGTTCTCTCTGCTGTTGACTACTGTTTTCATAAGCACTTTTTTTACTTGAATCTTCAGGAACCTGTCTTCTCCCGGTTGTCAGGAAATAATGACTCTTGGACTCTGGGTCCACCTTCTCTCTGCTATTAGTTGGACTACTGCAAGGTTCATTCTTACCCTTTCTCTGTTATCTATCTACTAGCTACCAGACCATCAAAATGATGGAACAACATAACAGTAATGTCAGTGTCAGGATCCTGGCTTAATACCTCATCTTCAGTGACCCACTCTGCTGGCATGGAAGCTGCACGCTGTGTATGCTTGACTCTGGAATCTCCTGATTAATGAGGCCTACACAGGACAATTTCAGGGCATTCTCTAAGTGATCTCTATTATCGCTTAGAAAATGACTCTACATTGCTCTGTGTGTAGGGGCCATAGCGATGCATGACCCAATGTGTCACTATCACATGGAAGATCCAGCATGCTGGATAAATTTACCTAATTGCCGGTCAGGGCCGGTGTTCTCACCAGAGAACACTGGCCCTGACAGATCGTTCAGCACATATTGCTGACACATTGCTGTGTGCTGAGCGATCTTGCTGAGCAATCCTGAGTGATCTACATTGTTCAGATGGCTCAGCAACATCTCCCACGTGTGTAGGCCCCTTATTCCACCTGGGAGAGTTCCCTGTGTAATCAATCTGCAGCTGACAGGGAAACACTGCACATGGAGTGCTCTATTCATAGACACAAGCTTGCTGCTTACAGATCACATGACAGTAGTGGCCAGTCAGCATACAGTTCTCTTCCAGCAACTCCCCTGCCTGTCAAAACTCTGTGCTATAAAAGGGAGCCAATTTGCCCAGGACAGGTAACTGAACAACAGCACACTTTCAGCAGTGTGCACTGCTATAAAGTCTTCACTTGCTGCAGTTTTGGCTTCTGAAGTAAGGTACCCAGTTTGGAACACTCCCAGTCCAGTACCCAACCCAGTAAAGGTTCTGAGTCCAGCACCCAGCCTGGTAAACCTTCTAAGTCCGGTACCCAGCCCAGTAACCTCCTAAGTCTAACATCCAGCCCGGTAACTTCCTAAGTCTGATACCCATCCCGGTAACCGCCTAATTCCGATGTCCAGCCTGGAAACCTCCTAAGTCCAGTAGCCTGCCCAGTAACCTCCTATTTCCGGTACCCAGACCGACACTCTCACAGTCTGGTACCCAGTTCCGAATACCCCTTAGCCTGGTATCCAGCACGTCATTCTCCTTAGTCCGGTACCCAGTCCAGTATACTCATAAGTCCGGGACCCAGTGAAGTATTCATCTGAGACCGATACACAGCCCAGTATACTCCAGTGGCCAGTACCCAGTCCGGTACACTCCCGAGACTGGTACATAGTCCGGTATACTAAGAGGTCCGGTACCCATCCGGCTTTCATCTGTTCTCATTCAGGTTTAGTTCACCTACGACTCAGCATCCCTTAACAAAATCCCAGATGCTGCCTTCATCTCCAGCTGTGTCATTCGGTGACGTCTGGGACCTGTTGAGTATCCAAGTCTCTGTGGGGTAACCCTCACCACCTTACCAAATGGCAGTTCTTACTGCTACCCACAACTTATGTGAAGGAGCTATATCCAACCACCTCACTTATTGCTTACTATATCCAATGCTACTTTCAACCATAGTACTGACTCCCTTATAGTCTGTGACACCAGCCGGGACAGTCAGATTAGTGCTCCCGAATGGAGTAACATACGAATGGCACCATTGGGCACCATCTAGTTGTTGTTGTTATTGTGCAAAACACTTGCTTTCACCTCATAGAGGTGAGGAGCAACAATAATTCTAATCTTAGAACTAAAAAACTCCATTGGTATGCAGATGATAGAAGATTTTACTGCTCCTTTCCATCTACTGAATTATTTTTTATCATTTCATCTCAAAATCCATCTTTCCTAAATATTTAGTAATATTCATGCCAAATATTAAAAAATGAGGGTTGTTTTTCCCTGGCTAGATGTAATCTGGTTTATAATTAGGTTTGTGTAAATCCAGAGGTAAGACTATAATGTTTCCATGTTGTTTGCTTTACCAATTCATTTACTTAATTGAGCTGTAAAACAATAAAATGGGCATCCAAGTTACTGTATATAAACAGTGGAATAGTGGCACTCAGAGTCTGTCAATTGATTTAAGATGCTTTATGGCTCCTTTTCCAATGTTTCAAGATTTAACCCGTCATCTTCATTAAGTCCTGAAAAACAAAGCATTTTTAGTTTAGTGATGACTCTGAGTGTCGCCATTCTGCTGTTGTATATTTCTGGTTTGCATCACTTAAAAAGCACTGCAACAGCATACTGGCTGATTGTCAATGTGCAGGATTGTTTACTGTATGTGTGCGTGTATATATAGATATATACTGTAAATATATGTGTATAATCTATATATATGTCTAGTGTCCATGAGTCTCCAAAAAACTACCATCTGCTGGCAGAGAGTGAAACTACATCTCTTTCTCACACATGCACAAACACAGAAGGTAGCAGACTAGCTTTCGAAGCTTTTACTTGGAGCGGGCTTAGTAGTAAATAAATTTATATATATATACACATATACTGTAAGTGTTCCGTTGATGCACGGCACTCTATAATGTAATGCAAAGAAATGTTTTCCATAGAAAAGCTCACATATTGGAATAGACAAGCCGCATAGTCAACACAGTGTTTCCGGGCCTCACAGGGCACCTTGTCAGGGCAAACGATCAGTAGTGAAATGAGCAATATAAGACTCATTTCAGCCACTACTGGTCATTTGTCCCGACGCAGGGGCCCTGCAAGGCCCGGAAACGCTGTGTTGACAAATCGTCTTGGCTATGTCCATAGCATTTCTATGGAATACATTTTTTGTATTATATTATGGAGTGCCCTGCATCAATGAAAAGCAAGCTGACTGCAGTATATCAGCATGCCAATATATATAGGACCCCAAACTTGTATTACGTAGAATAAAAATACAACATTATGAGGCCCATTTACTGTTTATTGCAGTTTAGTCTCGATAAACAGAATTTAGTATAGCTACTATTTAGGAAATAATAAATTAATTTTAATATTTTAAAAGTTATATTCAAGGTCAGACACTCCAATAGTAGTGCATCCCAGCAAAGTGTACACTTTACAGATCAGTTTACTTAATTCTGCAGACCTACTGGACATGTGTGGTCATTACACAGCGTATGCAGCAGTGGCCATTCCCAATAAATTGTGTGATTTGTATCCCATAGACTTCAATGGCTAACACTATCGCTATTGCAAAGGGAAACAGGGAAAGCACAGCTGATATCTTTAAGTTTTGCTGCAGAACTCCTGTAATTCTTTCAAAAGTTTGGGGTCTCTAAGAAATGTCCATATTTTTGATAGAAAATCACAGTTTTTTCAATGAAGATAACATTAAATTAATTAGAAATACACTCTATACATGGTTAATGTGGTAAATGACTATACTGGCTGCAAACGTCTGGTTTTTAAAGGAATATCTTCATAGGTGCATATTTATTGCAACATTTTATTGCTTATGAATGCACACAAGAATACTGACCATGCTATTCCCTTATTCCATCCCATTGATCCACTATATAAAACTTCTGCAATACCAACTTATTAATTACCTTAAGTGTATGTAACATGCTCTGTGTTGAGCAGGATTAATTAAAGTGAGAGCAGATTTAGTGTACCAGCAGCTAAATGGTTTGCTCATCCGCAGCCCATATGTTGGAAAAATAGGAGTGATTTCTGTCATCTTTTAAGATAAAATGGCACACTAATCTGATTTGCATAATCATTTCCTAAGATCTGTCCAATATTCTTAATGCATATGCTGTGAATGCCAAGGAGACAGACCCCAGCTAGCTGCTGGAGAGGAGGAGGACCCACCATCTAAATGGCGTATGTATGGGAGTAGGGGAGTTAGGAAAGGGGAGGTTAGGATGGATCAGTGCGGGTCCCAAGGAGAGTGGAGGCCATGTACTTGGCAAAGGGAAGGATCAGGCCGAATTGGTTGATGGAAACAAGGCCTTAATAACTCTTGGACAAGCCTCTATTTTTTCTGGAACCCCCACTACAGCTGTCATATGGGAAGAAAAGCTTATTCCATCAATTACACATTTAGTATTCACATGGAGGCCACTATGCAGATGAAATAAAGAATACTGACCTCTTTCCTAAGAGTCTAATCATTCTTCCTTTTCTTTTTTTCTTTTGTTTCCCCCTCCTCCTCCCACTGTGTCCAATCAAACCTCACCTGACTAGGGGGCACAAATAAGTAAAAACAAAACCTGACAGATCCTTGTCACTGCCAGGCCCCTAGACTTCAGCCTAGTCAGTCTTATGGATAATATGGCCCAGAGTGGGACACAGGTCCAAGATACTAGTACATTAGAATCTTCACTACTACCAATTTGTAATTAAGCTGTAAATGTACTTACCTTATCTTCTCAGAGTAATTCTGGGAGAATTTGGTCCTCGATAGCCCACTACACTAGGGAAGGGAGCAAGATCCCAGAGTCCCAAAGAACTGTCTACTGTTTTAGGAGATTTAAAGAGACACCCCCGCCCCCCACCCTATGGTATTAAATAATGTTTTGTGTTAATGAGTTGTTATTTCCAGATACATCACATTTCTTTATGTAACTACAGTATTAATCTAGGATCATGTTGCCCACCTTATAACCCTGGGTGTGTGCCCTGCCAGCCAATCCTAAATTCATATGACACTCTTCATTATAATTAATATAATAAGAATTTCACATTTACCCCTTAGCCTCCATCACCCCTTGCTTAAAGGGATATTCTCAGATTTATATACTAGTTTACTTTTAACTAAACTTCCCAATACATTAAAACATGAAACTCAATGGACTAGAGACTTGAGAGACCCACCAGATGGGGCCTCTTGGTCAACCATACGCGAGAGGGTCTCCAAAGCTTCTATCTCCTCAGCAATTAAGGAAAACACCTATAAAATCTATTATAGGTGCTATTTGGTCCCGTCCCACTACATATTCTGAATGCGGCAAGATGCTTAATTGCCAAATACTAGAAATGTGAGGACCCTCCACCATTTCAACAATTATTGAACAAAATTTGGTATGTTGCGGTCATGGAGAGAATCAGAATCAGCATATCTCCATGACACATCCCATACATTTTTATTTCTAAGGGGTGCCTGGTTTACATTTAACACCCTGACCCCTTATACATCAATACCAACTAGCTTTTCAGACCTTTTAATTTAGTCAATCTAGGATTTATATTTTATTTGAAAATAGCTATTTTTGGCTTGCATTTTTTTCCCGTACTCGTACTACTAGTTTCACATTTATTACTACCACTGTCAATCCTCTCTCTCTACAGTATCGTATACTTTTACACCCTTGTTCCTCTTGACATATTGGTGAAAATGTGTATACTGTATATTTAAATGTATCTGACTGAACCTTGTGCAAGTTGAGTTTTTTCATGAGTGCACCTATTCATCACATGTTCAGGAAGCAAATGCATTAAATATTACATAAAACACTTAATGCTCATTTGGTTACTGCAAGCCAGCTATGCTTGTTCAGTATATAATAATGGTTGCCACAGAATAGGAAAAACAGGTAATTGGATATTTCTAGTTTATTTTTATTTTAATAAAATGTATTTATTTAAAATTTCTTATACAGGTTGAGTATCCCGTATTCAAAATGCTCGGGACCAGGAGAATTTTGGATAACGGATTATTCCGTATTTTGGAATATTTTAATATTTCAATTATGTATTTTGAAGTATCTTGCATGTATGCTGTATAAACACATAAAATACACACAAATATATTTTATTACCACATAAAATACACACAAATATATTTTATTTGTTCAAAAAACAAGGTTTCAAAACATGAAACAAAATTTCTGTACTATCTCAGATATTGAATTTGAATGCCAAGCAATCATTTTCTTGCACATATATAGTGCCAGTTACATATCATGTCACCAGTGATGCTGTTACAAATGTCCTCAGTGAGTTTTTAGCAAAAAAATATATATTTTTTCACTTTCTGGAATGTATGGTTTTCGGAATAATTCGGATAACGGATACTCGGATACGGGATACTCAACCTGTATAGCGCAGCATGTTCCGTTGCACTTTACAACTGGAACCTCACAATGAACCACCAAATGTGATTCCAATTTTCTCATTGTATTTTGCATATTTTCCAAAGTACAAATAAAGGTAGCTAAAGTCCCAGTGTGTCCGGGAAATGTGCAGCCCATGAGGGGTTCTTTCTCTCTGTGTTTAACAAATGGATACATGATTAAACTGTTCATAAATGATTGTAATTAGTAAAGCCTTATCCTTATGTTATATGCCAGTCTTTTTTTTCTCCATCACCCTTCATGGCAAAATCAATAGTCCAACCATGAAAAAAATAATACAGGTGGGGAAATTTATTAAGAATACGAATACGAAAATTCTTATTCTTAATACAAATGCATATTACGAATTCGTATTCCGGAGGAAAATTTACTAATCAGTCATATTTGACTGATTAGTATTTTCCGATGGCGTATGTAAATACTTACATGGATCTTTCTAATAAAACACTTTCTTGCAAATTGCTACTGCCGTTGCTGCTCTTATTTATTTATTTATTAACAGTTTCTTATATAGCGCACACATATTCCGCAGCACTTTACAGAGAATAGTTGAATTACACCATCCGTGATGCTCTTTGATTTGTCTCTGGAAAATTAGCATACAAAAAATATGCTCTTCAACCTTAATACATTGATTGCACTTTCCGCATAACATTTAGATCAGTTCTCAATATCTTTACCCTGTTTTTATAAGTTTACTCAAATCAAACAGTTTCAAATCAAAACTTAAACTAATTACAGTACATAGTTTCTTATGTCAACTTTTTTCATGTAAACGTATGGGCTTCAATAGGATGTAGTACCATGCTAACAATCACAATGGTAGTTGACACTACATTAACAGCTATTATGATAACATTGTTGAAATGTCGATATTCTGAACAATGTGGAATTTAGGGTTAGGCTATTGGAGTGGAGGGTTAAGATTAGGCTGCAGGAGAGAGAGTCAGGCTTATATATCAGGGTAATGCTGGGCAGTACGGATGCTGTAATGGTTAGCATTACTGCCTCAAAGCACTGAGGTCATAGGTTCAATTCCCACCATGGCCCTAACTGTGTGGAGTTTGTATATTCTCCCTCTGCTTGCGTGGGTTTCCTCCAGGTAATCCGGTTTCCTCCCACAATCCAAAAATATACTGGTAGGTTAATTGGCTTCCAACAAAAATTAACCCTAGAATGTCTGTGTGTGCGTGTACATGTGGTAGGGAATATAGATTATAAGCCCCAATGGTGCAGGGACTGATGTGAATGTTCAAATATTCTCTGTAAAGTGCTGTGGAATATGTATGCGCTATATAAGAAACTGTTAATAAGTAAATAATAATAAAATGCTGCCCATACATTTATGCAATTGGATGCGATATGACATCGAAGTCCCATTGCATCTAATCGCATCTTATGGTGCCCTCTTCCAGCCCCAGCTTCCAGATGTTGCATGCCATCTGCGCATGTGGTTAAAAACCACATGCGATTGCTCCTGCAATTCAATAAAAATGTGCAGCACATACTATCTATCGATACGACATTTGACGGCGGACCTGCACGTCGTGTCACATGGTCCCTAAAATGAGCATACAATCATTCGAATTATTGAACAGATGTGGTCAAAATCAAATGATTGCATGAAAAATCTCATATGTGTATGGGCTACATATGAGTTAGGGATAAATAAGTGTGCTCACCATTAGGACTGCTTTATGAGATGGCTTTATGAGATGGAACTTTGTGTCAGCTGAATGCCATAGCCGCAAGAGTATGTATGTCATTTTTTAATCATGTCGACATTTGATCAGTGTCCGTACGATGAATATGGACATGGTCAATGTTGACATGTCACCATGCTGTATTTCAACATCTCATCATTTTGCCAAGATGAAACATCATACAGAAAGGCACTGAAGGCTGATGCATATTTTTTTAAATTAAAAAATATCTACATACTGTATGCCATTCACTACAGTACTCACTCAGTTACATTTGTTCAAACTCAATAATTAGGTGTTATAAAGATTGTCTAGGGAAGGCCACTCTTTTTTCTAAAATTAAGATTTTCTTGAAAGATATATCAAATGCAATATCATAAGTTTCACCATTCGATCATGTCCATCCTATGCCCTACTCATTATTAACTCCATCTAAATAAGTCCAAGCTAACCTGCAGTGCTTATTCAATATATTTATGATTTGCTTAAATGCATGCTAGTGAGATAGAGAGAAAATTGCCCCCACTGCCTAAAATAAATGTATCACATTCCTATAACAGGCAATTTTACATTTTGGGTTATATTGGACCATTTATTATTATTTCCACTTATTATGAATTCTTTAAATCTCCTCCTTTATTCATATTTCTGAATTCCCTACATCCAAATCATTACTTTATCTTTGGTTTATTTAAAAAAACTATTATGTCAACTATATTTATCTGTACATAAACCACTATTTGTTTTCCTAGTTTAATAAACTCTTTTTTTTCTTGAAAGTCTTCAAATGAACAGAACAAAATGCACTTGTCCAACTTTTTGTCCAACAAGTTGGACCTGATTGACTCGAGATTTATCCTATGTGCAGGAGAATCAATCTCTTGCAATCTCTTGGTTACACCCAATGGCACGGGATTGTGCATTGGGTCCTACACATCGGGCACATCAGATTTTGTCAGATAAATTGACCCAATCCACCTGAATTGGGTCAAATCTGACAAACTCTCACAAGTGTAAGGGGCCCTATCTAACAGATTTTATAAAAAGTTATCTATCTAACACATTTTATAAAAAGTTATCTATTATATAGATTTTATAAAAATTGGTTCTGCATAAAAAATGTTGTGATAATTGGCAGATACTTTATCCTATTTATAGTAAATACTTTTGTATCTTTTTAAGACCATACTTTTATTTTTATTTTATTATTTAACTAATTATTTTAAAATACACTAAACATAGAAACATAGAATTTAATGTCAGATAAGTACCACGTGGCTCCTTTAGTTTGCCCATTTGCCCATTTAACATCTACTTTAAAGAGTAGTAATGAATAAACTCTAAATTTAAAAAAAAAAACTTAATTACATTATCTGCAGTAAATTGTATAAATACAAAAATATGTTTTGTATATTGCTGTCTTCTGCAATAATAATGATAAAAATCATATTAATAACAATACTGCAATCAATTATACATGCAACCTATGACCAACTCTGTCAAATGCAAATAATGTAGTTAATTGTATTAAGATTGCATAACAAGGAAATGATAGGTGTCTTAAAAGTTTTTTATTAATAGGATATATTTACCTTCCTGATTCCTGTTCCAGTTTTGGAAATAGAATCATCAATGTAGCCCAATTAACAAAAATAAGGGCGAGTCATTTCCTGTTTCAAAAAGTTAATGATTACTCTTATTGAAAATGAAATGGAGAATATATTTATGTCATAATTCATCAAGTTTATATTGTAACTGTTATAAGCTTCAAACAGGAAAATATATGCAATGTTTGTTTTCCAAGTGGCTGACCTCCCTCTATAAATGTTGACAGATGCCTTTAAATATAACAGTTGTGACGCCATGCTTTATGAAAATTGATTTTATTGTCAACAAGAAACAGATGGGGTCAAGGAACAGGATGTTTAACTGTAACTGCTAGTATTTTTCATAGAAAATCTGGCAGCTGACTGATGGGTATATTTATTAAAATTGTCTGTGTTATGGCAAGCAGTTACTAAAAAGGAAACTAAAAATTAAAATAAAATTAGATTTGATGAGAGAAAAAAAAATATATATATATATACACACAATTCCAGAGATGGGCAATCACCAAAGTACAGTAATTGAAAGCAATGTAGATTTACTCACAGGTAATGGAAGAACATAGTCAATGTTTCAGTCCACTTAGGACCGTCTTCAATACCAAATTAACAAGTAACCACAGCCATGCAGGTTCAAATCTCATATTTGAACCTGCATGGCTGTAGTTACTTGTTGATTTGGTCCTGAAGACGGTCCTAAGTGGACCACAACACAGACTATGATTATGTTCCACTACCTGTGAATAAATCTAGACTGCTTTCAATTGCTTTGGTGAGTGCCCATCTCTGAAATTGTATATTTTAGATGTTTATCATCTTTAGCACCCCCCAGTTGTGTACTCTATACGTGACACTCTGGATTGGATATATGTATATATCATCATCTATATATAGTGTCCATGAGTCTCCGAAACACTGCCAGCAGCTTTATTTTTAATTGAGAGTGTCCTTGGCTGTGTGTTTGGTATCATTGTCTTGCTGAAATGTCCACCCTCTTTTTATCTTTAACTTTCTTGTAAATCGCCCTAGATTTTTATCAAGAATGTCTTGGTACATTTTTCCATCCACTCTTCAGCCATATGCAGTAGACCAGTACCGTACACTGAAAAAAAGCCCCACACCATGATGTTCCCACCTCCTAACTTTACTGTTAATATGATGTTTATGGGGTTATGTGTGTTGCCATTTCTTCTCCAAACAAAGGACCTTATTCAGGTCCATACGCTCATGCGAATTTGCATGCAAGCTTGATATTTTGCGTATGTGCAGCCGCATTTCTGCTCATGTGTATACGCCGGGTGCGTGTGGCCACGACGAACAAGCTGTTTGCCGGGAGCACGCACCCAACATTGCGGGCAGTTGGTGGGGGACGGCGGGCAAGGGACACACCCATGGGAACGCCCAGTGTTTCATGGGCATTCCCACAAAAATGCTGGCCGTTCCCATGGTAATCGCCAGGTGATGTGGGCACCGGAGGCTGGCAGCTGATATCACCGGATGTCAGCTGCCCGCCCATTTCAGTCTGAAATTGCATGAATATATAAGTGACCTGAGAGTCACTTTATGTATGTGTGCACGCATCAAATCTTTTGATGGTCAGCGACCATCTAAAGAGGTGGGTGTTCCCACAGTTAAACACCCATTCACAGCCAGTGCGTACGCATACATGCTGCGAATGAGCCAGGCCACCACTCGCAAAGCTGGATTTGGTGGACTCCCAAGGCTGCGAATCCGCAGCCTTGTGAATCAACCAGAATAACCCCCATAGTGTGTATTATGGCATTCAGAGAGTTCAATTTTGGTCTCATCTAACCAGACTATGAGGGTTATTCTGGTTTATGATGTCAGCTGCCCGCCCCCAGTGCCCACGTCGCCCATCGATCACCATAGGAATGCCCACCGTTTTCATGGGAACACCCATGAAATGCTGAGAGTTCCCATGGGCGAGTCAACTGGCCTGCCGCCCACCCGCCCCTACCCATGAGGTGTTTTTTGTGTGACACCTTGGAAGTGAGATACCTTTATATAGGCCATCAGCTAGGACTGAACCAGCTTATTCTAATTTGCACTAAAAATGATCAGGATTGCTTTCTAATTACTGATAGATTTCAGCTGGTATCTTGGATCCCCATGTATTTTTGCACCTCCCTTTCTTCAGACCCAGCACCAGAGAGATGAAGCCCTCTGCTGCCAGTGTTGGGGATCACGGGGAGGAAGCCCATCACTGAGGGTCAGGAGAAGGATGCCTGGCGGGGATCACAGGGAGGAGGGCAGGCTCGGGGCCTGGAAGGAGGAGGAGACCTGCCAACAGATGGGGAAAAAGCCCAGTGCCTGTAGATCAGCGGAGGAGGCCCACAGATGGGAAGAGGAGGCCTGTGGCAGAGGATCATGGACAAGAGGCCCAGCACCAGGGATTGGGAGGAGAAGGCTCGGCACTGGAGAGAAAGAGCACAGCCGGAGGAAAACATCACTAACTGCTTTAAATGAGGGGGAAGGGGGGGGATTAGCATCCACAAAGTAATGGCTTTCACAAAACTTTCAAGCCCCTTCTATGCTCTCTTTCCTCTACCCCACCTTCTCTTCCTCTGCAACCCACCCGCTCATCCTCTATCCCCACCCTCTCTTCCTCAGAAACCCCGCTCTCATCCTCTACCCCCACCATCTCCTCCTCTGAATCCTCCCCTTTCCTCTCCTCCTCTACAAATACATGTTTCTCTTGCAATTAGGGTTAGTGTTAGGAGCAGACTTTGGTTAACATTTAAATTTTACCAGTGCCCAATTCAGACCTGAAGCTGCTGTGCGAAGTCACATAGCAGACAATTATCTTTAGACTGTGCATGCATGCCCACCCCTGTTGTAGCTCCTCCCACCTTTGCCTCCCAGCATTCACCAATGCTCCCTGTGTGAAAGGGGGCCCTGCCATTTTTTTCAGTCCTGGACCCCACGATTTCTGATGGCAGCCCGGGTAAAAAGTGCAATTTGGTGCGATGTGGTGCGAGATTATGACACAGAAAAGTGCGATTTAATGCGCCGGTCATGTGCGAGTTTTGGACCAACCAGAATGTGATTTACAACACTGCCTCTGCATGCCAAAAACCCCCTAAACTATTGGCCCACCTAAGTCCCCTACATTATGCATCACACTCCCTATATAAAGGGGCACTGGCGCCATTTTAATCTTTGATAGGGAGTAAGGAGCATGGAGAGGGGAGAAGTGGTTTCAGTGAGAGGACAGAGCAGTGGAAGGGGAGTTGGAAGAGGCAGCAGGGGGCCAGTCACACCCAGCACTACCAGAGGAGCCAGGGGGAGAGGCAGCAGAGGTATGCTGAGAGGCAGCAGTGGTAGCAGTGGCAGAGGGAGAGGCAGCAGTGTGGCAGGCCTCATGGCCACAGCAAGGCCTGCACAGGAGGAGCAGTCCCAGATGGAGGAGGTGGAGGATCCTCTGGCATCCCCATCACAGTCTCTCACCCAGGATGTGTTCATCACCCAGACAGAGGAGGAGGCCCACATCTCAGAGGTCGACTGGGGTGAAGTGAGGGTAGATGGAGGTGAGGAGGAGGAGGAGGGGGAGACTGGCCTGGAGGAGGTGGCGGTCATGGCCAGTGGCCGCACCCAAAGTGGCCGCAAGGTCAGATTCGCATATGAGGAGAATGTGGCATTAGTGAGGGCCATGCTACCCGTGTATGACCGGCTGATGGGGATACACCATCATAAGAGCACTGTACAGCGTAAGAGGGCCATGTGGCTGGCCATTACTCAGGCCGTCAATGCAGTGAGCAACCACAAGCACTCTGTGAAAAATTTCAAGAAGCGCTTCAATGACATTAAGGGACACCTGAAGGCCAAAATGGGCGCTGAGATTAAAGAAGCTAATTGCACTGGGGGAGGACCTGCCAAACAAGTTGCATTTACCAGTTATGAGAAGAAACTGAGGAGAATCTGATGTATGTGCGCCACAACTGCTTTAAAGCAAGTAACACATGAGTGAAATGCTTTGAGAAAGTGGCTTGTGATACCCCAAGGACCATGAGGTCACAGACTGAGTGGAGCCTGTGGCGAAGTAGTAGAGGGCACACATTAATTTCTACAGCCCAGACACTGCATAGTTCCCCCCCCCACCCCCCATAAGGGTCCAAATCATCTCTCACCTGCTCATATAAGTCCAACAGGTTAATGCGGTTCAGCCGAAACATCCCCACAACCTGTTGATCCGAGAGGGAGTCCAGGTACAGCCTAGCACGATACATACATGATACATGCAGTAGTCGGGGTACCTGGATCTGACGCGCAGCTTCCTCCCTCGTCCTGCGCAGCTCCTCCAAATGGGCATAATCACATAGAGCCAACTCCAAACTACTCTGCAAAATCTCCATCTCTGAAACCCTCACAGGTGTCCTTAATGATGTTGGGGTATATGTGGGGGAGTTTCTGATTAAAAATGAGGACACCTTTGATCAAATTAACCGTTAGTGCACTTGACCAAAGTTAGTTGTGGGCCAAATCGCCAATCAGAACCTGGTCTGAGAAAAGTGTGATTTATATCGACCAAAAAAATGCAATTTCCGTTTGCGCATGCCATTAAATAAGCGATTTGTATACTTTTCTGTGCGAAAACATCTGGATGCAAATTAAGTGCGATTTTTTTACGCACTTTTAGAAAGTGCGCTTTATCGCCAAAAAAATGCGAAAAACGGGCCGTTACGCACCCTATTAAATGTGCAATTTGGCCAAAAAATGCGAAAAAATTATAAATCGCTGTTTTTATGTGAAAATATCGCAAAAATACACCAATCGACTCCTATTAAATGTCACCCAACATATCTTAGAAATGTCTCCTTTGAACCATGTGACTAAGGTGCATATTTGCAGCCATTATCATCCAGCATAATATCCTACTTAAGCAATATGGTTGTGTTCAACATATATGAGCAAATTATACACAGTATATGGGCTCAAAAATCTTTAGAAAGTAACACTTTACTGCAAGTGAGGATATATGTAAAGAGAAGATGTCAAAAACAGTTTCATTTTGTAATTCCACACATGCTATTTGCAAACTTTCTGATTGCCATGTGACAAATTTATTTAGATGACGGTTTTGCATACTGCACAGTTCTTTATCTGATTAGATAGTACTGATTGCATTTACCTAGCAAAATAGTATTTAAAAAAAATTGGTTTCTAAGCTTGCCTACATTTCAGCTGTCACATCCTTTGAAAAATGTAAATGAAAATTCTCTGTTCTACAGAAGTAACAAGGACAATGACTGTAGTGGGCTGAAAAAACATATATGTCTGATTTGTATTTATATGCAAACTCCATGGTTTATGTACAAATCCAATGTTTGGGTGTCTGTGTAGATGCAAGTTCCATTGTGTGCAGAATGAGACCTACAGTCCCACATTTAGATGCAGCATTAACACGCTGGACTGTTTGGGGGGTAAACTGTGGCACCATCAACCAGCACCATCCTGGGACGGGCCCAGGGTCTGCGTCGTTGGGTGCAAACTCCCTGGACCTGAATGTCCGGATGCTATGCCCAATATGAATTAGCCTCAACTCACACAGACTGACCAGGATCTGATATCATCACATGTCATAACTGGTGGTCGCAACGGTGTTCCAATGCTGCGTCCTCGGGTGATCTCCTACAGTCACCTCCGGCTGCGTTTGCATTTTATTTTTATTGAATTGTTGCTGTACAATTCCCTAAACATTGTAAATCAGGCCCAGAGATTAGTGAAATGGAAATGAATCACTTGGATTGTAATTATTATATTTTATTGTAGCTTGGACCACTACGTTTTTCTAAGCATGTATTAATACATTTATATTTAAGACATTTACATGGGGGAAGCTCTACCAACTTACTCATGGTGCTAATTTTTACAGTATATTTTTCTTCCCATTTCCTTGTCTTTTCCTAGATATTTGTAGATCATTTAGACTTGGTTTTCAATGTATCCATACAGTAAATTCATATACAGTTAGGGATGCCAATCCCAGGGCATTTTTTCAATCCCGGGATTGAAAAATGCTCAATCCCGGGATTGGCATCCCCATAAGTCCCATGGACATCCCCACACCAGCCGATACGCACATTTTCTTACATTAGCGAGCGGGCGGGAGGTTTGGAGGTGCACGGTGCCTCCCAGCAAGTGCACCTCCTCAGCAGACAGCAGGCGGAGGCAGGCGGTTGGGCGGCCAGGAGTGGGTTTGGAGGTGCACGGTGCCTCCCGGCAAGTGCACCTACTCAGCAGACAGCAGGCGGAGGCAGGCGGGCGGGCGGACGGAGGAGAGGAGGAGAAGAGGCAGGCGGGCGGGCAGAGTAGAAGAGTGGGCGGAGAGTGGTTGAGGTGTGGCCTGCGCAGCATGACCTCTACTGTCACGCTACGTAGGCCGCACACCGGGTGCTCAGACGCTGCCCGGAATTAGCCCGAAATCCCGGGATTGGATACTCCAATCCCGGGATTGAAATCCCAGACTTTTTGAGGCCAAATCCCGGGATCACGCCAATCCCGATCCCGGGATTGGCCACCCTATATACAGTATATATCACCTAGAAAGTGTTTTTATAGAAACTTTATTTTTAAGCATCAATTAAATATCCTCATTTTACAGTTTACCTTATGGATGTATTATTTACTGTTACCCAGGCTCTATAAGAAACATTCATTTACAGTATTTGTTTCTATGTAACTAGTGTTATTACTTTTATTGGCAGTTGTTATTGGATGGGCACACGTGAGTGTGTAAATATTTTCATACATATTTGAATTCGGCCAGTGTTTACTTGACTATGTCACAGAATGGCAGGAAGGAAATAAAACTGTAAAAATCCTATTAAGGTAGGAACCAAACAATATGACCCAACATGTTTGGCAACAGAAAGACAGCTAAAGAGCAACTCACATATTTCCATGTTTTGCTTCCTGCTTGATTCTATTGTTAAAACAATTGACACTTAAGTCCATCATATAAACCAAAGCCTATATTATGTTGCCCTATGTTTCAGACTTCTTGGAACAACTTCTATTTAAAGTAACAATTTACAAAGCAGTTTATGTAGTATATTTCATGCATATACTGTATATGGTAAATTCATGTAATGCTGCAGTACTACCAAAATCTCTAATGCGGCTGTATAGCGAAAGGCGGCATTCTGACTGCCAGGATGCTGACTGCATCCCCTTTTGAATATGTAACACCCATACATACTTCTACTACAATTTATAAATGAGAAAGAGGGTAAAAGTGGAAAGAAAAAAGGAGTGTACAGAATAAAGAGGGAGATTGAGAATACCCTGGGAAGTGCAAGATGAAGATGGAGGTAGAGACAGGGGAAAGAAGGAGAAAAGAAGGAAAGTTCTAGAGGGGACAGAGATAAAGATAGGGGGAGTGTTACAGGATTAGCAGAGAAGTGGCAGAGAGCCAGAATAAGAGGGAAAATAGAGGGGGGGGGGGGGGAGAGAAACATGGGGAAAAAGTTGTATGGGGAAGGGGCATAAAGAGAAAAATAAACCATATCTTGGATTGTGCTTATGAATCATGAGTCTAAACTGATAGTATAAATTCATTTCTGTAATATTTATAGACATAACATATTGCTCTAATTCCTATGCAAAGACAGCGTGTAAGACTTTTAGAACAAATCCTAAAACTTTCCAAGGTACTTATATGTTAGTTGGGCGCCCACTAAGCTATTTGCTTAGTTTTCCGCATACGCTCGCCACGCTTCGGGCTCGGTGGCTCGCTGCGCTCGCTACACTATATAAAATAAACTCCATGCCAACATGGATAGTGGGGGTCTGAGCGTACTAACTATAGTGGGCGCCCAACTAACAAACATATAAGTACCCTTTCCAATAACTGATCTTTCTATTTCTGTTTTCAAATCACAATAGTCAGTTAATACCTAATTTACATACCAGCCAATCAGTTTGTCTCTTACAAGTTATGGAGTCTAAGTTTTATTTGTGTCAAGTATACAACCATATGTAGGTCAAGTAGTTTTCACATTTGCTAAATCTTTTGGAAAGCTGATGTTTCCTAAATGGCCGCAGTTGTGAATAGATTTGTCCTGTTTAACTTAACCAGTTCTTCAGCAGCTGTTATGCAGAGGTTCACCCTGTGCCTTGCCGTGACTGACAACTTTTATTGGTGGCAAAATTTCTCAGCTCCGTTTTCTGTTATACTTTGAAAAAAAACTGTTTTACTTGAATACGATGATCTCATGGCGGAAATTCAGCTTTTCTCCCAAAGAAAGGGGCTCCATTGTGATGGTAACAGAGAGCCCTTACAATCAGCTGTGAGTTTCCTCTACTTACACATGAATAAAAAAACAGTGTCAGGAATTGACTGAGATCCAACAGGGCTTTAACTCAAGCAGCACAAAAAAGCTATTTAGCTAGCAACAAAACACTACAGACACATTTACTCTTAGGTAATGCTGACATAATTTTGAGAAATAATTCCCAGTTATCTCAGCCATTTGTTTTTCAGTTGGCGAATTTAAGTCTTAAATGTGACCAGTATATTGATTTGTAACCTTAACATGGAGACATTTTGTCTCACAAATCAGTGGGCTCTAAGGGTAATAAAAACCTTGTTCTTGGTAATGTAGTCTTGCTGGATCATTACTTTTATCTCCCTAAAAAGTACTACTGAGTAAACATTCATCAGTGTTTATTCAAACTTATAGCATACAGTCTCCTAAAGTGGGAAATAAACTTACAGCGGGTCATGTCAAAAGAGTCAATTGATTACATTTATTATAACTTAATCTTCAAACGTACATGCATTATGCATTCAATTAGTATATTTTGTATTGTTTATATTTATCAAAATTAGGGATGAGGAGGTTTGGATCTCCGAGAGCCAAACCCCCTGAACTTCCAGATCCAAGCAAGAATCTAAGTCTGGCTCGGGTTTTTCCCGCCAGATTTGGATCCCAGACCAAGGCAAAACATCACCGTCCTGCTGTCGGATTCCTGCAGGTTTTGGATCCTATATAAGTCCCCGCCGATCTGCTCCATCTTCACTCTAGAATTAGAGAGGGAGCATGACAGACCTGTGTTTGCATGTGTATGGTTTGGCATTGGGTGCAGTTGCAGTCCGGGGTGTTGCCTGTCTGCTGTGCGGTCAGTCCAGGGGTGCTCCCTATCTAATTCCATAGGGTGTTGCCTGTTTGCTGTTTGTTTCTGCTGTGTGATTCTCCTGGGGTGCTGTCTATGCTATACAAGTCATGGGGTGCTGCCTATCTGCTGTATAATTTGAGGAGTGCTGCGCCTCGGCCCTAAAATTCCAGGGGTGCTGCCCTATAAATTCAGGGGTACTGCCCTATAACACCAGGGATTAGGCCCTCTGCTGTAAAGTCCAGAGGTACTGCCCTATAAATCCAGGGGTACTGCCCTATAACTCCAGGGGTGCTGTCCTATAATTCCAAGGGTGCTGCCCTATAATTCCTGGGGTTAGGCCCCTATGCTGTATACGTCCATGGATGCTGCCCTATAAGTCCTGGGGGCTGCTCAGTAAGTCTAAGGGTCCTGCCCTATAATTCAAGGGGTACTGCCCTATAAGACCAGTGGTTAGGCCCCTGTGCCATATAAGTCCAGAGGTGCTGCCCTATAAATCCTGGGGTGCTGCCCTATCAATCCAGGAGTGCTGGCCTATAAAACCAGGGTTGCTGCACTATAAATCCAGTGGTTATGCCTTATAACTCATGGGGTGCTGCCCTATAAGTGTATGGGTGAGACCCCTCTGCCCTAAAAGTCAAGTGGTGCTGCCCCGTGCTTTTGTATTTAAGTGCAGTGCTGGTGTCCTGTGCTGCCATACATAATCTAGTGGTGCTTCCCTATGCTGCCATATATAACTCTGGTGATGCTGCACTGTGCTGCCGTTTAAAATTCTAGTGGTGCTGCTGTATATAAGTCCAGTGGTGCTGTCCCTGTGCTTAGTGGTGCTGCTCTGTGCTGCTGTAAATTACAGGGGTGCTGTCCTGGGGTGCTGTGCAGGGGTACAGGGGTCATAAACTAAAAGTTAGTTTGAAGACAGACAGACTGGAGTACAATCTGGACTAGTATAAAGGCCCCCATACACTACGCCTACTTGTCCTAAGGACATGTCGGCCTAATGTCGGCCCCGACTTCCCCTGAGCTCCCCCGGCAGCTCCTGATATGATTTAGCACTTGATGTGCCATTTTTTACATGTGATAAATCGGATCGATTTATCACATGTAAATCCGGGGGAGCTGTGGGAGAGCAGGGTCTGGGGGAGCTTGCAGGCGGGGGGGGGGGGGGGGGGGGGGGGGGCGCGTCAGGGTCCGTCTGGGGGAGCGGGGACCAGAGACCGGAGAGCAGGGTCCGGTCCGGTCCATGTGTGATGAGAGAGGGTAGTCACCTAGCGGCAGGAGAGGTGGTGGGGAGCGGGGTCCAGTCCAGCTGCAGGAGGGGAGCACGTCCAGCTGAGACTAGGTAGCAGCAGCTGCAGGCGGGGAGCACGGAGCGCACGGCGCATAACAGAGTCCGGGTAGCGGCGAGCGGGAGAATAGGAAACATCCTATTCAAAAAACTGGGCGGGCAGGGCGGACGCTGATTGGCTGAGCTCTCGGCCAATCAGCGTCCGCCCAGTCTTTTGAATAGGATGTTTCCTATTCTCCCGCTCGCCGCTACCCGGACTCTGTTATTATGCGCCGTGCGCTCCGTCTCCAGTCCACACACTAGCTCACTACCCCTCCTGCAGCTGGACCGGACCCCACTCCCCGCCACCTCTCCTGCCACTAGGTGAATACCCTCTCTCATCACACATGGACCGGACCCTGCTCTCCGGTCCCCACGCCCACAGACCAGCTCAATGCTGGCTGCACATAAGATTTATCTTATGTGCAGACCGTCCGACATCCAGATCTGATCCGATGCGCACAGGACCGCGCATCGGATCAGATTGGATGTCATACCCTACACGATTTGGGCAATTTCACCCGATTTCTCAGCCCAATCCTCCAGAATCGGGTGAAATCTGGCCCAAATCATGTAGTGTATGGGGGCCTTAAGATAACCTTGTCAACTGAAGATGCAGTAATTAGTCCAGGAGCAACACTAAAGGAGCATGAGTGCTGCCTTGTCTGTCATATCAGTAAAGTGGTGCTGCTAAATCTTGTGGATGAAATTATTGGTTTCGGCCCCCACAAATAAAGAGACAATTCCTCTCTCCCTGCACAAAATGGTTAACATCCGTATCTTAACAGACTATTAATTTGTCCCCTCTGTACTATGTTGAGGTAATTGCTGGTAATGGTTTTACTTGTGCAAATTCATTTTGATGAACATAATGTTTTCCACATTTTGGGAAGTAACCTCATATGCCGATCGCTGACAAGCTTCTCAAGCTTCTCTGCGCTAAAATCTCTTTCTGGGTACACACTGGAGGGGGGCACCTACAGTATGTAAAATCAAACCAGTTTGTGCAAGGACCTCAAAATTGGCTCCATTTCCTGCCATTATATTATACACGGAAATTCTAACATGCCTACTTAGATGCTGTTACAAATAATACTCTATCATTCTTTAAATGGTGACATCATCATATGCACTGGCAGTAGACATTTCAGTAATTGTAGCGTATGTGTTTGCAAAATCTAATTTACCTGGCAGTTGCCACAGAAAATAAAGAAGGAGATGTTGTCATGTCACATTCCGCTTAAGCTGACAATTTTCTCACCTACAGCTCTTTGCATCTCTGCAGATTTGTGTCAATCGGAAATAAGATACAGGCTTAAACCTGGGATCATGTACGGTGGCCAAAATATATTGTTCTGATTTCAACTAATTGACAACCCTTTCCGGGACACGGACAGCATCCCTGGCCTTTTTAAAATACATTTTGCACCGCCATCATATTGATTGTGTGAACAAAACATGGGACGTGTTGGAATTTGCCCAGATGTAATGAGCTTCCAACACTGGTGGCATTGTCAGATAGAGCAGCAAGGACTGTATAGTGGTTAGCATTACTGCTTCACAGCACTGAGGTCATGGATTAAATTCCTATCATGTCCCTAACTGTGAGGAGATTGTATATTCTTGCCGTGCTTGTGTGGGTTTCCACCGGGTACCCAAGTTTACCCCCACAATCCACAAATATACTGGGCCGTTACTTGGCTCCCAACATAACTCATCCCTTCAATGAATGTGTTTGCATATAATACATTGGTAAGGGAATATATACAATAAGCTCCACTGGGGCAGTGACTGATGTGAATGTACAAATTGTCTTTGTAAAGCACTGCAGAATATGTGTGCACTATCTATAAAAACAACTGGTAATGAATGCAAATAAATAAATCTCACATATCCCCAGGAGAGTCCAAGTGGGGTAAGCCTTTGTGCAATGATGTCCCTTAGTATTTCTGAGAGTTTCTAAGCTTTCTCCTCTTACTAAAACCAGTGATACCCAGTATAGCCTGTATATACACTGTTTAAAAAAATAAAGGGAAGACTTAAACAACACAATGTAAATCCAAGTCAATCACACTTCTGTGAAATCGAATTGTCCACTTGGAAAGCAACACTGATTGACAATCAATTTTGCATGCTGTTGGGCAAATGGAATAGACAACAGGTGGAAATTATAGGCAATTAACAAGACACCCCCAATAAAGGAGTTGTTCTGCAGGTGGTGAACACAGACCACTTCTCAGCTGCTATGCTTTCTGGCTGATGTTTTGGTCACTTTTGAAAGCTGGTGGTACTTTCACTCTAATGGTAGCATGAGACAGAGTCTACAAACCACAGAAGGGGCTCAGGTAGTGCAGCTCATCCAAAATGGCACATCAATGCAAGCTGTGGCAAGAAGGTTTGCTGTGTCTGTCAGCGTAGTGTCCAGATAATGGAGGCGCTACCAGAAGACAGTCCGGTACATCAGGAGACATGGAGGAGGCCATAGGAGGGCAACAACCCAGCAGCAGCACCGCTACCTCCACCTTTGTGCAAGGAGGAACAGGAGGAGCACTGCCAGAGCCCTGCAAAATGACCTCCAGCAGGCCGCAAATGTGCATGTGTCTACTCATATGGTCAGAAACAGACTCCATGAGGGTGGTATGAGGGCCTGACATCCATAGGTGGGGGTTGTGCTTACAGCCCAACACCATGCAGAAAGTTTGGCATTTGCCAGAGAACACCAAGATTGGCAACTCGCCACTGGCGCCTTGTGCTCTACACAGATGAAAGCAGGTTCACACTGAGCATGTGGCAGATGTGACAGAGTCTGGAGACGCCAAGGAGAACGTTCTGCTGCCTGCAACATCCTCCAGCATGACCAGTTTGGCAGTGGGTCAGTAATGGTTTGGGGTGGCATTTATTTGGAGGGCCACACAGCCCTCCATGTGCTCGCCAGAGGTAGCCTGACTGCCATTAGGTACTGAGATGAGATCCTCAGACCCCTTGTGAGACCATATGCTGGTGCGGTTGGCCCTGGGTTCCACCTAATGCAAGACAATGCTAGACCTCATGTGGCTGGAGTGTGTCAGCAGTTCCTGGAAGACGAACGCATTGATGCTATTGACTGGCCCGCCTGTTCCCCAGACCTGAATCCACTTGAGCACATCTTGGACATCATGTCGTGCTCCATCCACCAACGCCACATTGCACCACAGACTGTCCAGGAGTTGGCGGATGCTTTAATCCAGGTTTAGGAGGAAATCCCTCAGGAGACCATCCGTCACCTCATCAGGAGCATGCCCAGGTGTTGTAGGGAGGTCATACAGGCACATGGAGGCCACACACACACTACTGAGTCTCATTTTGACTTGTTTTAAGGACATTACATCAAAGTTGGATCAGCCCGTAGTGGGTTTTTCCACTTTAATTTTGAGTGTGATTCCAAATCCAGATCTCCATGGGTTAATAAATTTGATTTCCATTGATAATTTTTGTGTGATTTTGTTGTCAGCACATTTAACTATGTAAAGAACAAGTATTTGAGTAATTCATTCAGATCTAGGATGTGTTGTTTTAGTGTACCCTTTATTTTGTGTGTGAGACGCAAGCGCATCCCAGTTCAGTGTAGCCCCTGTCCGCTGGCGCTCAGCAAAGAGGGGAGGCTCTAGCGAGCCCCGGCCAGTATATATACAGTATATATATATATATATATATATTGGAATAATATAGGCAGCAGATGGCCCTAGATGTCAATTGCTGAAAATACGTTACATGTGTAATAGTACAAACACAACAGGTGCTCTTTGCTGTTAGTAAATTGCACATAGAAAATACAATTATTTGACATGCAGCATTATACTGTATCATTACTTTCTATGGCTATTGTTTATATTGTACAATTGGTACATCAGTGGTCTTTCGGGGAAGGTGGGATTTCTTTAGTCTCTTCTGTTATATAAAAAGATTATATAGTAGATTTCATATATAAATAGTGGAAATGTCCTTCAAACACTACAGACCACATGTAGCAAGCAATGCAGAAAATATTATATATTGTACCTCATTCTGAGCACCCACAATAATAGTCGCAATTGCAAAAGTGAACTTAACCCTACAGGTCTGTTGGTTGAAGAATTCATTACAGATTTATTTGTCTGATACAACTGTCAGTCTTTATTTTGTCAACTACAGTAACTCAGTGTGCGTATTTCTGTTTTTCAAGCACACAAGCTCGGTCAGCTTGCATGCCAGTCCTTTAGAAAGTGTTCTAAAATGTAATACATAACATAAATTTGACATACAGTGCAAAAAAAATAAAAAAAATTTGTATGGACAGTTTGCAGAGATGTATATATGTGGCATGGGTCAGACATAAAATTAGGAACCTCAGTCCCCCCATTCAGCCCAGTGCCCCCCCTTCTCATTGGCATATCTATAATGGGTGCAGTATGTCAACACACACACTGCACCCTTGTTAATTACTTACATATTGGAGTGACACTTTAAATCTACAGCTGTGTCAAAAATCACCAGGAAATTGGCTGCTGCACAATACTGATTAATTACAAGACATGGCAGGCGCCATGTTTCCATAGACCTTTACAATACTTTGCCATAGAGAGAAGGGAGCCACTGCAGAGTCCACATTAGCCCCTTTGTCTATTAAACCACCCAGTGGCGTAACTAAAAATTTTGCTCCCCCCAGCCAAAATGTCGTCTGGCGCCCCCCCCCCCTCCCCCTCCCCCTCCCCCTGAATTGTATACATATATATATCTATATATCTATATATATATATATCTATATATATATACACACACACAAGGAGACTGTCACTGCTGGGGCCAGAGCAGACAGGGAAAGTATGAGGGGAGGAAAATACGAGATGGGGCGGAGCCACGTGTACCTGGGTGTTGTAGTAGGGGCTGGGGTGGCTGTCATATGGCCACCGCTGAGCAGACAGCAGCACTCTCCCCCTGCCCAGCCCGACTCACGCCGTCGCCACTCGCCGCTTCTGCAGTGCTACCCCTCCGGCGGTCGTTTGAAATATGGCTCCAGTTCGTGAGCCAATCGGAGCTCACGTCCCTTCAGCCAATCACCGCGGCTGCAGGAACATGAGTTCTGATTGGCTGGCGGACGGAGTTACATTTCTATTAGCCGCAGGCGCTGTCTAGGACTAGGCTGCACTGAGAAGCCTGTAAGCTAAGCGGCCTGTGCGGCAGCGGCAGGCGGCGCGCCAGCGGGCGCACGCAGCAGAAAGTAAGTTTTAAAAAAAACCCACCCGCTCGTTTTGACACATAGTGCGCCGGCCGGGAGCCGGCGCCCACGCAGCCCCCGCTCCCCCAAGCAGTGGCGGGGGCTGCCTTACACAAGCTACGCCCCTGAAACCACCCCTGCCCCTACTCCATCTTAGCTCTCCCACACTCATCTCATTGGTCCTCCATCCCATCCAGCCAAGCGATCCCCCATATGCTGTCCCCCAGAGAAAGAGCTGATGGTAATGATGGGTCCTTTCACATTTAGATGGATTAGTGGTGGTGTGATTGCATAGCTGTCTCTGCACACATTTGGATGTTTACATTTATTTCCGAGCATGGAAAGTCCACCTCATGTGCATTTCTGAATCAGGCCATAATGTAGGAGAGCTGCTGGGGGGACTCAGGGAAAATGAGGGCTAACTTGTCCTTAGGGCAAGGTCGGCCTAATGTATGGGGGCCTTAAGTGTTTAGTTGTTACATGAAATGGTTGAACATAATTGTCCCCAACTAATGCAGGCTGACTGCAGTGAGCAGCTTTCCAGGACAGGCATTTATTTGCAATGAACTTAAATCCTGATCAAGGTAGCAAAGATTTTCATCTTAATCCTAAACCTTCGTGCAACATACTGATCCATCTGTAATTACTGCTCTAGAGGTATACAAAATATCCTTTATATTCATCTCTGGTTTTGGTTGAGTAAATGCATTTAATAAGCAATCATATTAGGGGTAATTCTGGGGTAATTATATGGTACTGATTCCAAATATGACATCAGCTCTTGTAGATTGGCTCTAATCTTATAATACACAAGAAAAACACGGTACTCTTTACCTAGAACGGCGCCCGCGATTGGCATCGCGGGCGTCGGGGGTAAAAAATCACGGGCATCGCGGGTACATAAAAAACGGGTGCGACGCGATGCCCACGATGCCCGCGATTTTCCCATAGGGATCAATGTTAAAACTGTGATTGGACGCGATTTTACTGTTAAATGCCTCAATGCCCGCGATTTGGCCATAGGAAACAATGTTAAATGGGCCACAGAGCCCTAATAGTGCCCTTGAACTGTGAAATGGCCCCCACAATTGTTAACGCCACCCCACGATCAACGTCAACCCGAAGCGTGGCGAGCGTAGCGAGCCCGCGGTACGCATCCTCCGACCTTTTCATACCCCCACTATCCACGTCGGCGTGGAGTTGAGAATAGAATAGTGTGGCGAGCGCATCGAGCCACCGTGCCCGAAGCGTGGCGAGCGCAGCAAGCCCCGCGAGGGGACGCGGATACCTTCACAGGTAAATGCATCCCTTCGCGGGCTTCACAGGTGTCCGCGTCGCCATGGACACCTGGGAAGCCCGCGAGGGGACGCGTATAACTGTGAAGGTATCCGCGTCCCCTCGCGGGGCGCGCTGCGCTCGCCACGCTTCGGGCTCGGTGGCTCGCTGCGCTCGCCACACTATTCTATTCTCAACTCCACGCCGACGTGGATAGTGGGGGTATGAAAAGGTCGGAGGACGCGTACCGCCGCCCCTCGTGGGCTCGCTGCGCTCGCCACGCTTCGGGTTGACGTTGATCGTGGGGTGGCGTTAACAATTGTGGGGGCCATTTCAGACTTCACGGTGACTATTTGGGCTCTGTAGCCCATTTAACATTGTTTCCTATGTAAAAATTGCGGTCACTGAGGCATTGAACACTAAAATCGCGTCCAATCTCACTTTTAACATTGGTCCCTATGGGAAATCGCGGCCATCGCGGGCATCGCATCGCACCCGTTTTTTAGTGCATTCGATGGTCGCGATGGTCGCGATGGGCGCCGTTCTAGGTAAAGAGCACCAAAACCACAATAAACCATGTGAGTTGCTTTACTATCAACTGCCAACTGACAGAGACGATCACTTATATATGGAGGAGGAATATTTTATCATTAAGTTAACAGTTAGGACAGTGGTTCTCAAACTGTAGGTCCTGACTCCAAAGTTGGTCCCGAGTGCTCAGCATGGGGTCGCGACTCCATCTTGCTGACCATCAGACTGATGACTTTTCTAATCTCAGTCAGTGATTCAAGGAGTCTGGAAATCTGTTGAATTGTCTGTTATTGTACACTCCTCTTATCCTTTTGTGCCTACACAATGCTGCCATGTATGTGCTGTCTGCTGACTACACATGTGACGTGATGGCCTTCTGCAGTCACTTGCTGGGGTCCTGTCATTTTTATTGTCTGATGGGGTCCCAGAGCAATATAGCTGAGGACCCCTGCTCTAGAATATTAATGTATCTCACTTTTAGAATGTTCCAGTAGATTTTTATATGCACACATTATAGCCATATTCTAATATCCATTAGCTCAATTCGTAAAGCTGACTATTTTGGTTTGACTGTTTTTTCCTGTCAATTACTGTATAGTTGATAGAGAGGTGTCTATTTTACCAGTGAATAACCAAAGAAACTGCTACAGTATATGAGGACCTGATGTAAGAATACATGTAAGCATTGTTGGATGTGTTACTGAGCAAATGGTGATCGTATAAATGGGAGGTTCTACATCACATAAACAAACCTTTATGTGAATAGAACACATACCCAAACACTAAGAATTAGGGGGATATCCAATCCTGGGTCACGACTGTTAAGCTGGCCTGACAGCCATGACCCTGTCCCGTTCTCGGCTGGCTCCACTGTGAATCGGCAGGCGGGATTCAATGTGCCATCTGTCGAATGCTGAAAAGGGGACATGGCCATGAGATTTGCTGTGGAATGTCGATCTGCGGTTGTGAGCTCAACAATCTCACCAGAACTGCTTCTAAAGTTGGGCCCGTTCTGCCGAGATTCCTGTTCAATGCTGTTGGGAAAGACAGCATTGAATAGGGCCCCGCCGCTATTTTCCCCATTGGGAATAGCAGCAGAAGATTGAATACCCCCCATAGTGTGAGTACCATACTAGACTACAAACCACAGGAGGTGATTTTAAAGTAAATTAACTGAATACCATCTTTTATGGAGAGTAACACTATATACTTCTTTTTATTAGTGTATCATCATTATATTTTTCAAACATACTACCCTATATGTATTTATTTGTTTACTTATATATGTACATTTGCAATGGAGGCCAAAAGAGGGAGGCAACGGATGGGAAGAAACAGTCAAACAATTGAAAGGTAAAAAGAGAGCATTTATATGCCTTTTTGGTCATGTATCTTTACAATGTGGTGCCTTCTTCATTACTAGTTATATAGTATTTCATGTTCTACACTCCTTGCTTTTGTGATACCTTAAAGGGTGTTCTACTGTACTGTATAAATTATGGCATAAAGAGCAAAATAAACTGTTTTATATAAAAGATAATGGAGTATTGCATAGCAGCTTTTTACATCTTTATAAAATATGCTCCATCATGTTTAAGAGGCACTTCTGTCTGTCTGCAATCTAGAAAATGTTAAATGACATCTGTTTCACCAGTTACTTGATAATAGTTACTGACCTAAGTATGGCAAGTATAGTAGGACTCATCAAGTGCAATGAGCTTGTCATACTCATTAGGCTTACACTGGATAAATCCTCTATTGTATCTCACACTAATAATCCCTTTCCCTCCTTTTGTAAGGAAATTTCACCTATTTACAGTCACTGTATTACTACTAATATATTGCAAGCCATGTACCTACAGTTCTTTGCATAGACTAAGTTCGCAAGCTGTATTCATGCAATCATTTTATTTAACTTTTTGTAAGCTTTAAATTGGGGAATTTAATTATGTTGTGCTTCTATATTACATGTACTATATTAAATATACTACAGTATGTACTAATTGCTACACTGGCAATAATGTATTCTGAATAGGACCCAATCGGCTTTGGGAAAAGCCAACCTGAAAATAGTGGAATCTCAAAAATGTTATTATTGATAAATATACCGTGTTACCCCGATAATTAGACCTACCCCGATAATAAGCCCTACCCCAGATTTGGAACATTTGTCCAAAATAAGCCCTCCCCCGAAAATAAGACCTATGAAATTTCCCATAGATTTTTTTACAGTTGTTAAAGTGTAGCCCTGCTCAGCCCCGCTCAGCCCCGCTCACCTCGCCTGTACGGTAATACCGCGGCTCCCGTTCCCAGGGACGCATTGCGGTAGGCGCGGCATGACGTCACGCCGCGCACATCACGCCGCGCACATCACACGGCTGCTGAACAGTACAGCCTGTGCAGAACACAGCGCCGACGGATGTTTTGGGGCCATCAATACCGTACCGTACGGAGTTCCGGTAAACAAACAGGTTTGGGGTCATCAAGAATGTGGGGGCATGTGGAAGATGGATGACTTGGTTCAATTTTGAGATGGTGGACTGGGGCATGTTTTAAAGGAGCAGTGGGGCATTTTTTTAAAGGAGCAGTGGGGCATTTTTTTAAAGGAGCACTGGGGCATTTTTTAAAGGAGCAATGGGGCATGTTTTAAAGGAGCACTGGGGCACTGGGTCTATTAAAATAAGCCCTCCCCCGAAAATAAGACCTATGGTCTTTTTTGAGTGTCTTATTATCGGGGAAACACGGTATATATATATATATATATATTTATATATATATATATATATATATTATTATTTTTTTTGCAATGTATTACAGTAAGAAGAATTAAGAATGAATAAGTATGTCGTAGGATGCTGGTCTCACTCTGTGTATTGCTCTGTTCCTTCTCTGCCAGCGATGAAAAGCACAGCTGTGACTGACCAACACATATACATTGTCATTATTTCTTTCCCGAACTACACAGAGAATCCCCTCCCCCTCTGTTCTGTCTGATCTAGGAATACAGGAAACCATGGAAACCATCCATTTGGATATGTCAAATGAGCTGGCAGCTTTAAAATATGTATAGATGAGTAGCTTCATTTGAATAAATAGAAAAATATTCATGTTTTCACTTCCAGTGCTTTATTAGATGCACATGCTGGTGATTCCTACGTACCGCAGTGTGTAAGATATTATATTGCCATGAAATCTTGCTGAACTCACACTACAGTTGGTATTCTATATACAGTATCAAGATAAACGGAAACTATAACTGGCTGTACTGTAGTACTAGTTTATAACTTGTGTCACTGGACATAAATATTGTAATTATTAAGAAATATAATACAGTAGATTATATAAATCTAATAACCATAACATGTAAACAGACATCTGCATTTTTCTGCAGTAATGTAAATTTTAAACAAGGTTAAGAAGACCTTTGAGTACAAACAACTGTACAGCGAGAGGTATTGTTTATTTTTTTTAAAACAGGAACTCGGTGACCTTATCCAACCTCCAGCTGCGCCCTGAGAATCTAGGTTAGGGAATACAGTAATAAGATCTTTGTTTGAATGGGATAGGGGAGCCCCCTGCAGGATCTTGTGGTTTACTGAATGTTATTATACTGATTGCCGTTGATAAGGAACTGGAGTATTATTAGGTTGTGATAACCATTATACTAAATAAATATTTGCATATGTAATGACAGTAAGTGTGCACATTCAATGAAACATTGCTCTAACTCGAACTGCATATGACTTTTAAGTGTAATGGTAAATTCTTATATTCTATAATTAGAAAATACATTAAATGTGAGCACATATCTGTAAATCCTTTTATTACTGATGCTCTTAGATGGCCCAGGAAAGCCGCAGGTTTCTTTTTTATGTGACAGGTTTATACAGTGTTGCTGGAAATGCTCCATTAATGGAAAAGCTAGAATTGTATAAATTCTTCATAAGGTAGAAGACAAGCTGACGCTGTGGAATAACACATTGAGACTTCCAGTCCTCCTGCCTACTACACATGATATTTGAATAGCTGTGGCAGGAATCCTACAACTCCCTACAAGGAAAATGCTACTAGACAGCGGAGATATTAAACAGCAGACATAAAGCAGACATGCATTTTTACTTAATAAGCTCATGCTCTCAAGTATTTTATTCTGTCTATAATTGGTCACTGTTGTTTTTAGCGTTAGTATATAATTAACACACATAAACATGTATTATGTAAACTATCCTGGATCTGGCTATGGGACAAAATGCTCACTTAGCAGGTTACCTCCAAGGAAAGTATTAATCTGTCAATGAATGCTCTTAAGCGTGTGGGGCTTTGTACAATGTGGCTTAAGGTGGCCACACATGGTGCGATGTGCACCGTGCATTTTGGACTAGATCACATCTAGTTCTAAATGCATGCGATGTACTAAAGCAGCGTTTGTTTTCAACTAGATGCGATCTAGTCCAGAAAGTAAGGGCAGCACATACATTTTGTGCTATGCAATGTTATGTGCACGGGAGCGCGCATCGAATCACTAGTCAAATACTCTCCATGTGGGGGCACCTGTACTAAGAGTTCCAATTTATCCTGTTAACCCTAGATAGGCCCCTATTTCTCCACTCAAAATGTTTCACTTAAAGGGGTAGATCCTATCAACCCCTTGAGTGGTGGATTTTTCTGGGGTAGGACAAACCTACCTGGGCAGGTATGAATGGTAGTGAGGGAAACGGCAGGGGAGCTGGACAGGAGGGGGGTCCCTAGAGGTGGTGTGCCAGTGGTGCACAGCTGAAGGCACCACTGGCGCATGCCTCCATACTGATGGTATGCCTGGAAATTTTTTGGATCAGCCTGCTGTGGCATACCACCAAAGTGGTTAATTGCGAAGAGTGCGAGGTGCTTTTCCCATGGCGAATAAACGCCAGCATTGGCACCCGATTTTGTAGCCTTGGCAGGCTGGTTTTCCCCTATGGTTGAGTATCCCTTATATGAAATGCTGGGCATTCTCATGTTAATGAGGTATGACAGACAGACGGGGGGAGGGGGGCAGCTGACATCACCAGATGTCAGCTGCCCGCCTACTTCCCCCGGAGCAGACATGCATCTGTAAGGTTTCTCTGAGGCAACCTTACATATGCTTGAGCCTTCATCATCATTTGATGGTTTGCGACCATTGAATGATGGGGCGCTTCGCACCAGGCTGTGAATAGATGTTACAGTGTAACATCAATTCACATGCCCTGCATGTGAAGTTGGTGGACTCGCAAGGCTGAAAAATTGGCAGCCTTGCGAATCAACCAGAATAACCCCCTATGTGTATGTTTCAGGCTTACCATACTATCTCTTTAAACTGTGACACTCATGAATTGCACAGCTAATTAAATCCAGGTGAAATGCAGGCTTGAATTAAGCCGGCCACAGAATCAGTTTTATTCATGAGTGTCATGGTTTAAAGGGAAAGTAAACCAAGTATGCCTAGTAAATTACTGTATGGGGTACTCGCCCATTGGAATACCCAGCATTTCATGGGCGTTCCCATGAAACCACTTGGCGTTCCTATGGTAAATGCTCAGTGACGTGGGCGCCGAGTGTCAGCTGCCTGCCCATTTCACCAAGAATGTACACACATATAGAAGTGACCCGAGGGTTAGTATTTTTGCACTATTTGGTTAGCACAAAATATAATGAACAGTACATGAGAAAATAAATACTGTATATACAGTAGACAAATGTGGGAATCTAAACATAAGTGCTTACTGTATGCATCTTACGGCAAAAATATGGAACGAGTACCCACATTTTGGGATAGCTTTTCATAAGATTTTGGAATATGACTGCTTCATTTGCATCATGCAGCCCAGGGAGCTTCACCCAAGCCAGGTGCCTGTGTGTGTGTGTGGTCATAAGGGTTGGTTTGCAGTCTGTACCCTAGGTCATCCCAAAGGTGCTTAATGAAGTATGGTATCATCTGGACAGAAATTAGCATGCTCAACATGTCAACAGTGGCCATGTCACCATTCATCATGTCTACCCATATTATATGTTATTATGATGAACTGTATCCTGGTATCTTACCTTTTTCTGGTGGCTGCAGTGGATTCAACATCATCTTCTGGGTCCTAAAGGTGATTTCAAGTGCAGATCTGTGATTAGTAAGCATTCGAGTGAGTATTATTCTTGTTATCCCCAACCTTAATCCTCTCATTAGTACCTACTCCCTACCCATCAGAAATCTCAGAATACAATACAAGTATTTCACATAGTAACTTTTCAGATGTTGACATTGTGAACCGGTTGACAGTTTGAGCTTGTTGACCTGGTGTCTGTCGACAGTTTAAACCATGTCATCAATCTGATGACAAGTCGGACCTGATTTCCCCTGCAGCTCCCCGGGAGGGGGACACACAATTAGTCACTTGATGTGCCAAGTTTTGCATATGATACATCGCATGCAATGTATCATATGCAACTCCTGGGGAGCTGCAAGGTGGAGGGATCAGGGGGGCGGAGGACATCGAGTTGGCGGGCGGGGAACGCTGCTAGTAGGGCAGAGGCAGTGGGAAGGGGACGCTGCGGAGGACACTGACACCGAGGCGGTAGTAACGTAGAGCAGGGCAGAGGTAGCCGGGAGCTGTCATTAGTAAAAAAAAGCCCACACAATGAATGGGCAGTCTGTTATTGGCTGACTGGCTGAGAGAGCACTCAGCCAATCACAGGCTGCCCATTCATTGTAGATGGTACAAAAAAGGGCAACTAAAATGGTACATGGCCTACATCACAAAACTTACCCAGGAAGACTAAAAAAAGCTCAATATGTATAGTTTGGAGCAGAGAAGGCAAAGGGGGATATACTACATATAAATATATCAAGCTCCAGGAGGGATAGTTTCAATTGAAGAAAGTATTAGAACAGGAGTGTCACGTTTCGTGTAGCACCCGCTGGAGTGTAACGGAGGCTGGGTGCTTTGATGTAGGGCTGTTGCATGAACGACAGAAGGGAGTGAAGCAATCGGATAAAATAAAACCTTATTTAATAAAGATACTGTGGTACAGGAAATGAATGATGACACATTGATAAACTGTAGGTTCTGATAAATAGTAAAGTCAATAATATACAATGCTTATTGAAGAACTTTGGAGATGATTAATAAATTGAATAATTGAATGACTGTAAGATTGGATGATTGAATGATTGAAAGAAGGATTGGATGATTGGTTGAAGGATTGGATGATTGGATGAAGAATAGCATGATTGGTTGAAGGATTGGATGAAGGATTGGATGATTGGTTGAACGATTGGATAGTTGGATGAAGGATTGGATGATTGGTTGAAGGATTGGATGAAGGATTGGATGATTGGTTGAAGGATTGGATGATTGGATGAAGGATTGGAAGATTGGTTGAAGGATTGGATGATTGGATGAAGGATTAGAAAGATGAAGTCCAGATGAATCTGTGCTGAGTATGATCGTAGCTGCAGGACCAGGGATGACCACAGAGAATAACCGTCAGGAATGAAGAAGAAGATATTACCCCGGGGGGTTAACCTTGTCCTATCCGTATAGGCGGCAGCGGGTTCCGTGATGAAATGGTAGCAGTAAATGATCAGCAGGAGATGGGAGAAGACTTCACCAGAAGCGCAGGGTCTGTAGAGGAAACTAAAGATAGCCAGGAAGGATCAATGATGTGTGCGATTGGACATCATTGTACTGACTGCCGGTCTTGCCTGGCAAGTCAGTATTTGAAGGGTGAGCTGCAAGATGATTGGACGCGTCGGTAACCTCACAGAATGAGCCGTGCAGCATAGGCTTAAGGATCCCAAATGATGGCCGCCGCCGGATGCAGCGACAGAAACCAGCCAGCAGTGTTTGTGCATGGAGGCGCTGCAGCTGGCGTGTCCAGCCAGAGGCCTGACCTGACGCGGACCCATCATGGCGGCTCATACCTCACGCCGCCCAGACCCCGCATGGCATAAGACTGCACACCACCACTGTCACCTGGTGGTGACAAGGCGACGGAACCCAGACAGCCAGCATGGGAATCAGCAGTGGAGGTGAGCGCCAGGGCAGGAGTTAACCTGTCAGAGGTCTGTGCGCTTAGGACAGCACAGAGAGCTAGGGTAGCTGACCTGGTGGTCGTGACAAGGAGTACATGCACTGAAACTGGAGGGAGGTAGGTTCAGGGGAAATCTGAGGAAAATTACCTCACATAAAGGGTAGTGGACAAGTGGAATAGCCTCCTATCAGAGGTGTAAAGGCTAAGACATTAGAGCAATTTAAACTTGCATGGGATAGACATAAGGATATTCTTACAAAAAATAAGAAATAATGATCAAATAGGGTATACGGGTAAAAAGAAAGAAGTTATATGATTAGGTGAGGTGAAAACAGAAAAACACAAATAACTAAATATGGATATGTGTAACGCCGTTTTCTTCTATAGCGCAGTTGATATGGTTATGTAGTGCCTCCACCCCAAGCTGTGTCGGTTTTGCGGAATAGCAATTTCCGATATCTTGATAGTAGTCGCAAGCTATCTGGGTGAGCTTGGGGAATCACCCATAATAATGCCACCGGTTGTTGAGCACTTGAACAATTTATTAACACAACCTACTAAATTACAAATACTGGGGTATAATACACCAACTGGTACGTCTTTGTAACAGATATATATTAATATATAGGTATTTCTCACACCCTCCCTTCACAACATTACAAGTTACTGGCTCTGGGACAAGGTTTCATCCTTCTACAATAACACTTAGGGTGACATTCTATGCTATGCGATTTTCTGTTTTTGGCGTTATTTAGACCACAAAATGGCGATATCGCATTTTTCTGCGAAATCGCCAATTTAACGTGATGCGTTAAGGGACAGAAATCGCATATTTTGTGCGTAAAGGTATGCGGAACAAAAGTGCGAGATTAATTCGCACTTTTATCGCATCCAGATGTTTTCCAATGCAAAACTATACAAACCGCTTATTTAATGCTATGCGCATTTGCAAATCGCACTTTTGCGGTGTCTATTTATCGCACTTTTTTCAGACCTGGTTCTGTTTGGCGCATTTGCACACACCTCATTTTGGTCAAGTGCGCACATGGTTAATTTCAACACAGGTGCCTTCATTATCAATCCCAAACCCCCCTACCTTAACCCCAACATTAATAAGGACACCTGTGAGGGTTTAATTCATGTAGATTTGTATGACTATTTTAAAATTGGTTATCTGTCATGTGTCCCAATTGGAGGGCAAACGCAGGAGGGAGGAAGGTGGGCAAAAGATGCTGGTTGCCCCCCCCACTACTGGGTACCCCACGTATGTATGGTGCTCACCTGTACCTGGACTACCTGTCGGACCAACAGGTTGTGGGGATGGTTACGCTGAACCCCATTACCCTGTCGGAGTTATATGAGCAGGTGAGAGATGCTTGTGCCCATTTTGTGGGTGCCAACTATGTAGTGTCTGTCCAGCAATAATGAATGTGTGCCCTCTACTATTTGTCCACAGCCTCCACTCAGTCTGTGACCTCATGGGCCTTGGTGCTATCACAGGCCACTTTGTCTAAGAATTGTACTGTACTGTTACTTGCTATAAAGAAGTTGTTGCAGACATACATCACCAGGCGTAGCTTTTCTGGTAAGCACATGTGGCCTGTACTCCAAAATGTACCAGTGTTGGAAGTGTACTCATTAATAAATAATTGACCAGTACCACCGCTTTCCACCCATATTTAACCTAACACCAGTCCACAACAGATGCACATGGTGGTGCTGACCTATCCCTTGCTGATATCTACCTTCTAAGTACTCTTGGTCCATGTAACAATTAAGTTTTCTGTGAAACATGGCTCACTGGTGTTGTGGAACTACATGTTCCAGCATGCCCTGACACACTACAACCATTACAGTCCAAACCATGAGTGTCAGAGCCTGCTGGAAAATGTACATCCATAACCTTTGGCAGCCAAGGAGTTATACCACACTACTTTATTGCAATCCCATAGTCATATACCATTACAATATGTTATAAATCACACATTAATTTATATAGAGAAAAAGACACAAACACAATGGAATGCGGTTTGCAAATTTTACTTGTTATGAAGTAAACCATTCTGCAATGTAACATGTGCAAAATACAAACTGTGGGGCCATGTAGACAGATAGTTGGCCTTTTTTAATGTAGAAACACTGATTTAGCAGCTACCTTCGGCCAGCATCAGGCAGCCCTACACCACTTTTCGAGGCGGAACTAAGCCCACCACGGGTCCTCACACTACGACGGGGTGGGGAAGTGGGGGAGACACTTATTGGGGTGCTGGAGACACTGCTGAGGGTTGAGGTAGTGCCACCTCCCACATTGCCTTCCTGCTGCTGCTGTATTTGTGCCTGCATAGCTAGGAGGGCATTGGTCTGCGCTGTGCATGTGTGGGTTAGGGCTGTAAGACTTTGTGCCAGGCTCCCAATATGGCTATTCTGCTCACGTATTGCAGAAGTTAGTTCTGCAAAACGGCTGTCAAGACTGTTGGCAATGCGCACTTGAGTGCCTACAGCTACCCTTACACTACGGGCCATTTTGCGCAACTGCAGGAAGGTGTCACGCATGTACCCCTGTATATTTCCCATTTGGAGGCTTTGGGAGGCCATGAATTCAAGCTGCTTGTCCTTGAAATTCACCAAGGAGTTAGCTACTTGGGAAGCAGTAGCTGGTGTATGGGGTTGCTGGGTGGTTGGGGGTGGGTTGGGTGGCACCCCACTTGGGGGAAGATCACTCTGGGACGAGCCCGGCATTTCTTCCTCTGCCGCAAAGGTGTCGACCGGATCAAGAATGATGTCCATTTCGTCTAGCACCAGTATTGAAGAATCTGTTTGGTTTGACCCTAGTTGTATAGCACCTGTGGATACAGAGAAGAGGTAAGTACTCATGCATATATAGGCCACACTGTCCTCTATACTGTTTTACATAGGCCTATAGATGGCTGACGCCCATACCTAGGGGTGTTATGCACTTACACATGTACCCCGATACTGCATGCAACAATGACACTATTAATATGTCACATGCCTAGCTCAGATTACACTCATGTCCGTTGCAATGTAGCAGCAGGAGCAGAATGTAGTGTGAGATCTTGTTGATGTGACATGGGTGTGTGTACTGTATGTGTAATGGGGTGTTGTTTAGTCATTTACCTGCTTCCACAGATTCTGCAGCAACGGGCCTTCTTCTCTTAGATGCTGCAGCACTTCGGGACGGACAATCTGTACAAGGAAAGATGGCCAGGCATTATGGACCTTGCAATGGAGATGCATTTTCAGAAAACATGCAGTGAATTCACAATAATGGACAATACCAGATAGAAAAGGGCAGCATTATATCTGGACAACCCTTTGTTTAGTTTTCAGGCCAATCTTTCATTTCAGACTTAGTAGTAAACTAGTGTACACATGACAACTATAGGATATTCGGTGGTTTGTAGGCATGCCAGCTAAACCTCCATTACACCACAGGGTTTTTGTACACATACATGTTAGTCTGCTGCAAAGAATGGTACACTTTTAATCATTCAGATTAGTTGTGGAACTACAAGGGCCAGCATTATCAGCAATTTCAAAGCAGGAGCAGCCATTTTCTTGTGCATGACCTTGCTGGGCTATGTAGTTCCACAGCAGCACTTTACAAAGCATAACAATACAAGTGCACATTACAGGTATAATACATTGGCATGTATGTTACAGTTTGCATGGGGTCACACTTACCAGCTCGCGGTGGCGTTTGGGCCCTGTCGGTATCCGCCACATGCATCCCAGGCAGGACCTCAGGGGGGATGATGCGCTTCAGCTTCACCTCATATGCATTGTAGCTGACAGTGGTGGGGCTTCCTCCTCCAGTCCTGGTGGCCTCCTCCATCTCCAGGGCCATTTTATGCTTCAACTGGCGTTTTATATCGTTGAAGCGCTTCTTCACATTGCTCACCAGGCGCTTGTGATTACTCACAGCGTTCACCGCCTGGGTGATGTCCTTCCATATAGCGCGCTTGCGCTGGGCAGTGGTTTTGTAGTTGCTTTTGCCAAGCAGCCTCTCGTACACTGGCATGATAGCCCTCACAAGTGCCACATTTTCCTCATAGGAAAACCTGACCATGCGGCCACTTTTGGTGCGACCAGCTACCACCTCCTCCTCCTCCTCATTTTCTGCACCAGCCATGTCACCCTCCTCCTCCTCCATGGCAGTGTCTTCCTCCTCCTCACCAGCATCTTCCTCCACCTCTGACATGTGGCCCTCCTGCAGCTGGTGTGGGGTATGGTCTAGGGCTTGGCTGTAGGATGGGGATGCCAGCGGATCCTCCACCTCCTCCTGCTGGGGCTGGACGGCCAGGGTCTGAGCTGAGGCTGGCCTTGCTGTGGCCATGCTGCCTGCCACACTGCTGCCTCTCCCACTTGTCTGGCTGCTGCCAGTGCTCCCTCTGCCAGTGCTCCCTCTGCCAGTGCTCCCTCTGCCAGTGCTCCCTCTGCCACTGGTTCCTCTGCCAGTGCTCCCTCTGCCACTGGTTCCTCTGCCACCAACTCCTCTTCCTGCACAAACGCTTCCACTGCTCCTCTCCATGCTCCTTACTTCCTATCAAAGAGTGAAATGGCGCCAATGCCCCTTTATATAGGGGGTGTGATGCATAATGGAGGGGACATAGGTGGGCCAATAGGTTTGGGGGTTCTTAGTCATGCGGAGACAGGTTTGTAAATCGCACTCCGGTTGGTCCAAAACTCGCACATGACCAGCGGAAGAAATGGCGCGTTTTTCGGACTAAAAATCGCACTTTTTTTATACTAAAAATCGCACTTTTTTATGACTAAAATTCGCCGCAAATCGCAACTCTTCGCACTTTTCAGCCTCAAATGCGCATCACATTAAATAATCGAATTTGGACTGAAAAGTGCGAGTTAGAAAAATGCGATTTGCGGCGATATAGTGTGCGAAATAAACATGCGCATTTAGCGCATAGCATAGAATGTCACCCTTATAGTCATATACCGTATTTGTGGTTCCCCATTAAGGTAGAAGACACTATACCTTTACAATGTATGAATGCTAATAACCTCTATAATACTTAACTATTATTGCGCAATAATCTAATCACTGGTACTTTCAATAAATATGCTCCCCCTGTTCCTTATAGATGATCCCTTAGGCATTCAAGGTTATAAAGTCTGCCTGCCAATCCGTACAATCCATTCAGGTTCTCGCTTCTGGTAAGCAGGAATAGTTTCCTTGGAGAGGTATATACTGGGGATGCAACAATGGTAGGGATGCACCAATGGTAGGTCAGAATTATCCCTGGCAGTGTTATACTGGTTCAAAATAACATCTATATAGTGCCGTTGTAGCAATAACCCAAGTTTATTCAGGATAGTTCCTATTTGGATGCAGTCTAGACTCAGCGTCCCCTGGCTCTGGTAGAACCGGGTTTAGCTCGGTGTCATAATCCAAAATCGTTACCGGACTAACTTAGTTTCTTCCTATGCAGCTGGTCTTGTATCTCTGTTACCGTGACTACGGCCTCTATCTCCTTACTCCTGATGCCAATGATAATAATATGCTCTACGCACAAATTCTCCGGCACTAGTGTCTTTATAGCGGTACTGTTCCTGCACTAGCTTCCCCAGGCTGCGTCGCCGGGTTTAGCTGCTTGTAGTGGGAACTTTAACATATACCATACACTGTCTGCACAAATAGATGCTCACTTGCTAAAGGATGGTCAGCGAGGTGTCCCCTGGCTCCTGCACCGGGTTTAACTCTCCTGATCCGGGTATGTAATAGTTAAAAAGCAAGGAGTATAATATCCTTTACCACCTTCTGTGGTATACACTCTGTCTAGGAATCAGCTGGCAGTGGTGACACTAACTCTGCACCCTCACATGCAGGGATGTCCCCTCAATACACTGTAGGGAGACTGGGATGTGGTTACTTCTGTTTTAATAGTCTGTCTCCCCCTCTCTCTATATATATGCCTGGGCTGCTGTTTAGTCATACAATGCGTGGTTGGGAGCATGCAGGGAAGGGGTTTGCTGACAGATGGGCTGGTCACAAAATATATAAGCCTGCCTTTTTTTGGGGCGGCTATCCACTCACCACCACTCACACAGGTACCCAGGGTCTAAAGCTCTCCCCCAGCTGCACACTTCCTCCTTCTAGAAAAATCTCTCTCTCTCTCTGTACTGGTCAACTGTTTTTTTCTGCAGCACACGCACTCCCCAACTTTATTGAACACTCTCAGGGGCATCCTCAGTCACAGTATTTTTTCTCTCCCCCAACCGCAAATAAAATAGTATAGTCCCTCCATGTTCACACCACTGGGCATGTTCCATCTGAAAGTCTTAAGGGATGTCCCTCCATATATGCACAGTATATGGTGCATCTACAGTCCAGTGGCATTAGTACATAACAGCACATACATAGCAGGGTTATACAATACTATATATATACATAGGGAGGGGTATTACATATGAATATCTGCACTAACTTTATTAGTCAGGGAGTAAAATATATATCAAATAAGTTGGTTATCTAGTACACAATGGGGGTTATTCTAGTTCACTCTTTCTGACAAAATCCTTCTTAGATGGACAAAACCATGTGCACTGCAGGTGGAGCAGATGTGACATGTGCTGGGAGAATTAGATTTGGGTGGGGTTTTACTTCAAAGTGAGATCTATATTGCAGTGTAAAAATAAAGCAGCCAGTATTTACCCTGCACAGAAACAAAATAACTAACCCAAATCAAATTCTCTCTGCACATTTTACATCTGCCCCCCCTGCAGTGCACATGGTTTTATCCATCTAAGAAGGAATTTGTCAGAAAGAGTGAACTAGAATAAACCCCAATATTCTCAGTTTTTGAGGAATTGCTTTGAACAAGCTAATAATTTATTTCTGGGGTTTTTTTGGAACATTTTATACCAAAGAATCTTTTTTTGGGACAGGCCCTTTCCAAATCACTTGTAATAAATATAATTTTACCGAGAAAAAAGCAGTAAATTAATTTAATGTAGAAGAGTGCAGCCCATGAAGTAAAATAAAATAATCAGATTTGATAGATAGGACGCACTTGCACTTTCATACCGGGACTTCTACCCCAAACCTTCTGCGGTGGTGCCGCAGAGCTTACCACTTAAGTCATAGCCCACCGCAACCACACATCAGGGTGAGGTATTCTTTTATCATTGTATGCAAAGAATATATCCGGTTGTGAACTAAAGTGTCCATATGCACTTTGTATGTATAATTTTATTTCTGCAATAAATGTTGTTTTAAATCTTAACAACTCACATTTTGTTTATGAATTTGCGCCAAGCTGTACCATACTTTACATTCACGAGATTGAAGTAACTCAATTTATCCCCATGGTCGGGCAGGAGTGCCTTATACTGTATGTACCTCCCCATTAGTACCAGATCTGGCCATGCAAAGTGGCAAAATACTGCTTTAAGCACACAAAAGGCTACAAGCTGTAATGTGTCCCCCCACAGCTAATAGATGTTAGTTTCTCACCATTAATCTTTTCAAATATTATTGTGTGAAATCTCTAATATTTCTGTCAGCATGAATACACCGCTACTAATGTGGAAAAACTTTAATCTGATAATTATAATTGTAATTTATATGTTTGCAAAAGCAATCTATTGAAATGTTTCATTTGTTTATGACAAATGTATCAAGTTATCATCTATTGTTGAATATTCATATTGCTTCCCCAATCCCTCGCAGAATTACATCTACAATTAGACAATTATTTTAATTTAACTGTTTAACAGAGAAATCAGCATCAGGCAATCTACATGCACCTTTACTTTACATGGAGACCCAGGGAAAATAATAACAACAGTAACAAAATCCTTTATCCGTGAGATATGGTGGCTATTTTTTTTTCACTATAGTATAGAAAAAAACTATAAATGAATTAATGTTTATTCAGTCTGAAGTTAATATGAGAACAAAATTATTTAAATACATGTTGGTTCCAATAATAGAAATTAACACAAAAATTACATAAATTCATGATTCCTGTACAGTACAGTCTGAGGGAGGTGTTTTTTTAAAAGAATATTCATAGACACATTTACATGTCGTCATGGTTATCGTTTCCATCACTATGACATCATACACTTAACAAAAACGTATGCAACATCCACTGATTTTTCTTCTCCGTTCCAATGTTTTGTATGTTTGTTGCTATGCTTGAGATGTCTCCAATAACGTTCTCTCCATAAAACAGTAATATAAATAATCCCCCAGATAATAGTGTATTGCAGAGGTGTCTCCTACATTTTTGGGGGAATGGGCTGCCTCTGGACACAGGCACCCCCCTCCCCCTGTCACCACCGCTGTCGCCACCGTTGCCTCTTCCTGATCCCGGCGCCTGTCCTATGATGACAGGCGCCGGGACATATGTACTGTGCATATTGGCAGCTTCTATTGGGCTGCTTTAACAGCAGCTTATAGAAGTAACCATGGTCCCAGCGCCTGTACAATATAAGTTACAGGCACTGGGACCACCGCGTGCGCAGTACCGATATAGGTGCTGCACATTTGCTTTTTTTGCCCGGCAGCCCGCAACAAGGCTGTGGACATCATTGAACTGGCCACTTCCCTGGTCTCAACCCAGTATACTTATAGCAGCCAGTGTGGGATGATTGGTTGAGCAATTAGCAGGACAGGAGGATGCTCAGGATTGGCTGTGAACAAACAGGTGACTGGAATGGGCATGGCTGCTCCCATGTCCACGGAAGGAGGGAAAACAGTGTTGGTACAGCACATGGTTGAAGCCTATGATAATTGTGGCAGCATGGAAGCCACAGAAGACTGGAGCTGACAGGCAGACATGACAGGCAGGGATTGCTACAGCATCAGGTGACGTCTGGAGACACACTTTAGAGTAATAATATACACAGTGGTGCAAGTAGAAAAAATGTCTTAGTGGTACTGTGGTGCGCGCCGAAGGCGCGCCCCGAAAAATGGGCGTGGTTAGGGGCGTGGTCATATGACACAAGGGGGAGTGACTACATGACAAAACTTTAGAACACTATGACATTTCTGTTTGGGCTTGTGCATTGCATCCTGAACACAAAATGTAGGGGCCAGGATCAAAGTGTAGGAGCCAGACAAACCATAAATAGGGATATTGCACGCCGAAGGCGCGCTGCAAAAATCTACACAGTACTGTATATAACATGTCACACACCCAATATATACCCATACCATAATGCCCATTACACATGCCAAACACCTCAATACCTATTACAAATACAAAAATTACAGACCCTGTACAGAATCAGGACAAGTGGGAGTTCGCAGCTGGCAGCATAACAGTGTAAAGGCCCCCATACACTAGGGCGACTTGTCCTTAGGGCCCAGGTGCAAAAATATGCTTCGGGCCCCCGCCTCCCCCCAATATCATAATGCCCATTACACATTGTCACACACTACAGTACCCATTACACATTATGCCGCACAATGTAGTGCCCATTACACATTGTTGCACACCGTAATGCCCATGACACATTGCCGCACACCGCAGGAGCCATATTTCAAATGTCCTTCAGCACTTATAGAAGTACCTCAGCAACCGAGGAGCTGAGTGCACACCGCACAGAGCCATGGAGGTGGGTTGTGAGTGCCCATACGCTGCTCCCCCCAGGACCCAGCTCTCTTTTGTTTGATAGGTTTACTGTCCACCATTTTAATTCCTTTCTCAGCATAGCAACTCTCAATAGTTGCACAATACCCCTTCCCATCACAGCACAGAACAGAACAGCACTTCTCACCCATTACAGCGGAGCACCCCTCTTCCATCACAGCACCCATTTCCCTTCACAACACAGCACCCATCTCCCATTCTATTACAAGTCTCCCACCACAGCATACCTTTCCCTTCACAGAAGCCACCCTGATCGCAGCACTGCACCCCCATCCTACCACAGCCATCAGCACAGCGCTCCTCACCCATTTCAGCACACATCCATACACTCACCTTAAATTACAATACCCCTTTTTTAACACTCCTTAAAATACCTCCAATCATCCATGCCCCAGGTAGCCTCAACATCACATGGCACATACCCGAACAGCAGCAGAGTAACAGTATACCTCCGTGACCTCTGCGGCGGGACGGGCTGTGGTCTCCTGTGCGCATCCGGCGCAGGCTGCACAAACAGCCGTCTTGGCCCGCACTGAATCTACGGCGCCAGCGGCTGTGACGGCTGTCACTGGGGGCACCAGGGCAGCGGATCGGATCCACAGCAGAGATCCGATCCGTCCATACTCCCTTGCTGCAGCGCAACATCCTATCCGGCCCGCATTAATGGAGATGAAATTTAAGTAAAAGAAAAAAACACGGAGACAGCGGGATGCGGTGCAGATGGCAGCGGGCCCCAAGAACTCCTTGGGCCCCGGTGCGCTGCACCGTCTGCACCGCCGGTAGTTCCGCCCCTGCCCTGGCCTGCATATGCCACTATGCCCCCCAGCACAGTCCACCCCTGATATACAGCGGCGCAGCTGCAGCGGGAAAGCAGGACTTCAAAAAAAAAAAAACGCCCATACAAATGAATGGGAAGCCATTCATTGGCTGAGACCTCTCTCAGCCAATCGCTGATTGGCTGAGAGAGGTCTCAGCCAATGAATGGCTTCCCATTCATTTGTATGGGCGTTTTTAGCAGGAGTGTGAGCGAGGCAGCCTGGGCCGCCCGTGCTGACGCTGTGCCTCGGCTTACAGTCACTGCGCAAACCTGCGCATGCGCAGTGACATGCCGGGATTTTGTTATGGCGGTACGGGGTACCGGCGCAATATGATATAGCGGTACGCCGTACCACCCCGTACCGCCACACTTTCACCCCTGAATATACATCTTATTACCTGGATCATGACACCGTTATTCCATATATACAATTTCACTTTGTAAGGAACATAAATAAAAAAAGCTGATTTATCTACCATGAAACTGTGCTAATATTATTGATTGATTGATTGTGATAGTATTTGTGGACATCAACAATATTGTGTTTCTTCCCTTCTTGTCAATCCTTCCTGTAGCATCTGTAGCTGTTCCTCAGGAAAACTAAAATAACTGTTTGCACCACATTCTCCGAAATTACTGTATGCAGCTCATGGGCCTTACTCTAGTTCACTCTTTCTGACAAAATCGTTCTTAGATGGACAAAACCATGTGCACTGCAGGGGGGGGGGGGGGGGCAGATGTAAAATGTGCAGAGAGAATTAGATTTGGGTGAGTTATTATGTATCTGTGCAGGGTAAATACTGGCTGCTTTATTTTTACACTGCAATATAGATCTCACTTTGAAGTAAAACCCCACCCAAATCTAATTCTCTCTGCACAAGTAACATCGGCCCCACCTGCAGTGCACATGGTTTTGTCCATCTAAGAAGGATTTTGTCAGAAAGAGTGAACTAGAATAAGGCCCCATATGTATTAATGGGAGAAGGAAATGTTCTCATCAAACTATAGACCTGAGTTATTACTGCCGAACATAGTTCTTTAAATTTAAAGCATCCCTTTACCAGTCTGTAACAATGGCCATAGGCACCTAATGGCTGAGATTAAGAAAACAATAAACAAAGCCACACAAACTATTTCGATTTTAGATAAATCTGATGCATACAATTGTGTCTCTCCATAATCACATTAATGTAATAGGTGCACATTTAGGTGCTTCCCTGGTAATGTTACTGAGTGGGGACACTGATCTCTGGGTAGGGTGATCTAAGCCCAAGCATACTTTTAGGTGTCTTTTCAAAAAGCAATGATCCCCACCAACTCAGGGGTTCAGCCTTGGTGCTTACAGTTTGATCAAATCAAGGTAGTTTTCTAAGAAAGAAGCAGAACAAAGTACCACAGCGGACTGCTGACTGGGATCAGGCTTCAGAGGCTTATCTCTGCTTCTTAGTATTCTTTGTTGCTTTTTAAAGGTTATGATAATTTAAATGCATGTCATAAACTCCTCTAAAAATGTTACTTTCTATGTGAATAACAGTACAAACTTAAGTTCTTCTGTTGTTCATTTCCAGTAAAACTATGTTTGGTTATCACTTTTAAGAGAAAAGAAGCATATTCTAGTCAAAGCTGATAAGCCAGAAGAGTTTTCCTGGACCTTGGCTTGCTTACGGCAATATGCTGTAGGACAGTCAGTGTGTCAGTCATTTCTGGACAGTTGCCTCAGAAACCAGTGTTACAAATTACAGTTAGGCTTCTCCTGCCAAGTTCTACAGTATAATGGATTTACAGAATGAAGATTTTCTTTTCCTAACTGTTACTGTATGTTGCTAATGTTCTCTGTAATCAAGCAGGCAGAGGAAAACTACTTTATATACAGTACGAGAGCTAGATCACAGTCACAGTGTCATAGTGTACTGAAACAATAGTAGACCGTCATAACTGGCTGTCAAATTTGGACAGCCGTTTGAAGATATTATTACCTGCTTGGGATGCTTTATATTGGTGAGGGACCTCTTTCAGGCTTCCAAATCATCCACAAGTTATATATTCCTAAAGAACATGAATCTTTATCTAGAACAGTGGTTCTCAAACTATGGGTCCTGACTCCAAAGTGGGTCCTGACCTTCTCAGCATGGATTCACGACTCCATGTTGCCGACCATCAGGCTGATGACTTTTCTAATCTAAGATATACCCCTTTCACATCGCACAAAATTACCAGGTTCACGGCAGTTTCTTGCTGGTTCGACTCAGTAATGCGAGGTGAAAGGGTTACTGGTTACAACTAACCGGTAGCAACAGGGAAATACAAACTGGGTAAAAAGAAGGGTTCTTACCGGTTTGTTGGCATGTTGCTGTGCAGTGTGAATGGGTTAAACGGGTCACACTATGGAGGAGGCAGCGCTTGGAGCAGTGCCAGCTCTAAGCAATGTCTCCTCCCCCACCCCCGATGACGCTCCACTGGGCCCCCACATGACATCAGCGAAACGGCAATAATGCCGGTTCGTTTATGCGACCTGAACAGACTGCATATGCAGGGTTGCACCGTGACTGAACCATTTCAAAGTCCCGCTGCGACCTTGAGTCTAAAAAATCTGCTGAATTGTCTTTTATTTTGTGCCTTCACAATGCTGCCATGTACAGTATGTGCCGTCTGCTGACTACACATGTAATGTGAGGACCTTTTGCAGTAACTTGTTGGGGTCCTGTAATAAATGTTATTGTCTGATGGGGTCCCAGAGCAAAATAGTTTGAGGACCCCTGAACTAGAAGGTTGAATTTGATTGATACTAACCCCTTCCCGACATATGACGTACATTTACGTCATATGTCGGTTGAGGGGGAATCAAGCCAGCTCACGGAGTGAGCTGGCTTGAAAGAGAGCAGATAATGGCTGTATATTACAGCCAGGTCCCTGATCTCACGGCCACGAGCGGCGAGTTCGCCGATCGTGGCCGTTTAACCCTTTAAGCACCGCGGGCAAAGCGACCGCAGTGCTTAAAAAGCTGATCGGAGGGGGGGCGCCCCCCTCCGGTGCCGATCGGGGCCCCCCGCAGCGAGATCGGAGGGTGCCGATCGGTTGCCATGGTAGCCAGGGGTCTAATGTAGACCCCTGTGCTGGCCGTGTCTGCATACCTATCATATCCTGCCTGAGGCAGGATGTAATAGGAAGTGCATAAAATCACTACGTTCAGCCATAGAGCTCTATGGCTGAACCTAGTACAGGCGATCGCGCCCCCTAGTGGTCAAGTACACTAGGGGGCCTTGTAGTAAAAGTAAAAAAAAAAAAAAAAAAAAAGTTTAAAAATAAAAAAAAATAAAAAAATATTAAAAGTTCAAATCACCCCCCTTTCCCCATTTCCCAAATAAAAAAAAATAAAAAATAAAAAAAATAAACATATTTGGTATCGCCGCGTTCCTAAAAGTCCGATCTATTAAAATATAACATTAGTTATCCCGCACGGTTAAAGGCGTAAACGGAAAATAATCCCCAACGCCAAAACTACGCTTTTTGGTCGCATCGCCTACCCCCAAAAAAATAGCTAAAAGAGATCAGAAAGTCGCCCATATCCCATAATGGTATTAATTAAAAAGTACACTTCAGCCTGCAAAAAATGAGCCCTCACCCAGGTCCGTAGGTGGAAAAATAAAAAAGTTATAATCCGCAGAACATGGCGACGCAAATTCGAAAAACCGTAACATTTTCTATTTTTTTTTAGTGGTAAAATGTAACGAAAACTATATAAGTTTGGTATCACCGGAATCGTAACGACCCATAGAATAAAGATAACCCATCATTTTAAACGAAATATGAACTCCAAAAAAACCGTAACCAGCGCAAAATTGTGGAATTGCGTTTTTTTTTCTTTTTACCCCACATTGAATTATTTCCTGATTCCCCAGAATATTATACGGTATAGTAAATGGTACCATTAAAAAGTACAACTTGTCCCGCAAAAAAAAAGCCCTCATGTGTCTATATAGCCGGAAAATTAAAAAAGTTACGCTTATTTGAACGCAAGGAGGAAAAAAAAAAAAATTACCATAAAAGGCAATGTCGGGAAGGGGCTAATAATCTGGATAAAAATCAGTTTTGTCGATGTTTTCAATGTATTTATTTAAATGTATAAATTGTGTATGCTCATTTGAGGATATCTTTTATTTTTTTATATGCTCACTAGTGTACTATAAGAATGTAACCATTGCACTCCTTTTTTTGTTTTATTTTTTTGATCATTTAGAATTGCTAATTTTACCTTATTTGGTGCTAGCGTTTTTTTCGTATTTGTGCTGTGATAATCTGACCATGTTGTAGCCACCAAAATTAGGATTCCCACTGCATATGGAATTACAGTCGCAAGCTGCACATCCACAAAATGGATACAACACACCTGAATTTGAGTCAACTCTCCCCCATGAACTTCCCAAAATGTTTCCGTCAATAACTTTGCATATAATTCTTCACTGTTACTGCCATGGCAGGATCATTGAGGCACATGTTTAAAATTGCTCTACTGCGTACAACATTGACATTGCATCCATATCAAAATCATAGTCCAACATTTAGCTTGTGTAATATCAGCGCCACTCTTTTAGAATTTCAAAATTAATTGTATTTTATAGACTGTTATTTCCATCCAGGGAATTGCAATATATCGCCAAAGAATGTTTACCATTTGAATTTTTTTTAGCCATTAGGTTATAGCAGGATTAAATAAATTGGTTTTGACAACTATCATTAACAATTTAGTAACTAGTTGTCCATTGTTGCAGCAATCAATGCTCTGGTTATATCCAAGGGGGCCTATAATGGGGCCTACAGACAGGGTGATTTCAGGGCATTCTTCGAAGCCATCTGACTTAATTTGACTCTATCGTTTTGAATATGCCCTTATACCGCTCTGTGTTTAGGGGCCGTACGTTGCTATTGCCCGGCATCTAAGGTCCAGCATGCTGGAAAAATGTAGTTAGATTGCCGGTCAGAGTCAGTGTTCTCACCGGAGCAAGTGGGCCCTGACAGATCGCTTAGCACACAGCACTGACATATCGATGTGCTGCTAAATGATTGGGCTTTGAGGAAATTCATACATCAATTTGCCACACAGTTTGTAATGTCTGGTTTGAGCATGCCATCATGTCCCATGCAACTCTGCTAGCATCAGGCAATGCGGACATGACACATGAGGATACAGGCCCTTATTCTGAATCGGACGGTACGGCCCGCGTGCGGCCGTACCGCCGATGTTTTTAGTCTGCACATGCGCAGAGGTCAATCTGCGCATGTGCAGCCCCATTCGCCGCAGACGTATTTCGTCCGCCGCAAAGGGGGCGTATAGGGGCGTGAGGGGCTTCATACCCTCATTTCCCTATGTATACGCCCCGCGTTTCATGGGCGTTCCCATGCAAACGCGGGGCGTATGCATGCTAATCAGGGTATGACGCCACTGATGGGGGCGGAAAGCTGACGTCGCCAGATGTCAGCTCTCAGCCCCCATACAAGCTATCACACGGACGATTGTCCGTGTGGTCTCAGCTTGCGGGAGCTGCTGTGGCGTGCGGCCCTGCCTTCGATGGTCGACGACCATCGAATGCAGGGGGCAGCTCCCACCATGGTGGAGGCGTACGCCCCACCATTTTTATGCGGATCGCCAGCCGTCCGTGTACGGACGGCCGTGGCGATCCGTCTCGTGGGCGGGGATTGGTTTGTGCGGCCGGAGCACCGTGTGCGGCTCCGGCCGCACCAACCAGAATAAGGGCCACAGTGCGGACCAATCTCTTACATATTTGTCATCTGTTATTTGTCTGTTTGTCCAATATGCATTCAAACACTGTTGCACCAATTTGGACGAAACCAATGCAAGGTGGCTTGATTGGGTCCAGATTAGGCTCACGGCCACTAGACACCCAATCCCAACCATGTGGGGGTCCCGGGTGCCTAAAAAGGGTTGCATCCACTAAACAGAGTGGGTCATGGAAGCAAGATACGGCAAAGTTGCATAATATAAATGGGGTAGAGAACATGGAGTTGAAGAAAAAAAAATGTGGTTAGATCCAGGAGCCGACCACAGAGAGGTGTAAGCTGAGCACACCATGGGCATGTTCAGGGCCTTCCGCTGGATGGATTTGGATGAGAACTTCAGATAACACTAGGCAGCCACCTCCTGGGTCTGTTGGAAGAGCTATCAAGCTTAAAACAAGAGAAGGATAAAGTTCAAGTAATGCTTATTGCACAACAAAACCCGAGCAACGTTGGGTACCTAAGCTAGTTTTATATAACCTATGTGTTGTCTGTATATGGAGCAAAATGGAACCTGTATTGGAAAAAGGCTGTAGCTGCCTCATTGTAGCATTTTGTAAACAGATTATGGAACTCAATTGCATGCAAATATATCAAATTAATGAGTACAGTTTACTGGTGCATCCTAGCTACATCACATTGTGACTTACAGTAGATACATTTTCATTAAAAAAAAATGGTGCAAAACAAAATGCCTAACACTCACAGGACCTGACACCCCAAGAGGGGCTGTGTGGCATGACTACAGCAATGATGTATGAGTGTACATCTGTATAATGACGCATGGTGTCTACCACAAGCTCAATGGACAAAAAAAATCTCACATGCCCCCTGCTGATGGCTTCTTTCAACCTGCATTAATCGCATATGAGTAAACACCGGAGAGGCCCAGAACAATGCTCTGTGGATCCTGTGTGGCTCTCATTGCCCTGGTGTTGAGGCTTGAGTTTGATTTCATATTAGATTTAAATAATGTGTTCCAGAGCAGAGCTGGATTAAGGCTCCGGAGGGCCCGGGGTATTTTAGACAGTGGGGCCCTGAGGTCTAAACTTAAAATGATAATACAAATATACATATTATTGAATCCTATGCATCACACTATGATCAGCACAGAAAACATGGCACTGTAGGTTTTTCAAAAATGTATTGTATTGTAATATGATCATAAACAGTATTCTCCAAATTGTATATGCAATAATCCAAATTGGAGTGTGTAACAGAGGTGAGTACTTTACATACTGTAGGCAGTCTCATGATGCTTCTGTGGCCTCTGGATTACATATGCACCACTCCAGCTCCTTCTCCAAGATCCTGTGGCCAGCATGAGTGCAATTAAAGCTAAGAAAATAAAATTCTGTACCATACTTACTAGGGATGTGCACCGGCCACTTTTCGGGTTTTGGGTTCTGATTACCTTGAGGTTTTGGGTTCAAATGGGTTTTGGCAAAACACCTCCTAAGAGTTTTGTGTTTGGATTTTTGGGGTCTTGGGTTCTGATTTTTTGTTAAAAAAGCATAAAAACTGCTAAAATCGCAGAATTTTGTTTTTTATTTTTTGCTCCTACGCTATATTAACCTCAACATTAATTTCCACTCATTTCCAGTCTATTCTGAACAGCTCACACCTTACAATATAGTTTTTAGGGCAAAAGGTTGCACCGAGGTAGCTGGATAACTATGATAAGCCACACAAGTGTGCGGCACAAACACTAGACTGATATGGCACACTTAGCATCCCCTCTAGGCTGATACTGCACACCTAGAATTACCCCTGGACTGATATGGCACAGGTAGCATCACCCCTGGACTGATACGGCACATTTAGCATCACCCCTGGACTGATATGGCACACTTGACAGCACCCCATGAATTGGCAGACTTGGCTTACCCAAGGAATTATATGGCACAGATGGTGGCACCCCTGACCTGACACAGCACACATGGAATTATACGGCACAGATGGCGGCACCCCTGGACTGATACGGCACACATGGCGGCAGGCATGGAATTATACGGCAGACAAATTCCTGTAGTAAAAATAAAACTTTGTATTCTTTTAATTATAAAAAAGAGCAGCACACCTTACTTAGCAACACCTCATGAATTATACAGCACTCTTGGCTCACCCCTGGACTACAGCGCATTTAACAGCCCTTGCAGTAAAAAAAAATTAATTTTCATTAAAAAAAAGGGCAGCTCCCCTGGTCTGATATGGGACACATGGGGCGCCCCTGGAATTATACGGCACACATGCGGGCACCCCAGGACTGATACAGGACACATGGGGGCACCCATGGAATTATATGGCACACATGCGGGCACCCCTGGACTGATACAGCACAAATGTGGGCACCCCTGGACAAATACAGCACACATGTGGGCACCCCTGGATGGATACAGTACAAATGTGGGCACCCCTGGACAAATACAGCACACATGTGGGCACCCCTGGATGGATACAGTACAAATGTGGGCACCCTGGACTGATGCAGCACACATGCGGGCACCCTGGACTGATGCAGCACACATGCGGGCACCCTGGACTTATACTGTGCACTGGCAGCAGTCATTTAAAAAAAAATTTTTTGCTGAATTAAAATAATGTAGCCCCCTCTGTAGCACTAGCAGCAGCCCCCTATGCATAAATCATCCCCCCCAGCATGTCATCCCCCCCAGCATGTCATCCCCCCCACTCCGCTCAGCAGACAGCACGGACACATCCGTGCTGTCTGAAATCACCAACCTGTTTGAAAATGACCGCCGACCGCCGGGAACTATATATCCCCAGGTCTCGCGAGAATCCGACAGCGGGAAGATGACGTTCGGCCTCGTTTTGAACACAGAAAAATGTCGGCGACCATCGAACTCCCTGGATCCGGCCTTGGATCAGGTAAGTTCGTGGGGGTTCGGATCTCTAGGATCCGAACCCGCTCATCTCTAATACATACACACAGGACATACATGCACACATACCATACATTGTGTGTACCATGCATGCACGCCCACATACCATACATACACACAGGGCATGCACGCCCACATACCATTAATACACACAGGGCATGCCTGCACACATACCATACATACACACAGGGCATGCACGCACACATACCATACATACACACAGGGCATGCATGCACACATACCATACATACACAAAGGGCATGCCTGCACACATACCATACATACACACAGGGCATGCACGCACACATACCATACATACACACAGGGCATGCATGCACACATACCATACATACACAAAGGGCATGCACATACACATACCATACATACACACAGGACATGCACCCCGGGGCATGCACCCACACATACCATAAGTACATATGCACAGGGTCATGCATACATACACCCATACCATAAATAGGCACAGGGCATACACACATGGCATGCATGCAGATGTACTGTACCATACACACACAGGGCTTACATGCACACGTACCATACATACACACAGGGCATAACCGCACACATGCCATACATACACACAGGGCATGCACGCACACATACACACACACACACATGACATACAGGCACACATAACATAACAGTATACATTCAAACAAAAGTATTAAAGTAAATAACCCCCACAAGCAATTAGATGTCACCCCACAACCCCACTGCTGCTACCTACCAAGACAAGTGCTCACTGGGCCAAGAAACCGTAATATATTAAAGGTTCCCACACACCTCACCCCCATGCACCTGCCCCTGGCACGCACATCAAGTGACACATACCTCTATAGTCAGCCTCAGCCAGCCCAGCAGCAGCTCCGCTTCAAAGCTCCGTGTGATGAATAGAGAGAGGAGCTGCCGTGAAGCTGTGTGCTGCAGCACCACCTACTTGCAGCTCTGCAGCGTTCTCCTCAGCGGAGACAAAAAAAACCTGTCAGTTGGCTCAATTGATCATCAGGCCATTTCAGAGAAGGATTCCTGGGTATCATGTGTACCCCCAGAGCACCCCCCCCCCCCGCTTCCCATTAATCCTGCACTGTTCCAGATATACTGTACTCAAGCTTTCTGTAACTGCTCAGGAACAGAAGCTAAGACCTGTAGATTGATTGAAAGCTCTTACACTATCATTGACAGGAATGGGCTTCAGTGATATACAGATGGAGCCGGGCTCCCTATTGCTGGCGAATCGCCAGACTGTCTCCGCTGGCGATCCGCCAGCAGCCCGGCGCTCCATCTGACTGAGACGCACGTGCGTCTTAGTTTCCGGGCGGCGGGGCGACGGGAACCCTGTCCGTCTCCACTTCAGGGAAACGGAACGGACAGGGTTAGGGGAGGTGGCGGGGGGAGCAGGGAGGCGGTGGGGAGCCCAGGTGATCGCCGGCAAGCCAGCGGGGACCCGGGGGAAGGGCCGTCGGAAGGGGACACACGCGCATCTCGTGCGCTCGCGTCCCCTTTCGCAGAGCAGATGGCGGCTGGCGGGGGATGGCGGCTGGCGATTCTGCCGCCATCCCCTGCAAAAACAAGGCCGGCTCCATCTGTAGGGGTCCTTTCACTAAGCCTTGGAGAGAGATAAAGTGGATGGAGTCAAAGAACCAACCGACTAACTCCTAACTTCTCAAAAACAGACTGTCATATGGTAGATAGGAGCTGATTGGTAGGAACTTAGGCCTTGATTCTGGTTTGCTCCCCCGCCATTGCCAAGTCCCCTTGTTAACATGTGAGGGGATGTCATATGGTAGATAGGAGCTGATTGGTAGGAACTTAGGCCTTGATTCTGGTTTGCTCCCCCGCCATTGCCAATTCCCCTTGTTAACATGTGAGGGGATGTGTAATGAAGACACATCCCCTCGCATGCCTCCGCTGCTGGAGAAATCATCAATGATCGCCAACCATTGAATAATTTTCTCCTAGCTTCGCAAATAAAAGTCAGTGAGGTTAAGACAGGACAGGCAGCTGCCCTTGACAGACATTGTCCTACTCCCATACTCATGGGAACGCTGGGCATTCACATGGGTGGTACCTGCCGCTGTCCGCCCCTGTCCCTTCACGTCCCTCCTTCCCTGCATCGATTGACCCGGAGAGTGAGTAACAAATACCCCCAAATATCAGAACAGGGCCCCTTTATCTCCATCCACTTTCACTCTCCAAAGCTTTCTAAATAGACTCCTTAGCTGTTTCATGTTTAGAGTAAAATATAGATAAAGTCACCAATAGTCAATTGATTTACAATCAAATTGTGGAAACAGAATTTTTTTCCCCATCACATGGTGCTAAGCCCCACCCATCAATGGTTCAAGCAATATATGGCTTCTTGTCGATGGTTTCCTGTCATTGATGGGAAACAATTTGAATCATCATCCCTAGCAACAGCCAAAAATACAGCTGGGGAAACTTCTTCGGGTGATGAATACTGTTAACACCTTGCTGTTAGGGCCAGATTCATATGATTTACTGCCAAAATGCTGAATAGTACTAGTGACGTCACAAGGAGGGTGAAAGGATGCGGGCCACACCCACCGAGAGGCTATACCAAAGTGCAAAAGCCAGGCGCTGCACTGTAACATTGGCTCCTGTCAGATTTACTGTATGATAATGTTTATAAAATGCAGGTACTTGTGTATTTTGGCGGCGCCCGTCGCGGGCATCGTGTGCCTTAACTTTAAGGCACACGACGCGACGCGATGGACGCGATTTCTCCATAGGCTTCAATGTTAAAATATTTTTAACATTGAACCCGATGGAGAAATCGGGTCCATCGCGTCGCGTCGTGTGCCTTAAAGTTAAGGCACACGACGCGACCGACGCGATTTCTCCATAGGCTTCAATGTTAAAATATTTTTAACATTGAAATACTGTCGGTCGCGTCGGACTTGTGCCATTATAATGGCACAAGATCAAATGTAGTTGATAAAGTCCATCTAACATAGAAAACAATGGGAAATGGGCCAATATGGCCCATTTCTCATTGTATATGGCCCCGTCATGTCCAAATATAAATGCCCCCCATTGTCAGCGGCACCCCAGTATTGACGCCAACCCGAAGCGTGGCGAGCGTAGCGAGCCCGCGAGGGGCGGCGGTACGCGTCCTACGACCTTTTCATACCCCTACTATCCACGTCGGCGTGGAGTTGAGAATAGAATAGTGTGGCGAGCGCAGCGAGCCACCGAGCCCGAAGCGTGGCGAGCGCAGCGAGCCCCGCGAGGGGACGCGGATACCTTCACAGGTATCCGCGTTCCCACGCGGGCTTCACAGGTGTCCGCGTCCCCTCGCGGGGCTCGCTGCGCTCGCCACGCTTCGGGCTCGGTGGCTCGCTGCGCTCGCCACACTATTCTATTCTCAACTCCACGCCGACTTGGATAGTAGGGGTATGAAAAGGTCGGAGGACGCGCACCGCCGCCCCTCGCGGGCTCGCTGCGCTCGCCACGCTTCGGGTTGACGTCAATACTGGGGTGCCGCTCACAATGGGGGGGCAGTTATATTTGGACATGACGGGGACATATACAATGAGAAATGGGCCATATTGGCCCATTTCCCATTTTATTCCATGGAAAATGGACTTTATCAAGTCCATCTTATCTTGTGCCATTATAATGGCACAAGACCGACGCGACCGACACGATTTCAATGTTTAAATATTTTAACATTGAAGCCTATGGAGAAATCGCGTCGGTCGCGTCGTGTGCCATGTTAATGCACACGACGCGACGCGATGGACGCGATGGACCCGATTTTTCACACACGATGGACGCGATCCTCATCGTGGGCGCCGCCAAAATACACAAGTACCAAAATGCATTTTGATGTAATATACTATGAAGCGTTGCATGAAATCATCTTACATATATTAATAGCAGGAACAAAATGAAGTGCTTTAAAGTTATTTTTACAGTTCCTGTTCCACCATAGCTTTGCACTCTTATCAGAACACAGAGTTCTTAAACGTAACATTCCGGAACAGTCTGTGACATGTCACAGGAGAACCTTTGTGAAAATCTTTGGATTTCTTCCTCAGGACATTGAAGGAATATTATACGATGAAATAATAATTTATCATTAGTGTTCATGCTGGACAATGTGCATTAGACGTGCACAAACCGTTACGTTATTGCTTATCCCGTACAATGTGTACAAAGATGCTGTCATGAGCATAATATACTTTTCCGTTTCCAAGTAAATATGGATACAAAGAGTTGCAGGGTTTAAATAATGAAATCTTTCATTTATCCCATGGAAAAGATGATTACTGTGCTTGTACTATAGTAAAGGAAGGAGATCCCCAATGACGTTCACCATCTGTGTAGGCAGAGAGGGATACCTATCAGCTCTTGCTTGCGTAAATCAGTTTGTACGCCCACACATCAGGGCTCCAGGAAAACCTGTTACCACAATATACTGAAGCAGATAACAATACACTCTAGAGACTAGGCTGCAATATATTTTTGCCTTTACTATTATCGCTTGTTCAATTTGTAAATATTTCTACCAGACACTGCAGGGATGATGCACACATTATTAATTATAGAAGCAAGAGAACATCTAGTCATACAGTATACGTGATCAGGGGCGACGATTTACTTTTTGTCTGGTGGGTGCTCCCACAGATATAACACCACCCCCCCCCCCCCGCCTCCCTTCCCCCGGGACCCACTCAACACCGTGGATCCTGGCAGCGGCAGCGCTGCTGCATGGTCCCAGCAAGCGGATATGCCGTCAGCAGTAGGGTCCCTGCGGAAGATGGGAACTAGCAGCGCCACTAGTTCCTATCCACCGCAGGGACGCCCGCTGCTGACAGCATATCCGCTTGAAGAGGCTGGGTGTCCATCTGCTAGGGGACAAAATAAGGAGGACAAACTAAGAACAAACATCATATCCACTGCTGGAACCCCGCTGCCGTGGCCCGTGGGTGCTCTTCACTTTCCGTGGGTGCTCGGGCCCCGGGGCACCCACGGTTTCAGCGCCTATGTATGTGATATTGTTAGTCTATGTTGTTATATTGTATAGATATGTGTTTAGAACATATTAATGATGTTTACTGTAAGCAATCACAGAGGCAGAGGCAAAACTCTGGGAGGCAATAGAGTAATTTGCCACTGGGCTCCTGCTCCCAAGGGGGCACCTTTCCTAACATGGAAGTTTGAATCACTTAATTGAAAGCCATTAATATCACATCTGTAACTGACTCCCCCTCCTAGCAGGACCATAGATGTTAACAGTCTTTATTTTAAACATAACGTACACAACATACATACACGCACACACGCATGCATACATAAGGTGCTGTGTGTATGTGTGTGGGATGAGGAGGACTAATATTTATATTGCCTCCGAGTACGGCTGACATCCCGCAGGGCTGCCTAACTGGGAGGCTATTGCATTTGGTCGCAGATTTTCTCTGCGGCTAAATGTAATTGTTGTCTTGGGTGATATAGTAAATTCTTCTGCAAATCTTCTCAAACACCATCAGAATGTTGGCTGTGCAATGAAACATACCATATTGTTTGAAAACTGGTTAGCATCCACCTCCTCTGCTGTCTGCACTGTTAATCACAATGGGCATAAATCAAAGGTGAATGTTACGGTTTGCGTTTTTCTCTGTGGAGTTGCACAGAGAAAATGGAATGTGCAAGCCCTGAGACGCCATACTACTTATCCCTGTGCTCTGTTGCCCCGTCCGTGGTTCAATACATTCCACCATCAGCACACATTACCAGTTGTACCTGCCTATGGCAGACTTAGGGGCTGATTTAGACCTACAGTATTCGGCCAGGTTCAAATATGGATACTAGCCAATTGGTCTGGCCACTGTGCATTTGTCTGCTAGCACCCTCGGCCAATTTTATCCATGGCAAGGTGCTCGCAGCTTGACTGATAGGTGGGGGAGCGTGCCAGGGTGAACCCCTCGCATTTTATGGGCGTACCCCCAACAATGGTGGGGGCGGTCACATAAACGTTGGGAGGGCCTGGCTGAATTCAGGCATTCTTCTGCCTGCTTGGGATGGGCGCATGACGTCGGTGCCTACTGTACCTTGATTTAGCTTTAAACCCAGCAGCCACCAAGTGACTCCTGGGTCATGCGGTTGCTGCTAACATATTCCGTTGCGCTTTACAAAGGAGACAGTGATACAACAAACAGGGTGTTTACAGACAGTCAAAAGGTAGCAACCATCAAAGGATTTTTCCTCTGTGTGGGCGCTAGCAAACCCGATGTGTACCTACCCATACACATTCATTTACAGCCCTGCACAGTGGTATGGACGACTGGGGGGGGGGACATGCGTTCACCTTGGTGGCGTTAACCTGCACACTGGGGTCTGTACACACAAAGCCCAGCAAGCAGGTCTATTTCACCAATGTTGCAGCATTTTGGTCAATTCGGTTAATCTCCACAATACTCTGATAAGTAACGTTGGCGTTTCACTTTTAACACTGTCCATCTCGCACTCCTACGTGAGACTGCTCAAAGTAGCATTTGCATGTTGTATCACTGTAGCTGTATCCGCAATCGCATTAGCTTCCAAATTAGAATACAGCCCTACAGTAAGTCCCTTACATTCTCTAGCTGAAAGTAAACGAGTGACCCTAGAATCACTATGAGAGGTTACAAAATCTAGACAGGTCCTCAGATGCTCCCTGACTTGTTACAGATTGGTGTCAGATATCTTTACTTGAGATCTCTGACTCGATCACTGCAGAATATTTCACTTCTTTGCCTTAAAGAAAACCTCATGGGCTGCTCCCGCTGCATTCTTTGGGTGATTGTACGGAGAAGCGCCTTCCAATTAACTGCAGAATTTGAATGGATCTAAGCAGACAGTATGGGTAAAATTTAATAGGATGAGAGATTCAGAAAGTGAGAGATTTGGTAAGAAATCTCCAGGTTTTTTAAAGCGGCAATCATTTACACTGCAAAATCAAACTGGTTTTGCAGTGTAAATGATTGCCGCTTTAAAAAAAACTGGAGATTTCTTACCAAATCGCTCACTTTCTGAATCTCTCATCCTATTAAATTTCACCCTATATCTCTATACACTTCAGAATTTATCTGGATGCTTCTGTATTCTGTGGTATCATCAATAGATACTAGTGACCCAGTGATATTGTATTTTTTGGCATATTCTAATCTAACCTTCTCTAAAAAATCTCTATTCTGTAGGTTTATTATTGGCTTTCTGTTTGTGGTGAAACCTGTGTATTTGCTTAAGTGATGTTTTCTCTTTATGGTAGCCTTGGATAATAATATCTCTACATCTTGCAGAGTGTTCTCCGCTTGGCTGGATGTTGAGAAGTGTATTTTCTTTGCAATGGAAATTGTTCCTTCAATCATTTAATATTGTTGTCTTCCGTAAATGTCCAAGCTTTTTTGTGTTGCTAAATTCACCAATGCATATTTTTTCTTGGAATGTACTGAACTTTAATGTATTAAATTGGTTACCCTATCTCTTTGATGTTTTTTTTTTTTTTTTAATATAGCCTAATACGCAAGGACTTGTGGTTCTCCAAGTCCTAAGTATGCGGTCCAGGCTTGCTGGGACTCATAGCTCCACAGCAGAACCCAATAGTTTATTTCTATTTTTACACATTTAATCAGCCTGGTGGCCATCGGGGACAGCCCCAGGCTTCAGCCTTGGTAAGTAAATTCTGGAGGGGGGTCCCCACTTCCCCAGGATCCCCACCCAGGCTGACCGGTCAGGCGGTTAATTCTTTGACTGGGGACTCTTGTATAAAAAGTCTCCCCCCCCGGCTGTGGCATTACCCTGCTGGCCGGTTGGGGCTGGTTCATAAAATACGGGTGACCCCTCCTTTTTCCCCATATTTTGGAAGCCAGGACCGGCCCTTGAGCCTGGTGCTGGTTTTCATAAATATGGGGAACCCCTATTTGTTTGGTTCCCTGATTTATTTTAAACCAGGACCGGCTCCTTGAGCCTGGAGCTGGTTACGCTGTGGGGGGGGGGGGGGGGGGGGGCACACAATACAATGGTTTTTTTTGTTTGTTTGTTTTTTTACACTGCAGCCTGCACGGATCTGACTGATCCGCATACTGCCGACTTGTATTTGTATTTAGCGGCCGTAGATATGAATTTGTATAGGCAGAATACGACACAATCGGCCGAATATGAATTTGTAAAAAAGTTAGCTTAGTAAATCTGCCCTACTGTATATACAAATTTTATTTTGTTAAAAATAGGGGGGTAGCCAGTCGTATTCATTCATATTAAGAATGAATGATTCATATTCTTAGTAAATTTCCCCCATTGTGACAAGGAATCACACACACTGGATAAGATGAAGTTTTGGTCTTTATTTTGTAGTAGGTAACAGCATAGGCAGAGATGGTTACACATGTATATGTGTGCGTACAGTATATATATATATATATATATATATATATATATATATATATATATATATATATATATATAAAATACCAGGTGGTCGAGCAGCACGTCCTCAACTTGCAATCAAGGTGCAGGTGCCATCCAATTCCCCTTAAAGAGAACGAGAACGAGAAGCTAAGTGGATCCAGTGCCTCAATACTGTGGCCCCTAAGGGGCTCAATGAGTTTAGGGGTCTCCATTGCTTTCTCTGAGTCTTATGTGTTCTACGATATGTACTGCTAACAATGATCTATAGTTTCACACTGTATTATATTGCATATCCACCCATTTAATATAGCTATACTGTAAGTTGCTATTATAAACATCTATGATCTTATCTTTTGCACCTGTTAGTGCCGTGATAAGCTGCCTTTTTCATATATTATATATGTCGTGAATTATGTGATTATACTGTCCACTTACGTTGGTCTTTTTCACTTGTTAATTTTATGTGTATTTGTAGCGTGTATGTTTTTATGTATTTTGATCTTTAGTGGTTATTGTATATGTTTTCACTATTTTTGATTGTACTCCGGTATTCTGCGCGTCATGGGTCACATGACGAAGTCCGATTGAGGTCACCTGACCAGGAAGTGGTGTGGGAATACTCTTGGGCGGTGTTATGTGGTTTCCATGACGACGCGTGCCTCTCACGTTCCACGCTGAGGGTGGGTGACGTCAGTGTGATGACGCGCATGGTGTGCGCCTGTCGCACTGACATCACTGCACCTCCGGCGGCGGCTGGAGAATACGTGAGTATGATTTGTGCACTGATCTTGGTCTTTAGTATAAATAATGCTTATGTGTATTGTGTTATTTACCTCCTGATGACGAACAAGTAAAGTTCGAAACGTTGTGAAGTACTCCTGCTGTTCGTGTGCTGTTTTCTGAAGAGTGCCGCCTCCTGTTTGTGGCCTTTTTTCTGCGCTAGTGTGGGGGCAGCACTTCTATAGTGCCTCGCTGTTAATAAAGGCACAATAGATACAGATAGAAGCAAGAAAAGGAATAGGAGTGCGCCCAAATACAGTTTTTTCACCACAGAAATTGCACACTGTTAAAAATCTGTATTTATTACAGTTATTTAATACATAAAAACTTTCAGTTAAATAATACGACTTAACATAAAATTTGATCAGTAGATCCAACAAAAGGATCCAACACCAGAATGGAGCTTGTACAGCTACGACCCTACGCGTTTCATCCATTAGGACTTCCTCAGGGGTGATCTGGATCTAAGTGGTGAAAACATGTACCATCAGTTACACAAAAGCTTTAAAAACGGTACTTCATATAGTGCCTAAATACAGTACGAGGCTAGGTCAAACTGACCTTAAGGGGAGGAGACAAAAGATAAAACGGGAGGAGGAGGTTTAGAAGATGAAAGAAGGTGACGAGATAATAACCACAGATGGATGAGGAATCAATAACCCATAAAGTCACCAGTGTTTTTTAGGAGCTCAAAAAATATTTCACATACCCAATTAGGTCTTATAAATCAAAAAGCCGAGATTTTTCAGCATAAAATCAATTGAAAATGCCGTTTATGAAAGGACTGATAGTATTAGAACTTTGGTCTTTGGCCGATGTATCAAATAGGCTCCATAGCAACCTATAGATAAACAAAGTCCCAGTGAGCCCTCATTGTGCACTCTGGATCCGTGGCTGGGTCTGGGTGTGCAACCGTGGCTGGAGTCTCCACTCCCTCCTTTGAACCCTCTCTGCTGTCTGCAGCATTGTGCTCCGTGGCTGGGGCTCTGGCTCCCCTTGTGGATACATTGCCCCGGGAGATGGCGGGGTCCCAGACAGGGGACGGTCTCAGGGGGCACAAAGGGGGCCCATTCCAGGGTGCTCAGACTTCTTGGGGTCAGCTGTTGCCATGATGGAGACAGTCCCAGATGATGCATCTGCTGCTGCGCAGAGCCGCATACAGGCCAGAGGCCGTGGCCTAAGGTCCTCGGGGTCCCCCCGTGCTTGTTCCCACAGATGAGGCACAGCTGGACTACGGCGAAGTGGATTTGGTCACCACTGGCGAAGTCGAGGAGGATGATGCAGATGATGACACATGGGCTGCTCAGCCTGAATCTTCAGGTGAGGAGTCCTCTTGTGGGCAGTTTACATCTGTGTCTGGGTTGTCCTCTACAGGCTCTCATTCTAGCCACTCCTCCTCTTCCTCATCCTGCTCACCTGGGGGTTCGTATATTGACAGTGTGGCTAAAGCTCGTAAACAGGCGGCCAAGTATGCTAGAAAAGAGGGAGGCAGATGCCCCGCGATAGGCATAGAAAAGTGTCAGAACTTTCCTGCAGGGAGAGGAAGAGACTTAACTTGCCGGCTGTGGTGCACTGTGATTACAGCAGTTTTGTGAGAGCTTAGGGAGAGCTTCAGAATTAAAATCGGGAAAGGGGACTATGTCGACTTGTTGAGCTTGACTGACGAGTCCAAAAAAGCTTGTAAGGCCACCAAGGCGAAAGGGGGAGTTGGATCCGAGGCTTTTAGGTCCTACAACAATTGGCTAGCCGGGTTTTGTGTTTTTTCCCTGTGCTACCTAGGGGATAGACCTGATGGGCACATGAATGTCATCAGGTACATACACATGGTCCATGGCATGCAGATGAAGTAAGGTGGAGTTGCTTGGAGGACGTACGACGAGCATAAGCGGGACTGCCTTCATGTCATGGACTTTGGTTGCAAGGTTGTTGAGATGTGGATGCAGGGTTCCAGGGTGCATTTGGAAATGGTGGAAGGCTCAAGACAGGTGCCGCCAACCAGGTCTCAGCTGTTTATGCCTCCGCATTCAATAACTAAGGCTCCTCCGGGCAGGCGTTTCCCTACTGGGACCCGCATATTGGCTCCTGGTTTGACTAAGGGGAAGTGTTATGCCTTTAACAATTCCTCTTGCTAACTCGGCCAGCGGTGTTGTTTTCAACATATTTGCATTCACTGCTCTGGCAATCACCCGGCCTCCACCTGCTTTCGGAGTGGCCACCCCTCCAGGTGGGCAGATGCAGCCACTGCCCCAAAGCCCTCCGGCCCAGGGCCCCGCTCGCTAGGGCTCATACGCCGCTCTGGGTGGAAGCCATGGCCGGATGGCTTCAGCAGTACCCGGGTAGGGAGCTTTAGCTCTGGTTTTCAGCTGCTGGTTTAGAATCATGTGCGGGGGGGTTCCCTTCATAACCTGCAGTACCCGCTTGTACCCCCCTCTGATTTGCGGGAAGAAAGTAGATAAGGAGGTGCAGCTAGGGCACATGGCCGGGTCTTTTTCGCAAGCCCCATTTACGAATCTGGTCATTTTGCCGGTGGGAGGTTGTTCCGCTTTATTCAGCATCTGTCTTGTCCGGCGGGGTCCTCGGTCAACGACGCTATTCCCATGAAGAGTTGATCTGTGGCTTATCAGTCATTTGACAATGCGTTAGCCATTGTGCAATCGTTTGGTCCTGGGGCCCTCATGGCAAAGATCGATGTGGAATCCACTTTCCGGCTACTTCCTCTTCACCCGGACTCATTCTGACTCATGGGCTTCCGCATAGGTGAGAAATATTTAATCGTCAATTGCTTGCCGGTGGTGTGTTCTTTATCCTGCATGTATTTCGAGAAGTTCAGCACCTTCATACATTGGTGCGTAGAGGTGGCATCGGGGGAGAGCGGGATCGCTCACTACCTCGATGACCTGCTGTGTGTCGGGCCGGCTGATTCTGAGGTCTCCTGAGTAGATTCCGTTCTATCTTTGTGCCGATCGCTGAGGATAAAATGGAGGGTCCGGTTACCTACCTGTCCTTTCTGGGGATCCAGATTAACACGGCGCAGGGTCTATGCTCCCTTCCCCTGGACAAAGTGTCCAGGCTCAAGGATGCGATTGCAATGTGCCGGGAAGCATGGAAGGTTACACTGCGACAGGCGCAGTTGGTCTTGGGACAGCTTAACTTTGTATGCTGGGTAATACCTATGGGGCGTTTGTTTTGCCATAAGCTAGAAGGGGCCAGATCTCACCGCCTGGTTCGCTTGTCTGCCGAAATTAGACGGGACTTGTTGGTCTGGTCCTCTTTTTTTGGGGAGGACTTTAACGAGTTGAGGATCTGGCTGGCTCCCGTAGTCGATAATCAACAACCGGAAGCCCAAGTCCCCCTTGGTCTTGCGTGTTTTGGGGCAGCTCGCTCTGCAATGATTGCGCTTTAACATCCTCTTTACGGCGCGGCATGTTCCAGGCATCGAGTTGCGGGTCGGTCTGCGCAGTCGGGTAGGCGGGGGCTGAGGTTAATGTTGTGGGGGGATGTTTAGTGCCGGGAAATCCAGGGCAGTGGCGGCGCTTTACCTAGCAGGTATCATTTTATTTTATTTTTTGCCAGGATTACCCAGACTTCGCAAAAGGGTTTCCGAATTACCACGGCTATGTAAGGTTGGGCGCACGCAGTTCCAGCTTCCCCCGATTCCCGTCGCCCCATGGATGCCCCCCCTTCTTCTTTCGCTGCTGGGTCAGGCAGAACTTTGCGTAGACTCTGCTTATGAGACGATCTTGTTCTGCCTTATGTTTTGCTATGGCTTTCCATGGTGCCCCTAGAGTGTCTGAGCTGGTAGCGCCTTCTAAGACTCGTGCAGCGTCCTTGCTGAGTTCAGATATTCGGCTAGATTCCATGGTGCTGTGGTTTAGGATTAGGTGAGCCAAGACCGATCAGACGGCTGGGGTCAGATGGGTGGACTTGGGTCCTGCGGTGCCCGAGGTCATTCGCCCAGTGGCCTTGGCAAAACAGTTCTGCACTGGTCAGGCCTTCCTTGGAAGGCTCCTGGCTCCTTCATTACAATGGCTCCCCTGTGACCAGATATACGTTTGTTTTGATGATGATGCATTGCCTAGCAGGTTTGGGCCTTTCTCCTTGGGAATTTGGAACCCATTCGCTCTGCATTGGGGCTGCCACGTCGGCTGCAGCTGCTCGATTGCCAGTGGCGGACATTAAATCCCTAGAGAGATGGCGCTCCGCAAGTTATAAAAAGTATATTAGGCCTCACCTGCTGCCCTGAAGGTCCTTGCGCTTGTGTATGCCTTGTGTTTGACTGATGTCCTTTGTTAATCCGCCCCCCCCCCCCCCCCTTCTACTCAGGGATTAGCTATGCTCTGCTTTTGGGCCAGCGTCCGGAGTTTTCTCGCTTTTTACCTGACCTGACGGACTGAATCTGGTTTCTAATTCGGCTATAGTCTAATTAAGAGTCCCTCAGCAGGTCCAGTCGTTTTTTTCTCCGGCCGAGTACATCCCGTTTTCCTTATCCCCTTCCATTACCTTGCCCTCCCCCTGTTTGTCTCTTTCCCTCTTTGTTTCCTGGTATGGCTTCAATTGGTATTGAAGCATGACTTTAAGCACCTAAAATTGTGCTGCAACAGAAAATTATTTTTCTTTTTTGGCAGATCCTCCTATTATGTTTACGCCCCTCCCCCCCTTTAATATAAATACTACTAATCTCCTCTTGCTGTGGTTTAGGATTAGGCGAGCCAAGACCGATGGGTGGCCTTGGGTCCTGCGGGCTCTGACAAAGTCCTCCGTGACGAAACTCGTAGGGGCGCGGCCTAGCGTCAAGCGTGATCGTGGAGCCAGGAATGAGTGTAACCTCTCCAACGAATGATAGGTGCTGTGCACCATCCTATGCTGTTTAATTGCGGCTAACATGTCAGCCGCCGTCTTTGGTACATCACCCATCCATGTGTGTTTTATGTAAAGTTACACGTTACCTTTTCATATATATATATATATATATATATATATATATATATATATATATATATATATACCATATATACTCGAGTATAAGCCTACTTTTTCAGAACATTTTTTATGCTGAAAAAGCCCCCCTCGGCTTATACTCGAGTGAGGGTCCCACTTGAGTCAATAAGTTTTCCTAGTTTTTTTTGTTGTAGAATTAGGTTCCTCGGCTTATCTCGAGTATATACGGTATATATACTGTATTTTTATTTTTTATTTATTTTTAACAAATTCATTTTAAAATTGTTATTTAAAAGTTAAGTGTCTGTGGTACAAAAAAATGTTCTTTCATTAATTGTTTAAATAGATCTTAATGAGTTAAGATTATTCAGCTTTCTTTAAATTTTATTTTTGTGTAAAAGAAATGTCACACTAAATAAATGCATCACAACAGTATGCAGTGGCAACCACACTATGGTGTATGCAGTGGGGACTAAAGACATCAATAATATTACAGTACAGTATACAGTATTGTATCTGGCGCTTGTAGTCCTAACTCCTTTCATGAGCTAGTAACATTTATGTTGCTCTTGCCTAGCTGAAAAGGGATCTGTCACAATGCCAGAGGACGTTTTATAAAACCTTTCATTGCTGTAAATGTAGTAAGTGGTGAGCCAAAATGTATCACTGCCTCAGGTTTTCTGACATTTAGTTAGTGTCCCAGTGAAGTTATCAGAGAGCCTAGACAGGAAGAGCTTGGCTTCTTGAAGAACATGTTTTGTTTACTAAATGTATCGCTCATAGCAAGACTCACACAAGAATGATTTTGACTAGACAGGCTGTAGGTGATGCATATTTTATATCTCAGTTGTATCATATACTGTAACATAAACATGTTTTACAGATGGAAACAATAGAAAAGCTAATTACTTTACAAAACTAGATTTTGTGGATTTGCATATAATACTAACTCAATTAGTACATAGTAATAATATGTAATTATTATATGCAGTGGTATTCTCAGATACGGAACTAACATTGGTGCAGCAGGTGCCCGTGCACCAGGGCACCGAGGACTAAGATGCCCACTGCTGCGCCTGCCACCCACTGTTTTCCCCTGTCACACTCTACCTTCCTTTGCCTATTCCTGTCACTCACTGCCATGCTGCATATTGCAAACTTGGGTTGGGGTGGAGGAAGGGGCCCAAACTAAATTTTCAGTTCCAACTTTAAATAATTATTATTATTTTATTTATAAGGTGCCACAAGTGTTTTGCTGCGCCGTACAAAGGAACAGCACAGGGAGACAAAACGTACAGTAAATAAATAACAGAAATAGATTACAGGTAAAGTGAATGCCACAGTTAGATGACGGGAGGGAACAGGGCCCTGCTCTGAAGAGCTTACAATCTAGTAGGAAAGGACAACAGACAGATTACATGTGGTGCAAGCAAGTGGGTGGATGGCAGGATGTAAGCAGGCAGAGATGTTCAATGTGTGTGGTAGGGGTCAGAGGACAAGCCTCAGGACGAAGTTATGCAGCGAAAGGGTATGCTCTGATGAAATAATGTGTTTAAATAGGGATATATAGTAGTAAACACTGCTATATATAATATTGTTTACTGTAATGTTTACACAGTTGTCTTTTGTTCTCAACAGGCACACTAACAGGTGCCAACTACATTAAACCACAACTCTACAAATGGGTTAACCAGTTAAGTACACCTGTGCAAGTATACACATAACACCATTATCTTATCCTGTCCCAATTCTCACTGCACAGCAAATTACTGAGTCAAGCATTTCGACCCTGTAATTTGCCTTTCTGTCACTTACCTAGTAATTTCTGCATATTTGTTCAGCATGTTGTCTCCAGTTGCTGTATTCTCAGGATATTCCAGCCTGCACTTCTGCTGCCATACATTCAATGAAAGTCTATGTGCTGCTAATTGCACACCTGTGAGAACCCTAGCTAGCCCAGAAACTCCAGATCAGCAATTAACTCCCTTGTGGCCTGTTTGCTGAAGTCACACTAGCTCTCCTCTCTTATACACTGATTATTCCATTCAGAGTCCATTTCTGCCATTGCAGTTGCTGCCTGGCTATTCGTCCAATCAGTGCAAGGCAAGGGGTTTAAATATTCAGCTCCTGGACTAAGAGGTTGCTCTCAGCAAAGTCACTACCACGTCCTGATACCCTGTATGGGTATTCCACAGTTTCATGCCGCATCCAGCTATTGTGTGCTACGTCTTTGCTGTAAAGCTTCCAGTAATCCTGCCATTCAGCTGTATCCAGACTCTCACCAGTAGCAACACTGCAATCCTCCAACTCCGGTCCAGTTTCTGGTTATTCTACGGTCAGCTCTACAGTACTTACAGTTCACCAACTCTGGTCCAGCTACAGAACCTACAATCTACTCAACCAGGTTTAGCCGAGCTACAGTTCCTGCTACTGGCTTCACTATCCAGCCCAGCCTACTGGGACTGTCCTGCTACCATAAGTCTTTGTGGGTTATCCAGCTATATCCAGATCCCAGCAGCTGTCAGTCAATCATCCAATCTTCAATCATCCAATCACCCAATCTTCAGGTCTTCTTCTTCTTCTTTAAACTAAAACCCTGAACATTGCCTTGTCCTCTAAGAATTACCTGCACATATTATTGTTTATGCAAGGACTGCCATCTTGTTTATTTTGCAAAGGACTGCCATCTTGTTTATTTTGCAAAGGACTGCCATCTTGTTTATTTTGCAAAGGACTGCCATCTTTGTTCTCTTACTATTTATCATAGACTTGCATCTATTTATTATTTTGTCTACTCAAAGAAGTATTGATCCTGGTTATATTATTCTTTGTATGAGTACATTTATTAAACCTGCTCGTGTTAATCCATCTCCTGCTGGTCACGCCTCTCTTCCTGAAATCCGCACAACACCATCAAATCCACCATCTGACCACTCCAGTCACCACTGATTACACACACCCACCTCGTGACGCCCTTCAACACAGATTTTTTTTCTAGTGTGAACAGTACAACCCGGGTCTTCAACCCTGCTTTATTCCCTGGTCAAATATGCAACAATGTCGATCCTGGTTGTCCCATTTACAATAGATAAAGATCCTTGTTGAAAGGAAAATTACCAATTGCTTGACTCTGTAATTTGCTGTGCAATTTAATTCGGAGGGGGGGGGGGGGGGAGGTTGGTACACTAGACCAGGCAAACTTAAAAAATGTAAAATACTCTAGCTTCCAATATCTGCTTCTCCTCTAGGGAAGAAGCAAGAAGTCACTAGGCTGTTTGTCAATAAAAATGTTTTAAAAAGTCTCACTGCTGCACTCATATGGGACCGGAAGAAAGGAAGGTTCCATAGCAGTCAGCATGAAATGAGTCTCTGTTGTCACCACTGGGGGTGATTTATTTCCACTCTCCGTTGCCTCCTTCTTTGCAACCTTAACAGGCAAAGCAAAAACATATTTTTCCTATAGTAAATGCAATATTAGTACGTGGACCCAGATGTCCAGGAAAATGGAAGGGCTCAAAACTAAGTCTGTGGGGTAAGGATTCTTGTCTTCCTGGTTCACAAATCTTGCCCAAATAACTGAATTTAGCAATTTTTTTTTATTTCTTTGCCAGGTCTACGACTTGACATGCTTGACATTATTTACACTTATTTATGCACTTTTCATGTTGCTGAATTGTTCTTATCACATTTTGGGGGTGGCTGATGTCTCCCCATACAGTAGATATCAGATGTTACCTTTAGAGAAAGAGCTGAAGATCCTTGAGGAAAGCCTCAGGCAACCAGGGCTGAGACATTGACCCATCCTAACCTACCAGTTAAAGATGGCATTAAAGTCATTGCTAATTAAGTGACCAATAATATTGATGAGGGCCATAAATCAATATTTCCTTTTCATTGTTTACTCGTGCATTGGGGAATTGGAACATGTCAATTGAGCTTCAGAATCGAGCGGGGAGTTTCTGGAGTGTGGTGCTGCCTACTATTAGTGGCATTGCGGGGTACACAAATCCAGGGGAACCACTGTGTTGCATATGAAAGCTATTTACATGAAATTTTAAGGCAATATTGCTTGTTTCGTGGGTTTTATTAGCATACACATTTATTACTTGTCGTCTTGGTGGCTGTGAATTTATGGAATGAGCCTTGAACATTTGAAACTATGTTGAATAGGAAAGCCAGAAAAATTAAAGCAAAAGGGAATATCATTTATACAGGTGTAGGATTTCATCAAGGAGTGAGCAGTGTCACAAAAACTGATAGAAGTGTTTCAGAAAGATGCCATGATGGTCAGAGAGCAAATCAAATAATATAATGGTGGTTCAATAAATAAGGTAAAAAAACCTCTAATTGTGCAAATGTATTCAACTGTTACATATACATATAATCAGTCAATAGTTCAACAGTACACCATGGCATCTGTATCCCTGTTATTCACCTTGGAAATGAAGTTCAACTGCTGCTGTGGCCTTTAGACACAGAATTTTGATCATACTATATACCTCAATATTTCCACCAGCCCTCCATCTTACAGCTGATGTTGGGACAATATAACTGATAAGAAGCGCAGGAAGCAGTGGTCTACCTGCTCTGGCCTGGTGAACAATTAGGATGAAATAGAGAACATTACATACATAAGAGGTTTTGTAACCTTACTTAATAAACAACCCTCTGAAGAAAACAAAAGAATGACATAAGAAACAACATAACAGAATATTTCTAATCAGTGACGAGACAGTGTAGGCAGTAACAAAGACACAAACGTATGAGGACATATTGTTTAATTAAAATGATATAGCAAATGACTATGTAATAGACAATAATTCTGACTACATGCACTTGAAATACTGCCCTTTAAATCTATTCTACAATTATGTTCCACCATTTTACTAAATTTTGTGTAAAGACCTGGATGGGATCTATGAGCCTATAATATGTACATTATGTGTGCCTCTCTATAACATATGGGTTCTCATGTTGCAATGAAATCTAAAGTACATTATCATACACAGCTATCCTGCTGATTGTGTTTAATAATGCCTATTTTGGGCTTTTGTTTGCAGTTGCTAATAGTCATAATGATTTAAACAATTGTCTATTTAAGCATTAAACACTTAATGTGGATTTAAATTCAGATTCTTTTTTATCTTTCAAATGTAAGGATTGCAGGCCTATCAACACGAATAGTATTCAAAAGTGATGGGAGATGAGCAGGATGAAAATCACATTGATTGGGTAATGAGATGCACAATAAAAATAATGCTGCTCTAGAACGGTTTGTGAGTGAACATCAAAATCAATGATATTTGGCATTTGGACAAGTGACCCCCAAACTGTAAAAAAAAAAAAAGTGCTGTCCACACAGTATGAAATGAAACATTTAATGGTTTCTAAGGAAACAAAATAGAGTTGGAGTCACATGAGCCAGCTGCGCTTTCTTGTGCTGCAGGGAGTACTACTGTATATTGTCACATGGAATTGTGTTTCCATGCCCTGTGTCTGTCAAATAGGATTATTTATACATGAAGAAACCTAACCTTAGTCATGTGATGTGTTCAGAATTCAAGACATTCATGGCGTATGACTAAATGATAAAATGTCACAGAAGATGAACTGCTCCAGTTAAGTTACAATACTCTGTATTTGTTTACAAAAATGGAATATTAATTCATATTATATCTTAGGGATTAAAACTATAATTTAAAAGTAGATAGTGATTAAATTAAGTGATTAAATTAAATGAAAAGAGACTTTAACATCTTTAATTGCATATAATAAAGGATAAAGAGCGCTATTGTTGTTAATTAAATTGAGAGAATAATGTGGGGTGCTGGGTAATACAAATACGAATAATGAGTGGAACCTGTAAAAAAAGATTATGTTAAAAGCAATGTTTACACCATTTTGGGGAATTGGTGTTGTAATTTAAGAACAATTTACTCTGTGCGGCACTGTCCCTACCTCACCCTATGTACCTCCGTGCTGAGTCTTCCGTGGTGGTCTGCGGTAATTGGGCTGAGAGAAGATCCTTCAGTGAGGTGGCTTGCTGGAGAGACTGGCTGGACCACGCGTCCGTGGCAGCCGCTGCACTGGTCTTCCGTCTCTGCCAATACCCGGAAGTCGCCGGAAGTTCTGACTACTTTCACTATGAAAAGAGGATTTTTCAGGTGAAGGATAACCAGGCTGTGGAAAGGAGTTAGAAATTGATTGTCTCTCGTTCGTGAAGAGGGATATGCTGTGAACTGAGCAGCTGCAGAAGAATGTTTGGGAGCACAAGTTTATGTCATAGCAGAGAATCCATAGACACATTACTGGCAGCCAAATAGAGCTGTGAATTGCACCATGTACTATCAGCACCCAAAACCTGCAGTCTGCTGAAACGTTGATTCCATATACCAGTCTTCTTGTGGTCATTCTTCAAAATCCGTGGGAGTACTGCCTTAAAATCCGGATATTGTACTATTTGCTGTTCTTACTGGACTGCATTTCCAGAGGCAGGCACCCAGGTAAATACAATTTCAATTTAAATGGAGAGCCAGTCTGCAACACTTTCTTTTTTTTTTTTTTTCAAGAAATGTTTTATTGACAGGATAAACCAACAAAAACACAAAACAGTGCGATTGAACTATACAGTGAAAACTTTTGATCGTGGATCAGACATTAGCAACTGATGGTATATTACAGATATACATAACATTACAACAGAGGATGGTATAGCTTCTACAATGGAAACAATGATAATTATATGTTAGAAGGGGGGGGGTCTTTACTTAGCGATTCTATAAGGTACCAAGAGGTACTCAAGAAAGAATTTCTAAGAGCCTCCTTTAAAGGGGGTGACAAAGTTTGGATATATGGCATCCATGTATCAAAAAACTTTGCGGTCAGTTTCTCTTTTTGCAACACTTTCAATATTCCCCACTAAGGAGTATCTTCCTGGGATATCACCTGATGATTAAAGGTGGACAGTTATCCCAGTTCCAGGAACTGTCACATTTGCGGTAGCCTTTCAGAAGCTAAATCTACCATATCTGGAAGTTTTTGGAACAGTTTTTTGGAAGAGTATAAACTATTTCCCCTGATAAAGTCTTTATAAGACGAAACGCGTCGGGTCATTGTTTACACTGTTGAAGAGTCGAATAAAGAACTTGCTTGGAAATCCAACATTTCTGGTTTCATGAACTTTGGTGGGATACATGGACTAATACATTAAAAATGTAGGCGCTATACCACCATTTGGGAAGTGTATTGTGGTTACTGTTTCCGAGCCCTCAGGAAACCTGGTGGTTAAGCAGCCGCAACAAGAATTGGAGTTTTATAAATTCAATTGTGCATACAAGCGCAGGAGGAGTATTGGGGTTAATATATATATATATATATATATACACACACACACACACACACACACATACAAGGGTGGATCAAAGTACCTGTGTTAAGACGAAAAAATTTCACAAAAATGTTTATTTATTTTTCAATATAATCTCCATTCACAACATTACCCTTTTCCCAAAGTCCCTGTCATTTCTTTAAACTCTCTAAAAAATATGACTTGTCAAACTCATGTAGGCTTCTGTCTTGACGATGACCTCCTTGTTTGAGCTGAAGTTTTTTCCGGCAAGCCACGTTTTCAGGTTAGGGAACAGAAAGAAGTCGCAGGGAGGCAAGTCGGGCAAGTACGGGGGATGTGGGTAAAAAATTCATAGCACAATACATGCAATTTGGCCATAGCAATTCTGGAGGAGGGAGCTGTGAATCAATTTTAAATTATACAATGGTGGATCAATAAGTACCTGTGTTTGAAGACAGGTGGTGTTGCTAAGGAAAGTTAGTATTACTATTGTGTACTAACATAACCACAAAAACATAACAATTCATTATTATCAACAAGTTCTAATGAAACAAATGAGCTGCATCTGGCACAGTTTCAATTTCATTGTAAAGATACAAAACATTTCTGTGGAAGAGGAACTACTGGCTTCTTTGGAAGCTGATTACCATAATGCTGATATTTTTAGCTATTAGTGTTTAAATTGATGTCCAAATAAACAAATGTTTTTATGACTTTACGGTTGTCTGTCTTTGATCAACTTTTTTGCGTGTGCATAAAACAAGATACTAGTCATGAGATACTGTTAAAGAAAAATGAAGATACAATTATCTTGTGTGAACAGTGTAAATACTAGGCAGTAAAAGTAACCTACATGCCTGTTATACAACACAGTGCTTAAAGCAATAAATCAACATACAGAACACCATACTAAAGCTAATAATGCCCCTTTTAGACCGCACATATTAACCGGTATATTGCCGTTTTTTACCGTTTCAAAACGGTAATGTGTGCTGTCTGAAAGGTGCAGAGTGATTTTACCGTTTCCAAAAAAACGGTTTTTGGAAAAGGTAAATATGGAGGGTCCTATCTGTTTCAGACCTGTTTATTTGGTGTCTAGAACGGGTCTGAAACAGTATTCCTTCCCCCCCCAATGCAGGAAATGAAATAGACGCGCTGGGGGCAGGCGGTCCCTGCAAGTGTTCGTTGCACTGTGATCTGCCCTGCCCGGGGTGAGAGCGGGGGCTGCTGCTACTGCTGGCGCCGAGGGGGTGAGCAGGGACGGGCGGCTCTGGCTGGGGTGCAGGTGGCTGTCTGCCCTGACAGAGAGCAGCCAGCGGTGCAGCTGATCGAGAGCGGGCAGGGGGGGGCATCACCTCACCTTGCGCCCCCCTGCCCGCTCTCCATCAGCTGCACCGCTGGCTGCTCTCCATCCCTCTCATCCGTCCCTCTCATCATCAGCACACCCTGCGCTGCTGCTGCCTGTGTCTCTCCTAGCAGTGATAAGCGGTACCCCCCCCCCCCCCCCGAGGGTGAGGAGGCAGCGCGACATCCACATCGGGCTCCCGCAGCCCGCTGCCCGCACTCCGCTGCTGCCCCGCTCCGGAACCTACAGGCTGACGGTGAGTCAGGGCAGACAGCCGCCCACACCCCAGCCAGAGCCACCCGTCCCCATTCACCGCCTCGGCGCCAGCAGTAGCAGAAGCCCCTGTGTCTCAGCGCAGTCTCTCCGAGCACAGTGAAAAGCCCCCCCCCCCCTCCTGGCAGTGCAGCGGGGACGGACGGCTCAGCCTGGGCTGCGAGGGGGGGTGTGTGTGGACACTGCTGCCCGGGTTTTTTTGGGGGGGGAGACACACCTGTATACTAGTCCCCAGTGTCCCCCGGCCAGCGTTCTAGGGGGGGGACCTGTATACTGGTCTCCAGTGTTTCCCCCCGGCCAGCGTTCTGGAAGGGGGACACCTGTATACTGGTCCCCAGTGTCCCCCGGCCAGCGTTCTGGGGGGGAGGGCTGCCTGCCCTGTATTTGAAAGCTTTTCCATAAATGGGTCTGCCAGGTAAAAAAAACGGCACTTAAACGGTAATATACCATTTAAGAGATGCGGTGTGAAAGGGGTTAAACCTGGCAGACCGGTTTTTGGAAATGTTTTCAAATACAGGGTCAAAGCCAGTTATGCGGTCTGAAAGCAGCATCATTCATTGGTGAAACTGCAAAAATATGACCATGCAGTACAAATTATTTGATTATATTGATATTAAAATAATATATAGTCTTTTTGTAAGAGAGAGTTGTAAATTCTGCAAATGATAATGGTCACACTGATAGCAATGAAAAGTATGTTTTTACATTTTCCTGTTAGTAGATACTATGTAGTCCATACCTGCCGGCTTTTTGGCATATCAACAGGGGGGCAGGTCATTGCAAAAGGAGGTGGTCAAAGGGTGCAGAGATGTGATAATGTCCTACTCCCTGCTATCCAATGCTGACTTTACCAGCAATGGAAAGCAGGGGAACTTTTCCTCCATGAGCAAGATGCCTGCTTTCCGTGTACCATCCAATTTTCTGGAGCCTCCCTGCTGTTTTGGGAGATTAGGCAAGTACAAAAAATTGTTTGTAACATATATTTTACACATGAGGCATGATTTAGAGGTGCACGCAAACTACATTCAATTCAGATCGTCACATAACTGAGAAATTACTCTGCACAAAAAATAATGCATATCCGTATGACACATGCTTTATTCTTAGTGACGCAATAGTGCTGTTACATTTGGTTCAGGCTGTATCAGAAAGGTGGCATTCCTGGGTGAGGACTTAGGAAGCCTGGAGCGAATCTGTCTTGTATACATGTCATAGAATCTGTCAGTGAAAGTGTTTGTGATGTCAGATGCACAGATGTTTCCACCAAGGATTTGTGCAGTTGGAGACATTGAATCTGCTACAGGGCAGGAGCATGGGTGAATTCTAGTCTTTGGAGGAGCCAAATTCTCTGGGGGGGGGTTTCAGCTAATACATCTGATTCACAACGTACATGTGTAGTGTGCACAGGGTAGGGCTTTAGGCTGTACCCCTTGCAGTTCTTTTGCTGTGCATCGATGGGCTTTCCTCCAAGAGTCGAATGCATGTTCAGATATCTCCTATCCAAGTTACATCTGCCCCACCTGCAGTGCACATGGTTTTGTCCATCTAAGAAGGATTTTGTCAGAAAGAGTGAACTAGAATAAGGCCCAAAGTCCCCTTCCTCAGGTTGGATATAGGATTTCGCTCCTATCTCCATACTTATACCCGTCTCTATGGTATATATGGTAAGGTATATTTTCTGCACCTTGAAAATGGGGTCTACGTACCTCAAAAAAATTTTAATGGGATAAAGTTTTTTTGAAAATCAACAAATCTCTGAGTGCCACTGCTTTATAGAAAACCTATATACAGTATATATACTGGCACTACACATCCCTGTTGCTACAATACTTATTGCAACTTACTGGCCTCTATCAGGCATCAGCGCCATGAGCAGCACACTACATAAGATTTAAATCTCTTCTCCTGCAATTAGCCCAGTTCACGCCTGTGGCAGTGCAAGTCTGAAAATCTGGACTGGGAACCTACCTGTTTATCACCCAAACAAACCTCAGAGACCCATTTCTGGCCTTGCAGTGAACAAGGCTCTGTTCTCTCTCTGAGGCTGGACAGCTCCTTAACCTTTTACAGGGCAGTTGTGACTAGAGAAATACATCACTCTCTGGTGAAACTAACCCTGTTTCACCACATATCCCCCCATCCCCTCTAAGGGTTAGGGGTCTCTGTGGATTTTGAATTTTTAAAGACAAGGCCTCTAGCTCTTCTGTAGACAGATGTTTTCTTGAAGCTCTCCATCTTCTAACACTTTCAACCACTGTGACCTCGCGGCTGTGTCACATCAGCTTTGGCGAAGCTCTGCACAGGTCTCCTCTTAGCTTTCATTTGCGATGGGGCCATCAGTATATTCACAGGATGATGATCAAGTGGTACTCCATTACGCTGCTTTCTTGCACCAACTTTTATTTCAAGGCATACGTCTGCTTTAACCGCCTGTCTCTGAGCTGGGATGCGGTACCTCCTCTGCTTCTTTTTAGCTACCCATCTCTGTGTAGAAGAGAAGGTCTTGGCTAATGGGATGGTGGGTCTCCCTGGTGATGACAGCGCCATTTCATGGACCCCGGACAAAGTTTCGCGAATCTGCTGCAAACTGGAATTTCTTCTGGACTCGGTCAGGTTTACGCTCAACCAGAACGGTAGCTTTAGTTGATGGGATGGCTGACTGGTCAGACACCAAGTCCCTAAAGCACAGGAAATTGCAACCCAAAATTACTGGGTAAGGAAGCTTTGGGCCGACAGCTGCTATTACGTCATAACAGCAGCCCCTTAAGCCTATTCTAATGTGTACTCTTTGGAACCTCTCAGTGGAACCATGGATGCACAGCACGTTTATAGAACCTGATACACTCTCGGATAACCTTGACAGCAGATACAAGTGTCAACTCACTGCATGTATCTATTAAGGCAGGAAATTCAGGACCCCTAACATTGCTGTTTCCCAGACTAGGGAAGGTTGCATAGTCAGAGATACCATGGTGCAGGAAACCAGGTAAATTGGTCCCAATCTGACAGCACTACAATTCATTGCTTCAACCCTTTTTGGAGAACTTCGCTACACATGCCCTGGTTCTCCACATTCATAACATTTTATAGGTTTCTCTTTATGCCTCCTATATAGTGTTATATAATATACTGTAGATAGATAGATAGATAGATAGATAGATAGATATGCATAACAGAATAAAACATTTTAAAAAAGTAATTGTATGGATACAGAGTGATTATCTTGTTTGTTCTTGATGCCTACTGTATATGACATTAAATTATAAAATTGACATTTATTTTAGTTTTACCAATATATTTTAAATTGTATGTAGATATCAATTGGTAAATCACCCAAGTATTCACATACAGTAATTCATAAGCCCCTTAATCTTAAAGGACTTAGAATTATTAAAGTTAGTAAAAGAGCTAGACACTATACTTTAGTACAGTATCTTTAATACTGTTTTAGTTTCATTTGATACTTGTTTGAATTATCATGGTGCTCCTGTAGATAATTATTCACATTTGTTGCACTCCAAAAAGCTGTTTGAGATCTCTATGGTAAATAGCTACTGGATCAATTTTTTTAAATACCCCAGTGCTTATTCAGTGTTCTTCTAATCTCTTTTTTTTTGTTGTTATACTGTGTGTCACAAATGACTTTATCATTTGCCTTATCTTTATATTATATTTCATATTCTTAACTCTGGTTTCTGTTTGATAAAGTCATCTGGATAATTTCTATCACAAAACCTATTAGCATATACTTCTAGTTGTCGATTAAATAATGTGTCAGAATTACAGTTTTGATGACATTGCAACTTTTAACATTATTACATTCTCCATTGAGACCAGTACTATTTTTTTTTAAAAAATAGGTGCAGTATCTTCAGGTCTGGTGGTGGATCGATTCAAAAAAAAAGAGAGAGAGAGAGGGTGTGAGAGAGAGAGAGAGAGAGAGAGAGAGAGAGAGGTATATATTGTATTTAGAAAATAATATGAAATAAAAATATTTTAATTATATTTATTCTTACTTAAGTTTAATAAAGCTGGGAGCAAAAAGGGTTCCCATTGCAGTACTGTACCTTCTGTTTGAATAAAAGCTTTATCTAAAATTTTACACTACTTGTGGTATAAATAAACCAAATCAAGGTGCAAATACATTTTTTATGTAAATGACTAAGGTCCTTATGTACAGTAATTACAAAGGTCTGAATCTTCAGTCAGAAATTCCTTAGAGCTTGCTATACAGTACCATTTACATGTGGAATCAATGTGCATAAAGATTGGGCATCAAATGTTTATATGTTTTGTAATGTTATAGATATTTATTTTAGAATAGCTAATCTTTTAGATACTTATCAATGAATACGTCCACATACTATGTGGAATTGGCTGTCAATAAGTCAATACCAGTAACCACTGGCCTATACAGTGGATCTGTACATTTTGTATGGATATTTGTTAGACAATAATAAGTTGAAATAATAGGAATATTCTTTATTGAAAATATATTTATCCTTGTAATTCTTTATCCCATTGTTTATGTTCTTAATAATATAAAAAATATGTTGAACTTTTTGCGATTTGATTATGATCTTAACTGCTTTGTCCGCTGGTTGTGTAAGTGGAAGCCACTGAGAATAGTGGCCGCAGCCACAGGGATCATCAAGTGAGAAACTGCTAATACAGGCACTGTTGTAGTGGAACTACAAACTGTAGGTTCACAGTATAAGTACTACTTGAATTTAAATGGCTGTGTGCATACAAACATAGTGACTAACACATGTGCCGTGGGAGCCACTTGGAATATACAGTATGCAGCAATAGTGAAGAGAACGGATGGGGATGTTATTACTGAAGTGGCATAGACTGTACATTGGAATGGGTAAATCTGAAATAAGAGACAAACATATTAGTAACCTCTGTAGAATGTGGATTGATAGCAGCAATAATAATGGATTAATACCAGTAGTATCAATAGTAGGTTATCTTCGAGGAATTGAAACCCTGACCACAAACATCTAATAAATTGACCTATGTTATATTCGATGCAATACCTCTGTGTAAGATTACCACAGCATCATATGTGGATTTAGATGAACACACATGATGTCAAGATATAATATAACCCAACAATACAATACAGTAAACAGAACTGTATAGTATAGCAGTTGTGTCAGATTATAAAGTTTAATAATACCTAATACCAAGAAATTTAAAGTAAGATGGTCACTAATGTAAAACTACCATACTACAGATGAAGCTGCTCTCATCTGAGCTGCTCCAATGTTGCAGTCCGCCACTCCGTGCCACCCCGCGCCATCTCTCCAATAGATGCCTCTCTAGACAAAAGTTGCTAGACATTTTAAAATATATCACTAAAGTGTATAACTTTTAAAATTCTTATCTAAGTCCCAGTGCACCATCGAGACTACATACTTTCTCTTTTGGATTGTGTTGTTTATACTGTTTAAGCAGTGCGTAGCACCTCCTACCCAGAGGCGGATTGGCCCACCGGGAAACCGGGCCAATTCCTGTTGGGCCGGCTGAAAATCCTTTAAAACGGGCTGGCTGTGCTCCTGGCTGGGCCGCAGCACTTTGCCCACAAGCAAAATGGCCGCGGGAGGGCTGCACAGTTCCTCCCGTGGGCCTTCAAGTGCAGCGGCCTCCCTGCTCCCGATCCACCATCTGGAGCCGAGCCAGCAGAGCAGCCACCGCCACCCCCCCCCCCCCTGGATTACATCCGCAGCCGCCAACCACTCCCCGGCATTACATACACCACCGTGCCCCCCCCCCCACATCACATCCACGGCCTAACCGCCCCCCCCCCCGCCCCAGCTGTTGCCCCCCCCCCCCCGCGCATTACATACACTGACAAACCACCCACCAACACCACCACCCCCCCCGGGCTGCTGCACGCGTCCCAATCTGCCCCTGCTCCTACCTGTGATGAAGATATAGCAATACTAACAGAGCACATCAAGAAACATCATTATTTTAATAATACAATACTGTTGTGCATTTATGCTTTGGTTTGCCATTTGAAAGTTTTATTTTGCATGGGAGGGCATTCAACAAAGTGGGTGAAGCCCATGAAAGGTTCTATAATTGTGAGTAATAGCAAGTAATGTGTGCAGATCAGAGAGGTTGGGAGTTATTTTGAGAAAAACAAAGATATGTACTTTGGTTTAGTTTTGGTAATAACCTTAAGTGTAAGTAAAATAATTTTATATTGAAAATGGAAAAATACAGATAACCAATGGACAGAGTGGAGTAGCAGATAATAAACATTTAGGAAAATCAGACTCACAGCTGCATTCAAAAAGGGATTGAGAGTATGTACAGTATATTAGAAGTCCACATATACTGTAAAATTTGATTCCGCAACAGTATTGCCTAGACAATGTTGATGACTTAAGGGCCCTACATACGCAGAGATGTGTGCCAGAGATACATAACGGGAGATTCAGCACAAGAGATTTCAATCTTGTGGCTCATTTCAGACAATGAGCCACATACAGAGAGATTTGTGTCAGAGATTCAAATTGGGAGATTCAGCACGGGAGATTTCAAATCTGTCACGACTGTCACAGCCGCACATGCCATCAAACTGCACTGTGTATGTATATATATATATATATATATATAATGTGGTATAGGGGTCCCCATCCCCATTCCTAAACATAGGCGTCTAGACCCCAGTAGGCGTGTAGACCTTCTCTCCATCTCTTCCATGATGCCTTGGATGTGGCCCCAGTTATCCTGTGGAGGAGCATGGCTGCTTGCTGGTTGGAAAGAATAGGCACTTTCTTCTGCTCTGCACCCCACAATTTACATATACATATATGCTTGACACACTTAACACTCAAAGGCATACATGCATAGATACATACATACAGAGAGGGACACATATACAGACACATGATACAAAGAGAGACAGCCCATATACACAGGCACATATTGAAGGGGATACACACACACACACACACACAGCCTGTGGCGTAAGTTCGCCCATGTTGGCCGGAGGCAAGATAAATGTTGATGCCCCCCCCCCCCCCACCACAAATAGATAGCTAACTAGAAAGGGAGAATGAGATAGGGGGAGCGAGGTAGAGAAATACAGTGAGAGAGAGAGAGAGAGAGATAATTAAGGGACAGAGGAGGTGGGGGTGTCTAGCCCACAGCATACAGAGTGACAGGGATCATAGGAGAGAGCACTGGCTGGCAGGCTGCTGCTGGATCAGAGGGAGCTGGGCGGGGAGCCAGGAGTAGTAGGCCCTTCCCTTCTTCCTACACACATCAGAGGTGACAGCGCTGCCCTGTCCACCTGAGCCCACTGCACACTAGCACAGAGTATTACTTCTATTCCATGAGAACCCCACATCCCTTCCCTTGTCTCCATCAGCCTGACATTAGTGCCGCCCATCCCCGCACAGTGTCCAGCGCTGCACGTCCCCGCACAGTGCCCAGCGCTGCCCGTCCCCGCACAGTGCCCAGTGCCACCAACAGTGCAGCAGTGGAGCTAGTACACCCCATGCTGCCTCAGGGGTCACCTCTCTCCCCTCCCATCTCATAGAGAGCTTCTATCACCCCCTCATAGCCGCAGCAGAGCCCCGGTGTAGGTCCCTGTTATCCGCAGTGCTGGGGACTCACCCTGGTCCCTCTGTGTGCCTCAGGTGGAGGTCTCCCTGCCCCAGCCATGAGAGAGAGAAAAAAAAATTAAAATAAAAAAAACAGCCCAGCCCTCACCTTAGCCTGGAGCCGCGGTGAAGGAAGCCACAGGAGTTTGGACCTGTCCTGCAGTGAGTGCCCCTGTGTCTCCAGCACTCTGTGCCTATCTGTTTGTGACCTCCCGCCAGCTACTGCCCGTCTGCCCGCCGCCCTGTTCTTGAACCGAAGTCAGGCTGCAGATTCACATTTTACTGGACAGCGGCTGGTATCAGCTGAGCTCTGCAGCGCCGGCGGCTGTCTATTACTGCCTACGCTGCGAACCACAGCCGCTTGAGACCCAGTGGGGAAACTTGCTCCAAGAGCCAGCCGGCATTTGAAAGAGTGGATGTGCCCTTTCAGGGCTCAGTGCCCCGGCGCTGCGCAGGAATGCTTCCGGGCGGCAGCGGCTTCAGTGGGGCGGTGAGTGACAGCGGGGCTTCTTGTTGGCGGCGTCTTCAGTGACGGTCGCTCAGATGGCCCTGCTCATCCCCGCGCCACACATGCGGGAGATGAGCAGGAGCATCTCAGCGACTGCTCTGAATTGACAGACAGGTCCGTTCTGAATCTTGTGCAGATTCAGAACGGCGGGGGCGCGCATGTAAATCGCTGTGTGGGCTATATACACAGCGATTTACATGCATTTTCTGAGCGATTTGTTAAAATCGCTCAGAAAATGCCTGAATATTGTGCTGTGTGTGGGGCCCTTAAGTCTATATGGATTTATATAATTATGGAGACCAACATAAATAGATACTGTATACTTATTATTATACTGTATCTAGGAAGACCATGGGTGAAATGTAATAGGATGAGAGATTCAGAAAGTGAGAGATTTGGTAAGAAAAGTCGGTACTTATGTAATATCTGGGCTCGCGTTTTTCTTATGAGACCGCGTCCGCTCGCCACGCTTCGGGCACGGTGGCTCACTGCGCTCGCCACACTATATAAAATCAACTCCATGCGTAGTTGAATAGTAGGGGTATGAAAAAATGGGGTGCATTTAACATGGGAGCCCAGATAATACATAAGTACCGAAAACTCTAGTTTTTTTAAAGCGGCAATCATTTACCATGCAAAACCAGCTTGATTTTGAAGTGTAAATGATTGCGGCTTTAAAAAAACTGGAGTTTTTTCTGAAGCTCTCATCCTATTACATTTCACCCCATGTGTGTTGGTTGTGTACCAAAGAGTCAAGAAAACAGATAATTCAGTATACAAGAAGACAAAAGAAGGACTCTGCTTTTGGGGCACTTCTTATTCAAACATTAAACAGTTAAAATATAACCTTATTGATATATTAAAATATAATGTCAACCACCCATATAACCTTACAGTGGAAGTATCCAAACAGCTCATAAAGAGTATACAAATATTTATATATAAATACAATATATACAAATGAAAAAGTAACAGCACAGCTTCAATAATGATTACAATAGGTTGGAAAACATTATCCTGTGAATCACACTAATTTGGCTGTATTTGACAACAAGTAGAGAAACAAAATACATAAATTCATACACCAATGAGGTGTCCAGATGTCATGGGTTTGGCAATTTTTTTTTATGGTTAATGTTAATATGATCCGTATGGTGGTCATCTGAAACCTGATTCCTGGTATAACCGCCTGTCTAATTCGAAGTTTATCAAAAATAAATATAGTAGAAGATTATTCCTGATTAGTACCTGTAGTGCAACCAATCTCAGGGGAGAAAAAATAAATTAATTTGAATATGCTTTCATTAGAGCAAACCACTGTAGCCCCTGATGGGAATCCGAGCACAGTCGGTTCTGTGGGTGCCTTTGCAATAAGAGTGCAAATAATATGAAAGTGAAGATTGTGGTGATACTGATGAGAGAATAATGAAATAGCTGCCAGATAATGTGATATCTGTGAGAGTGTAGGAGCAGAAATGTTACAGCCTATGAAATGATCCTGATAAATAACTACCATGGGTAATGTGTGACCTACAGCTCTTTGACTTCCCAGAAGCTCCCCTATGCAGGTACTGGCAAGTCCCTACATTGAAAAGCTTCCAACATCAGACAAGTTTGAGCATAACCAAAATGTTATGTCAGTATGTAGTTGCACTCAATAGTAGGGTATGCTGTTGGGAGAAAAGTCTGAAGGCTCTCACTCATGGATAATTATGTGATCATGACCTTAAGGAATAGATACAATCAAAATGTAATATAGACAATGACTGCATGAAAAAGTGATATCGCATAAATGCAAAAATTCAACTCAGCTATGCAATTGGTATATAAATTAAGTCAGAGATCATATATGCCTGTGATGACAATAGAGGTAGTATAACAATTACAAAACAGGTATGAGAATAAGGATGGAAGACGCTATCATTTATCTAATGGTAGCCAATGAAAAAAGCACACTGTGTATAAAATAATCCACAAATGATAGGTCATTGGCAATTCAAACAGGTGGATTCTACATTTTATACATTTTTTAATTAGGTTGAGATGAGCATAGTAGACAATTTACTAATTTCTGAGGGTATGGGATCAAGAGGAGAGGTAGTAAAGTAGATGGAAGAGAATAGTGTACAAATTTCATATTCATTTGTGTGGTGAAATTAAGAGAAGTTACCAAAAGGTTCAGTTAAGGAATTAAGTAGCTCACTGTCTAAAGAGAAACCTACCATTTAAATTAAGATTTGATTAATCTTGTTCTTGAAGTAGGATGCAATAACTTGTGCACTGATAGTAGCTGGTGGATTTGGTGAGAGAAGGGTAAGATATGATTTAAATGAATTGAAAAGTAAATTGGGGTTGGAAGGTTGAGCTAAGATGAGAGTAGAAAGACAGTATGTTTGTCATTATCCAGGACCTCACAATAAGTGTGTTCTTATACATGAGCAAGTCACTTAGAATATTAGATTTATGCCACTAATGTTCTACTTTATATGAGAGTTTTTCGCAGGTGTCATGTTAATTTAAAATGCCACGTTGGCATCTAAGCCTATGTAGAGAGTGTAGGTTTTCTGGACCCATAACATCAAGGGCTATAGACTGGTTCAGGTCTGATACGAAAGTGTCAGGATAAGTGAATGTAGAAATTGGAAGTTTGTTGCAGAAAGGTAGAAAATTGTTCATAATTTATTGCAATAGTATTTCTGTGGATTTCAGGAGGACTTGAGAACTTAAGTGACATTGAGTTTAAAGTCATGAAGAAGAGCATATAGGGGATAACATTGTGATTTGAGAAAGGAAAAGGAGTGTTTGTGAATTCAAAATTTGGCATAATCTGGTGAATACAATAGCCTGGAATGTGCCCTCCTTATGAGTAGGGGTGTTTCTCCTTTTATTTTACTGTATATTCCAACCATTATTTTATTATTGTGATAATCTAATATATTCTGTAGAAATTTATTTTATTTTATGTTAATGAAAAATTGATATTCATAGCTTAATTAGTTTTAATATCCTCATTGAGGTTCTATGTAGATTTCCTTGTATTTAATATCAAGTTCTCTTTTCTTCTCAAATGTAATTAGTTGCATCAATTTAAGGGAAGGGTTTTGTAGCATAAGTTCCCACTCCTCACAATGTTAATTATCTTAAGGAGTCTCAAAACCCTGAGGACACAATTTATAGTATTTTTATAATATTTCCCATACGGTTCTATCTCTTTACTTAATAGTCACTCGAACCCTGGTACTAAACATATTGATACTTTATCTTATTTGCTTTATTATCCAGATGACCTTTTTAAACAGAAACCCAGAGAAGTATATGGAATGCAATAATCTTTTGGAATATACAGTAAAGGATAAGGCAGAAGGTAAAGTCATATTTGTCACACAGCATAACTTAAAAAAAAAAAAGAGGTTAGAAGAAAACTGAATAAACACTGGGGTATTTTATAAAAATTGGCCCAGTATTAAGTAATTATTTACTGGAGAAACCACAAATAGCTAATTGGAGGCCAAAAAAAACAACAAAAAAACATATAGCGCCAAAAACTATTGTCGAGTGAAATAAAACATAAATCAGTAGCTATGTATGTAAATATACAAAGTGCAATATATAGCTATTATTCTATTTTTTATCATAAGTACAGTCATTTAACCCTTTGAGTGTCAACAAAGTGCAATATATAGCTATTATTCTATTTTTTATCATAAGTACAGTCATTTAACCCTTTGAGTGTCAACATATCTGTAAGAGATGTTCAAAATATCTGCTAAAAATGCCAGCATCCCTCAAATTTGTTATATAAATTCAAATAAAAATGGTCATGTAAAAAATATTATATTTCTTATATAAGGTTAACATTACGTTGAATTAAAATGTTTGCTTGCCAATTTTACACCTATTTTGTGCTGACCTTATGAATTGCATGATGTGGGTGATTTACCAATGGATTATACGTGTAGTTTAAAATAGTGTTAAAACTAATACATATATAAAATTGTGATTCAAGAATATATTAGAGGTATTATATAAACAAGCAAATCAATTAGTATCCAAACATTTACAGCCTGTCTTAACATATCAAGCAATTGAGCATGTGCAATTTGATTGATAGGTAGTGATCTAGATAAGAAATTATCTTAGAGAGAAATATTTTGGATCTACACTCAATAAAATGTCTTCTCATAGATTTAATAAATCTCGTAAAATTGCTTTAAATATATATATATATATATATATATATATATATATAGCGTATATACCGGCACTCACTATACAGGTAAAGCTGCTCCTGTTGCCGCCCGGAGTAGAGACGAACCAGTCCGGCTCACAATGTAGACGTGTATCGGTGGCACTCAGGATCAAATAAACACACGGAAACCAGCCTTATGCCAACGTTTCAATGGTGAACAACCATTTTCATCAGGACATACAAACAACATACAACTCACCCATATTTGTGCACACCAACCTTCACCATCCCAGCCACTGCGACGCGCGGGCGTCCTCCCGCTGCGGCGCAACCCGATGACGTCACCCCGTGCACCGTCACCAATACAAAGAAATATTCACATATACAGGACTGTCAAAAAAGTAAACAATAATATGTCAGTATACAACGATATTACATACATATAACAGCAGCAAAAACACTAGTAGAAAGTATATAGTAAAAAACAGTTATAAAAAGCAATGAAGTCCTAGGGATTCATTTAATCCCCTCGGACTCATAGTGTCCAAGGTAAAGATCCATTTTGCCTCTCTTTGGAGAAGCAATCTGGATCTATTGCCACCCCTAGTCAGCGGAGGAATATGGTCTATGATTTTGTGTTTAATGGCAGTAGGTGAGTGACCCATGGCTGCATAATGGCGAGCCACAGGCTGCTCACTGGTGCCCTTAAGTACAGCTGCCCTGATAGCCTGCCTGTGTTGTGCCATTCTGACCTTGAACTGGCAGTCCGTTTTGCCAACGTAAAATTTATCACAGGGGCATACCAGAACATAAATAATGAATTGGGTCGAACACGTAAGTCGATGGTTAATTTTGAAAACCTGATTTTTGTAAGGATGTTTAATCGTGTCACCAACCCACATGTAACTGCACGTCACACAGCCCGTGCATTTTACGCACCCTAATTTAGGGGTACCCAAAAAGGTTTTAGCAGCTTGCTTGTCAAAGTTAGTGACATCACTATGAACCAAGTGGTCTCTCAAATTCCGACCCCTAGAGTAACTGGTTATAAGTTTTTTATTGGATAAACCTGGCAGATCTTTGTCGGATGTAACAATGGGCCAATAATTCTTAACAGCCAATCTTGCTGTATCACTAGAAGTATTATATCGATTGGGCCAAAAGATGCGGTTATTATGTTGTTTATGGGATTTACGCTTTAATGTTTTAGAGCGGGGGATGGAAAGCACCCTATCCCTTGTACACAACAGAGACTTGCGATCATATCCTCTTTCCATGAATTTTACAATCATTTTATCCAGTTGTACAATGAGGTCAGCTTCATCATTACAGATTCTCCGTACCCGCAGCATCTGGGAGTACGGCAGTCCCTTAATGACTGCAGGAGGATGAAAACTGGAAGGGGAGAGGAGCATATTTCTGTCCGTAGATTTAACGAACAGAGAAGTTTTAAGAACACCCTCCAATGCTGTAATGCGGACATCTAAAAAATCAATTTGTGTACTGGAGATCGTACAAGTTAGTTTGATAGGGCTGTCACTGGTGTTTTGACGATCTATGATAGCGGATAAAGAGTCAGCCGACCCATTCCAAAGTAGTATCATGTCGTCGATATAACGAGCGTAGTAAACGATCTTATCAGAGATGGCAGGATCAGCAAAAAAAATATCGTGTTCAACTGCCATCATAAAAGCATTAGCATACGATGGGGCCACCGAGGACCCCATCGCACACCCAGAGACTTGTAAGAAAAATTGCCCATCATAATAAAAATAATTTTTTGTAAGTACCATCTCCAGTAAATCACAAAAAAATTGAACGTCAGGGCCCTGATATTTGTCACTTTGCGAAATCAGCAATCGTGTGGCTGCAATGCCTTGAGCATGTGGAATGCTCGTATACAAGGCATTGACATCAATACTGCACAGTAAGCAGTCAGGTGGTAAAGCAGTTAATTTATCAAGGGCTTTTAACAGAGCAGTGGTGTCTTGCAGAGTATACTTGGAACTTTGAACAACAGGCTGAAGATAGACATCTAAATATGCAGATACAGATTGAAAAATGGAACCCCTGGCAGATATGATAGGTCTGCCAGGGGGATTGACCGGATTTTTATGGATTTTTGGCAGGGTGTACAGTAATGGTTTTTTGGGGAAGTCACAGGTTAACAGATTTTTAACTTTATTGTTAATTACTCCTCTTTCCACTGCCATGTTAATGTATCTGTCTAATTCCCTTTTAAAGATATTAGTGGGATCCATATTAAGTGCTTTGTAAGTGGAAACATCGGTGAGCTGGCGCTGTATTTCACTCTTGTAGTCACTCAAATTTTGAATGACTATCGCGCCGATATGACTATATACTTTCTACTAGTGTTTTTGCTGCTGTTATATGTATGTAATATCGTTGTATACTGACATATTATTGTTTACTTTTTTGACAGTCCTGTATATGTGAATATTTCTTTGTATTGGTGACGGTGCACGGGGTGACGTCATCGGGTTGCGCCGCAGCGGGAGGACGCCCGCGCGTCGCAGTGGCTGGGATGGTGAAGGTTGGTGTGCACAAATATGGGTGAGTTGTATGTTGTTTGTATGTCCTGATGAAAATGGTTGTTCACCATTGAAACGTTGGCATAAGGCTGGTTTCCGTGTGTTTATTTGATCCTGAGTGCCACCGATACACGTCTACATTGTGAGCCGGACTGGTTCGTCTCTACTCCGGGCGGCAACAGGAGCAGCTTTACCTGTATAGTGAGTGCCGGTATATACGCTATATGAATTACATCACCTGTGCTAAACGGTGATTTTCATACAAGGCACCCTGGACATTATTTTATTTCATCAATCTTCACTACCGCAGTTGCGGTTCGGGCGACAGATGGCCCATACCTGAGTATCTGGTATTTGTTACAGAGACTGTCTCTTCTGGTTCTCACCGATACCCGGTTTGAGATAAAAATGGATAATACCTTTGAAAGAGTGGTCTTGGATGCAACGGATGTTCATTCATATTCTGAAGCAGAAGCCGCAGGCATTGTTTATAAAGAAAAAGTTTTTTCCACTGCCGACAATACCTCTGTGATAGATCTATTCCATGAGATTATGCATCTTAAACGCAGGGAAGTGGACTTTTATTATCATGCCGCCACATTATCTGAATATTTTACTGAAAAAAAGATACCCAGGGGGTTCCGAATAAACAATATCCCGACCATTGGTCGACATAGCGTACCCTTTTGTAAAAAGTGGTGCGCTATTCTCAATAAATGTTCTCTGGATCTATTATTGCTTGTGATCGAAGAATCCACAAGAGAACTGAACGTGACCAAAGAGAAAATTGCATTATTTGAGACCCAACATAAGCAAACCCTGGCTGATGATAAATCTGACAAGTGGATAGATAAAATCCAACTACAGATTGACAACTACAAGAAAGACATCATCAAATATAAAAAAGAAAAATTTATGAAAGTAAAAAATGATTATGAAACTCATAATGTGTACAGCTGGCTTACGGGCAATCCACAGAATAGCAGCCGGTTCAAGAATAGACGGCGCTTCAAACGTGGAGGACAGTCCGATTCTTCCAATGATACAGCTAATTCCGCAAGTGACACAGATAAACGCAACAAAAGATCACAAAGGAATAGATTTATCCCTTTAGCGGTACGGACCCGTGCACAACGGGCCGGAGGAGAAGACCTTGCCGCAGAGGGGGGCAGTGGAAACGCTGCAGGGGCGAAAAAACCGCCGACACAAAAGAAGTAGTTTTTAATTTGTCCTCGACCCCGTTGTCTCCTGTGGAGTATCAAGTTCTGGAGAAAGGTCTCAGTTTCGTGCCGACGACTCGGCACGATCCGTTCTTGTGGAAAACAGAGACTTACAAATTAAACAGACAACTTAAACTCCAGGAATTCTTTGGGTCCAAAACGCCGACACAGTCGGGTGATATTTTGCCTCCTGAACTTCACAAACTTGCACCTAAGTCATCTTTTGATCCGCCATCGGCTAATGCATCCATTAAGTCATTCGTGAGGTTGATGGATTCTTCCATAGCTACCACGGACAATGGGACACATAAAATGGTTCACCGTAATTTGAATAAAGAACAATTTGATGCATTAAAAGATCTGGGAGCAAGGCGTGATATTGTGATACGTGCCGCCGACAAGGGCGGCGCGATAGTCATTCAAAATTTGAGTGACTACAAGAGTGAAATACAGCGCCAGCTCACCGATGTTTCCACTTACAAAGCACTTAATATGGATCCCACTAATATCTTTAAAAGGGAATTAGACAGATACATTAACATGGCAGTGGAAAGAGGGGTAATTAACAATAAAGTTAAAAATCTGTTAACCTGTGACTTCCCCAAAAAACCATTACTGTACACCCTGCCAAAAATCCATAAAAATCCGGTCAATCCCCCTGGCAGACCTATCATATCTGCCAGGGGTTCCATTTTTCAATCTGTATCTGCATATTTAGATGTCTATCTTCAGCCTGTTGTTCAAAGTTCCAAGTATACTCTGCAAGACACCACTGCTCTGTTAAAAGCCCTTGATAAATTAACTGCTTTACCACCTGACTGCTTACTGTGCAGTATTGATGTCAATGCCTTGTATACGAGCATTCCACATGCTCAAGGCATTGCAGCCACATGATTGCTGATTTCGCAAAGTGACAAATATCAGGGCCCTGACGTTCAATTTTTTTGTGATTTACTGGAGATGGTACTTACAAAAAATTATTTTTATTATGATGGGCAATTTTTCTTACAAGTCTCTGGGTGTGCGATGGGGTCCTCGGTGGCCCCATCGTATGCTAATGCTTTTATGATGGCAGTTGAACACGATATTTTTTTTGCTGATCCTGCCATCTCTGATAAGATCGTTTACTACGCTCGTTATATCGACGACATGATACTACTTTGGAATGGGTCGGCTGACTCTTTATCCGCTATCATAGATCGTCAAAACACCAGTGACAGCCCTATCAAACTAACTTGTACGATCTCCAGTACACAAATTGATTTTTTAGATGTCCGCATTACAGCATTGGAGGGTGTTCTTAAAACTTCTCTGTTCGTTAAATCTACGGACAGAAATATGCTCCTCTCCCCTTCCAGTTTTCATCCTCCTGCAGTCATTAAGGGACTGCCGTACTCCCAGATGCTGCGGGTACGGAGAATCTGTAATGATGAAGCTGACCTCATTGTACAACTGGATAAAATGATTGTAAAATTCATGGAAAGAGGATATGATCGCAAGTCTCTGTTGTGTACAAGGGATAGGGTGCTTTCCATCCCCCGCTCTAAAACATTAAAGCGTAAATCCCATAAACAACATAATAACCGCATCTTTTGGCCCAATCGATATAATACTTCTAGTGATACAGCAAGATTGGCTGTTAAGAATTATTGGCCCATTGTTACATCCGACAAAGATCTGCCAGGTTTATCCAATAAAAAACTTATAACCAGTTACTCTAGGGGTCGGAATTTGAGAGACCACTTGGTTCATAGTGATGTCACTAACTTTGACAAGCAAGCTGCTAAAACCTTTTTGGGTACCCCTAAATTAGGGTGCGTAAAATGCACGGGCTGTGTGACGTGCAGTTACATGTGGGTTGGTGACACGATTAAACATCCTTACAAAAATCAGGTTTTCAAAATTAACCATCGACTTACGTGTTCGACCCAATTCATTATTTATGTTCTGGTATGCCCCTGTGATAAATTTTACGTTGGCAAAACGGACTGCCAGTTCAAGGTCAGAATGGCACAACACAGGCAGGCTATCAGGGCAGCTGTACTTAAGGGCACCAGTGAGCAGCCTGTGGCTCGCCATTATGCAGCCATGGGTCACTCACCTACTGCCATTAAACACAAAATCATAGACCATATTCCTCCGCTGACTAGGGGTGGCAATAGATCCAGATTGCTTCTCCAAAGAGAGGCAAAATGGATCTTTACCTTGGACACTATGAGTCCGAGGGGATTAAATGAATCCCTAGGACTTCATTGCTTTTTATAACTGTTTTTTACTATATACTTTCTACTAGTGTTTTTGCTGCTGTTATATGTATGTAATATCGTTGTATACTGACATATTATTGTTTACTTTTTTGACAGTCCTGTATATGTGAATATTTCTTTGTATTGGTGACGGTGCACGGGGTGACGTCATCGGGTTGCGCCGCAGCGGGAGGACGCCCGCGCGTCGCAGTGGCTGGGATGGTGAAGGTTGGTGTGCACAAATATGGGTGAGTTGTATGTTGTTTGTATGTCCTGATGAAAATGGTTGTTCACCATTGAAACGTTGGCATAAGGCTGGTTTCCGTGTGTTTATTTGATCCTGAGTGCCACCGATACACGTCTATATATATATATATATATATATATTATATATATATATTTATTATATATATATATATATATATATATATATATATATATATATATATATATATATATATATATATATATATATATATATATATATGGATTGCAAGAAAACAAGCTGCGGCACTCAAGGGTCTTGTAAAAAAGTCAAATGGCATTTATTTATTTATTTCATAAATGCAAAGAAATCCGACGTTTCGGGGATCAAGTCCCCGTTTTCAAGGTGTAGGTGAGACGGTCTCACCTACACCTTGAAAACGGGGACTTGATCCCCGAAACGTTGGATTTCTTTGCATTTATGAAACAAATGCCATTTGACTTTTTTACAAGACCCTTGAGTGCCGCAGCTTGTTTTCTTGCAATCCATACAAATATTTTCCGGAGGGCACCGGGGCACTAATAGTCTGGGAGAGTGCCAGGCCGACCAGCCAAGTATATATATATATATATATATATATATATATATATATATATATATAAAATATATATTTATATTATGATGTTGTACATATTTGTTATATATGATTATCTAGCCCTGTGTATTTATACATGAAGTGATTATTTCAATGGATTTTTTTGTAATATTGTATGTATTTCATATTATTTATTGGTTGATAGTCCCGTAATAAAGTCCAGCGAATATTTGACTTAAGAAATGAAACACGTCTTGGACTCTTTCTCATCCTACATTATTTGAGACTATTAGATGAGCTAATATTGATTTATTTTATGTATGGTCATTTTCAATAGTGTGGTTTATTAAATATAATTTGCAAAATACTACACAAAACTATTCTCTTTTTGTTTATATATGAGAACATTTTGATAGTATCTTTAAGAATATGATGGGCAATATATGGGTCAATAGACATTCTTGTGGTATATATATGTTTTCTATAGGTATATGGCAAGAAGAAGCATTGGTCCATAAAAGATGCTTGAGGCACAGAGCTGGATTTGACAGATTAGTTACATGTCATCTCTTTATGCAGTAATAAGAACTTGTCAAGCTCCTGGCAAATTGTGCAGGGTCTGTAGTATGCCTGACCTTCTTGCTTCCCATCTTTCTTGTGTGATTTGTATTTTATTTTAAGCAGTTAAACATACAGAACACTGTATGTGTTATAACGAAATAGTCTTTATTACAACTCTGCAATACTCTGAGAGCATTAAATGGAATGGAATGAAATTACAGCACAAATATTCTCCAGAGGTGAATTGCAACTGTGCTGAATTTAATAAAAAGAACTGCAATGAGAAAAATGGCTTGAAAACTAGAAAGGTAGATATCTATATTAATAATAAAAATGTGGGTTTTATATCTTTACGATAAAATCTATCTATCTATACATCTATCTATCGTACAGTATACTAGCTGTAATTGGCTTGCTTTTATTTATGTATTCATTTAATTTTATCTGTCTACACTCTCTTTCCTTCCATCTCTCCCTCTCTCTCTTCCCTACCTCACTCATTCACTCACTCACCCACTCATCCCACCCTTTCTCTCTCAACTTCTCAATTTTTCTCTCTTTCCCTCTCTCTCTCTCTCTCTCTCTCTCTCTCTCTCTCTCTCTCTCATCCTCCTTATCGTACTCTCTACATTCCTCTTTCTCTCTCACACACTCCTCCCTTTCCCTTATCTCTCTCTTCCCCTCCTTTTTCTTGCCTCCCTCTCTCTCACCCTCCCCATTCTTTCTCTCTCTCTCTCTCTCTCTCTCTCCCTCTCTCTCTCTCTCTCTCAACACTTTATCCCCACCTCTGCTGGAATTGCTGGCTGATGTGTACAGTATAGAGATGGTTACTGTGAAAAGATAAGTGTAGGAAATGTATTTGTTTATGCAATTGTGGTAATGATGACAATATGCAAAAGATCTGGTTACAAATACCTTACTACGACAGTTACTGAAGAGCAGTAATACATATGAAGTCAAAAATAAGAGCTTTTGGAAAGCCTGATCCACTTTTGTACCTACTGTAACCCATATGTTATTATTTCAGCTTGTGGTCACTTAATAAGTTTTAGTAAACTATTAATTGCTGAAAAGAAAACATTCTGTATTTACAATAACTAGCAATAAAAGTTTAAGTGAATTTATTAGAACCTTTTCTATATTTTCCACACAAATTTATAACATCTGTTATTAACTTTAGTAAACAATAAACTAATTCTAATATTTGAAGAATATAGCTTTAGAACATTTAGCAAAAATATATTTGGGTGTATAATGATTCCTGACAAACAAATTATGGATTATTAGTTTTAGAGAGTCGTTATATTTCAAATTACAGAATCTCTTTTATGACATATAAAAAAGGGCTTACTGATATAAATATAAATAGTGGGTGACATTTAATAGGATGAGAGAATCAGAAAGTGAGAGTTTTGGTAAGAAAACTCCAGGTTTTTTTAAAGCAGCAATCATTAACACTGCAAGATCAAACTGGTTTTGCAGTGTAAATGATTACCGCTTTAAAAAAAATGGAAATTTCTTACCAAATCTCTCACTTTCTGAATCCCTCATACTGTTAAATGTCACCCAGTATGTACCAGTTAAAAAGCAACACAGACAGACAGCCATAGATAGAAACAGTAAATAGTCACAGTCAATTCATTGTGCTGTGACCAAGACTCAGAGTTGTACAACAAATACACCCCTCAACACCCCTCAGAACTTTCCAATAGGATTCAGTTTGACTGCACTTCTTTGCTAGAATTCAGTTCGACTGCACTTCTTGCTAGTGTTCTCAAACACACTGTGTGAAACAAATAAAGGGTATTCAAACCGACACAAAGCCTCACTCATTTATTTAGGGGTAGAGTGCAGAAATGTCACCATTATTGCATAGCTAGAAACACAGCACACACAGAAGGGACATTACTATTAAGGGGCTGGATATCTTCTCCATCACATGCTGTAGCCAGTATAAACTTTCATATCCAAATATTCCTGAAGTGACTCAACTCTGCAAGTCAGTGGATAGAACGACCCTATAACTTAAGTGGCTACTGATGTTATGACAGGATAGCCGTGATTGTTAGCCCTTTGGTTAAGCGGTTCTGAGTTCCAAGTGAGTGTAGACAGGAAATGGACATCAGCAACCAATCAGCTTCTGTCATTTATTCAGCACAGTCTATAATATGATGATTTATGATTTTGTGCAAAGTCTACAATGATATACAGTATACAGCCATGTGGCTAGATTGGAAGCTGTTCTCCTCATGATGACAGGCCTATAATTATGTGGAGGCCTGGGGCTGTAGTCTTATCCACCCCATTGTTAATAAGGATCTGGTTGGCTTTAAATCCCCAGTTGAGTCCCCCTTGAGAAATATGTTATTGCTCTTCTCAATTTACATCCAGAGGTTCTCTACATCGGTGAGACATATGTAGTGGGTCATATTATGATGGCCACTGGCACTCCCTTGCTTTGCCCACTGTACAAATGATATATACAAAATTACACAGACATTTAAGATGGAGAAACTGCATACACACTTTTCTTCAGTTCAATGTTAGATCTTCTCTTGTAAGGCCACTTTCCAATTGTATTGTCCTGATGCTAGGCAATTCCTTCATTTCTGGATGTGGCTGATCTAATTCTGCTGAGTTATTTATTATTCCTCTAATACAGCGGTTCTCAAACTGTGGGTCCTGACACCAAAGTGGGTCCCAACCTTCTCAGCATGGGGTCACGACTCCATGTTGCTGACCATCAGGCTGATGAATTTCCTAATTTCAGTCAGTGATTCAAGGAGTCTGAAATATCTGTTGAATTGCCTGTTATTTAGACTCCTCACATCACTTTGTGCCTCCACAATGCTGCCATGTATGTGCTGTCTGCTGACTGCACATGTGATGTAATGGCCTTCTGCAGTAACTTGCTGGGGTCCTGTAATTAGTTTTATTGTCTGATGGGATCCCAGAGCAAAATAGTTTAAGGACCCCTGCTCTAAAAGTATGTGGATGCTTATCTTTTTGTGTGAAAAATGTACACCACTTAGAGCCTGATTTAGAGATTTACTCTAGCACTGCAGTTGTGTATATACAGTGACCATGTGAAAGTATGCCAATGTGGCAACCATCCGTATCTGCATTGTCTTTAAGATGCCCAGTGAAAGGGTTTGCAAGTCCCAGGGGCTGTGTACAAAAATGCAACACATATCAGTCAGTTAATGAAGTTCTGACTAGCTCTATAGCAGTGCAACATGGTTACAGGAAGCAGAGCACTGGAGCCAAAGCTGCTGCATATGATATCGCAGTTGTAGGCTGAGATATTTCCAAAAATTGTCATGACACACCTGCATTTTTGCCACCAAGTAAACCACACGCAAACGGTCCCTGACTATCAATTTATTGTTGGTAAATCCTCCCTGCTACCGCTGTTGTAAAACTATTGAAGTACGGTATGAGCATAGTGCTACTTATATGCATGCCCAGTCAAACGATAATCACATAACTGTGTAAAAATTAAAACCAGGTTTAAGGTGTAATATGGGCCTTTTTGTGGCCTCACCTAGACCAATTATGCTACACCTGTTAATATTTCTCAGAATGTATTTGCTGTTAATAAACACCATCTATGCAAAACCAAGATTCTGAATATGCTTTGAGTTTTGTAGTTCTGAAGCACAGGACAAATAGTGGAAGGAAAAGTACTTTCCAATAGTTACCACAAAGTAAAATTATGGTCCAGTTACTTTAACTACAAGTTGCTACAGAACAAGACATGTTGCATGTAACAAATTAGTTATACCGCTTTCAGACCGCACTCCGAACACGGCATATTGCCGTGTTCGCGGGGCCTAAACACGGGTCACGGTGCGGTCTGAAAAGGGCACCACGGGTCGAGCAACACGGCTATTCAACCCTGGTAATGACCAGGGTTGAACACGGCTATGACCCGTGTCAACTGCGGTGTGAACGGGTGCCTGGGTCGAGCGACCCGTGTCCCGTTCACAGTATGGAGGAGGCAGCACTGTCAGCTCCAAGTACTGCCTCCTCCCGAGCCCCCGATGACGCGCCGCAGCCCAGCACCGCCCCATGTGACGTCACCGACTCGGCAATATGCCGTGTCGGTGTGCGGAACTTTCAGACCGCATTGCCGTGTTGCTCTGGGGATGGGACCCGTGTCCTAATCCCGTGTGCGACACGGCATTTGCGGTCTGAAAGTAGTATTAAATGTAATGTGTAGTCACATGCATAAATGTACATATTTGGAATTTTTTACATAGAAAAACATTTGCCAATTATGGGTATATCCTGCATTTCTTATGGTGCGAAGTATATTTACAGGTAAATAATGTGTTAATTAGAGACAGTCTGACCTGCATGCCACTTTCTTTAGCTAGATGGTAACAATTCCCCTACCAGATTGCTGTGTCCTGCATAACCTGGGGGAGGAATTTACTGTAAAGTACTTAATTATTATACAATAGGCTGCACCAGAGCACAATTTTGAGCACTTTATCTAGACTAAATAGCGAAATGCCAAAGTATCTGTCAAGATAGCGATGTCGAGGTTTTACCATCCCAAACGTGTGTTCTATCTCATTCATAAGCAATCTGACTAGATCTCTCAGAAATGGAGTACGGATCATTCTTTGTGTATGTCCCCTAGTGATGGCGATGCGCAGTCCCACACGTTGCCATCGCCCGCAGGGATAGACAGTGCATGCACTATCTATTCTGCTTAGATCGCAGTGTTTTGCCTAGTAGCGTAGGCAAAACGCTGCACCACACAGATCACAGTTGCATTGCGAGTGTGCAGTGATGTGTGCTGAGCGATCCCTGCTTAAGTACTTTTATATATTTAGGAAGACATTGGTGTGTATAATGAATGGGTCCTACATGCCTACATGGTTTTAGCATCACCTCCTCCACGTCTCAGAATAGTACCTTCCAGCGGGTTGGGATCATTTGGTCTACAGCATGATGGTTGACAGTCATTGGGTCGACACCATTAGCCCGACATTGGGAAAAGTCGACATGGTTCTAGGTCGACATGGTTCTAGGTCGAAAGGTCATTAGTTCGACAGGTCGTTAGTTCGACACGTCATTAATTCGACAATGTCGACAGTGAAAAGGTCGACATGGGGTTATTCACTGTTTTTTTTTTACCTGAATGTCAACAGAGTCGAAATGGACACAGTTTAAAGTGTACTGCATCCCCTCGCATCGCTTCGGGCACGGTGCCTTGCTACGCTCGTCACACTATTTGATTCTCCCACCACACCCTAGTCGATGGTAGGGCATGAAATACCGCCTGTCGGCACATGTCGGCTCAAAAAACAGTGAAAAATCCCATGTCGACCTTTTGACTGTTGACCTAGACACTGTCAAACTAATGACCTGTCGAACTAACAACCTGTCGAACTAATGACCTGTCGACCTAGACCCATGTCGACCTTTTCCCATGTCGACCTAAAGGTGTTGACCTAATGACTGTCTACCATCATGCTGTAGGCCAAATGACCGCATCCCCTTCCAGCTCCAGGCCCATGAGGCCCTTCATTTGGCCTGACCCCAATATCATGTTTCCTTTTAACTTTAAATAAGGTATCAACACTGTATCAAGATGATCATTCCCAACCCCTGCCATTGTTATTACAATAGTATATACAGTAGTTACTGCGCCTATACTGTGTAAAGATAAAGTGCTCTTCTTTAGTGGCTAGAAATATAAAAATATTTATTTTATTTAGAATCTAAATATGAAGTGTTTGGGTAGCATATTATCCAAAATCAGCAGTAGTTTTTAAGTAATGTTTATACTAGAATAGCAGCAATTTTATAACATTAATGGTTTAAGTGAGGTACTTTGTAATATTTACTATAAGAGTGAAAAAAAAATCGCACAAATCATAGCAAAGTGTAGAAGAAAGTGATTTGAATCAATTGCTATGTGTCATAAGAGTGCAAAATTGAAGAAATGTTTCAGCACAGACACTCTGAGAGCTGCAACCTTATAATCAGCATGTGTTCTGATCAGATGGCAGTTGCCGAGCAACTGTAGCATTGTCACAGAAATGGCTTTTGTGCTTAACAAAAACATTAGCTGTACATTTGTAAAAAACAGAATTATTTTTAACTTTTCTGTTGGCACAGATGGTCCCAAAAGAACACCATGCTCTATAGTGAAATAGTTTAATTTCCTGTTTCACTTGCTACTGTGCATTCTGAATAATGTACATCCATAATTATAATTCAGCTAACTGATACATTTGCAGTGGCCAATACACTTAAGGTATTTAGCATGTTCTAATGTACAAATCATTTTTAATACATTCTATACATTCTTTTAAATTAAATTGACTTAACAGATTGTATTGTTATTATTAACAAAAGGTTCCAGGTACATATTGAGCCAAATAAATAATGTAAAGCATATTTGCCTACTTTTGAAAACTAGTTTCAGGGAGATTGAAGTTGGTAGTAGAATTTAGCAAAGCACCCAATTGAGAGGCATGTCATGTTCCTCCCAAAGGGAGTGTCTAGTTCCATATATATGGAAAGATTGTGAATAGAGATTGTGAACGTGGCACCTAGAAGTGTGGGTGTGTAATTTAAATTGACTTATATCCAAATGTAGATGAGCCCCAAAGCAGTTAGTAAGACTTGCTATACTTGATGAAGTTCTGGCAAATGGTGCTGATAATTCAATGTAAATGTATCTGTCTCTCATTCCTTTTTTCCCAAAAAATTTAACCGTGTAATGTGGGCTAGGTGAAATGAGGGAGAGTGCTAGACTAATGAGGGAGAGAGGGAGATTGCTGCTATTTCAGGGAGTCTCCTGCAGAATGGGTAGGTAACTATGATCAGGGGCTTAACTATAGCACCGCAGCCCCCGCGTTCGCACGGGGGGGAGCTGTGCATGTGGGGGCGCTGGGGGGCTGCGGCGCTATAATTAGCCCCCTCCCATCCGCCGCTTGCCCGCCCGCCGCCCGTCTATCGCCCGCCCATCCGCCGCCCTCAGCCTTACCTGTCTTCAGTGGTGGACGGTCATTCTTTTGCTAGTGAGACGGACCACAATAAAATGCAAAAAGAAGTGGGTTATAGGAACTGGCTACCTGTTGGCGCTAATGCAGCCTTGAGTCTGTACTAACCCACAGCTATCACCAAATAGCAATATACAAGAAAATACAATACAACAGAATTTGGGATTCCAGGCTTCTAAGGCGCAAAGATCAGTAGTAAGACTTATCAGATGGCGACGTTGCTCTTGGTCTTGTCGCTATCCTGAATGTTCATACTCGGTGCAATATGAAAACAGAACAGAGATGGGGAGAAAACCAACTATTATATGTTGTTCCTCATTTCAACTATAAATGAACGTAAGAGAAAAATTGATGGGCGTACCCCACTCACGGTATTGGCGGAGGGGTATGGACACGTAGCGTTATCTTTAAGGACCCTCAGGTTCTTTTACGTCAACCTTTCGTTCTCCCCGTGTATGTGCATACAGGTGAACAAATAAACAAAATATCAGTATTAGTGTGTGTCCTTTGTTTAGTTCCTAGAGTAAAAAATACCAAAGGAACGGAACAAAAGTTTTTTTCCTTTTTGTGGGCGTACCTCACTCACCAAGTGAACGGTGGGGGTACACTTATAAAGGTTTCTTTGTGGGAAAAAGTGAAAAAATGAGACAGGATGGGCGTACCCCACTCACGATGTTTCAGATGGTAAACAGGCCCGTAGCAGGTTCTTTGTTTGGCGTCCTCTGTCCGCCCCATATAACAGACTGTTCTCTGAAACTGTCTGCTGTATGGGGGCGGACATTTTGTGTTGGTCCGACTCCATAGCAGAAGAATAAAGCCAGCAAGGGAGCCGGGACCAGCAAGACAGGTAAGGCTGCGGACGGGGGTGCGACGGGGGAGGGGGGTGCGGGGGGGGCGCCCCCCCATTAACGGCGGGGGAGCGCCCAATTCATAGTTACGCCACTGACTATGATGTAAAGAAAAAGTGCAGATTGTGTGAAAGGGCAAATGTTACCTCATATTCTATCCTCCTATTTCTTTAGTACCATAACTTCTGGACAGTCTTTATTACATATATTTATGTATGCAGTGGTCTCTCACAGCTGTAGGAAGCTTGGTGTCCTGTATGACTTACACTGTTACATAGACATGTAGGATGCATGTTCTGGGCTGGGAACTGTGAAAAAGGTCATACAGTATAAGGTGATGTAAACATGTAACTTCATGTGATAGTGTGATCACACATTATCTTGAAAGTGTTGCTGCCAGGTGCATTATACAGATGTTGGACATGTGTTCACAGGTGGTGGTTTGACAGTTAAATATAAACACCAGGGGAAACTCATTTTAACCAAAATCAAATCTATTGTGGCTTATCCAGGTAGTGTGATTTCTTGCAGTACAGCATGCCAGCATGCCCTGCATCAGTTTAAGCATGGCCAAAATTGTAGCAAGGCATGCTGGGATGAGTAGTTCAACAACAGCTGGAGTGTCAAGGTTAGCCATCATTGATATAGACAAAAAGCACATTTCTGTCACTGAGGCACTTCTATAGTGCCACTTATGCAGTTTTTTTAATGGTCTTTTACAGCTTGCTGATTGGCTCCGCCCACCTCCCACCCCTCCCCTTGATTCTGTCCTTTAACATTGTCAGACGGAGGCACCGCTCTTGGTGCCTCCTTAACCATTACAGACAAAAATGATGTGGTAAAAATGATTAGACTAATATAAAGCATATACTTATGACACATAATAATATTTCATAAGTATTTTCATTGTATCTTTTTTATGTTCATCATTAATGACAGGGGGGGGGGGGCATTGCCTCCCCTACCTCCCCTGACTACACATCCCTGCAACATACAGTATTTTACGGTTTGTGCGATGCATTTATGTTTATGTGATCCAGTTCCATTATGAATCTACTTCAATATTTGGCTCACAACTCAGGGGTGTAATGATATAAGATAGACAACCAAACATGTGACATATGTAGATATGCGAAACTTTATTCCCTTGTCACCAGCACAGAGCAGATTGTGACTTCCAACCCCTATGGTATATGGGTCCTGATTCTGGTTGACCCACAAAGCTGCAAAATTTGCAGCTTTGCGGATCCTCTAAGCAATGCCCGGCACCCGCATGAACGCTCGAACCCCCCCTTTCACGCCGATTTCCCTCCATGCATGCAAATGGATGTTTAGCATAAACATCCAATTGCAGTCTTGCATGCGGGGGCAAAATCATTCGATGTTTGTAAACCATCGAATGATTTTGCAAGTACTTGCAGATGTAAGACACCTCTCTTGTGAGCACCCCGTGCGGGAAGCAGGTGAGCAGCTGACAACTGTTGACATCAGCTGCCCGCCCCCAAACCTGCGACATGGGCGAATATAAATGGTAACACTCAGCATTTTCATGGAAACGCCCATGAAACGATGGGTATTTTCATGGGTGCGACGACGGCCCGCCGTCCCACGCCCGCACTGCTGTGTGCGAGCGGCCCACTCTTACACAAAGGTTGCACATGCGCAAAAATACTTATGTGCATGCACAGTCTCTAAAAATCTCTCCCCTGTGCAAACACATAGGGGAGCGATTAAACTAGATTCACCCCCATGGTGTAGATCAGTTCAACCACGCATACTAATGGCACTTCTCCAAAATTAAAAGCATATTCCGATTGGGGGAATGTACAAATATATTAGAATTGAAGACAGATCTGTTGATACTTAATGATTAAATATTAATTAGATGTTTCAAATACATTTAGACTTCACCTTTTATGAACACCAGGAGCATTGTAAGAGCAATATTCTTTTTTGTGTCAAATACAACTCAGTGCTTATCTACAACATGGTGAGATATGCTTAATGAGGATTGGGGATCAAGGACAGCAGATGGTACAAAGAAACAAAAGAGTACTGTCTTAAAATATCATAAAGACTACGGGGCAGATTTACCAACATTCTTATACTAAAATATGTGTTTTCACATTATTTTAATTTCACTTAACCTTTTTGAGTGTCAACATCTCTGTGAGAGCTGTTCAAAAGATCCGCTAAAAATGCTTGCGTCGCTCACATTTGTTATATAAATTCAAAAAAAGGATGTTGTATAATAAAATATTATATTTCCTATATAATGTAAACATTACAGGTCATTATGGTGAATAATAATGTTTGCTTGGAAATTTTCACACCTATTTTAAAAAATTCACTTGGCACTCAAAGAGTTAAATGTACTAATTGGACACTTTAATTCACTTTTTTTATTTAGCATATCATACTTCTAATAAGAGCTGTTATCCGGCTATATTTACTAAAAAAGAAAATATAATGTGAGAAAAATATCAGAGACAGCCTTGTGATAATAATGTCATCCTGGGATAACATTAATCACAGGGTGCCTCCGATAACCGGCTCTGTTCTCCACTCTGACAATCAGAGCAAAGTCTGAATCCGGTGCCTGTGATCAACTATTTGTGTCTAAACAGTGTCTGCTCAGCTCAGATGCAATCCAGGAGATTGCTTCTGCAGCAGGGGCGACTCAGGGGGTCCCAATGCATTGCGCAGGGGTCCACGAATTGCATGCTGCTGTCAGTCACCTGCAAGTTGGGCTCTTTTCCTGTGATTTATTGCTACAATCTCAGGAAAAGAGCCCAAATTACAGGTAGTAGTAGTAGTAGTAGTACGTTTATTTATAAGGCGCCACAAAGTGTCCGCAGCGCCGTACATAGCAAACAAAAAAAAAAAAGTTACAAGGTAACGTACAGGGTGTGTAGAAAGATACAGTATAAATAGGGGTATAGCTGGTAGAACTAAAATCAGCATCAGTTCAGAAGTAGGTGTGGAAATTGTCGAGGAGACTGAAGATGAAGTAGAGGAAGGGAAGAACAGGACAGGAGCACAGGTGAGGTAATGAGGTAGGGTGAGTACGTGAGGAAGGAGGGCCCTGCTCATAAGAGTTAACATACTAAAAATAGTGGGTGGACGAACGAAATACAATAGGATAAGTAGGAACGGAGGGGAACGGAGGCAGGATAGGAGGATCAAAAGAGGTTAGGAGGAGGGATAGGCTAGTCGAAAAAAGTGGGTTTTGAGGGAGCGCTTGAAGGAGGTAAGGGAATCAGATAGCCTGATGGGTGGCGGGAGGTTGTTCCAGTGCAGGGGGGCAGCGCGAGAGAAATCTTGGACACGGGAGTGGGAGGAGGTGATTAGGTGAGAGGTCAGTCGGCGGTCAGCGATGGAGCGAAGAGGACGGGAGGGAGTGTGGATAGAGATCAGTGAAGAGAGGTAGGGAGCTGTGGAGGAGGAGAGAGCCTTGTAGGTGGTGGTGAGGAGTTTAAAGAGAACTCGGAAAGGAATGGGGAGCCAGTGAAGAGATAAACAGAGGGGGGAGGCGGAGGTAGAGCGGCGGGAGAGGAAGATGAGCCTAGCAGCAGCGTTAAGAATGGATTGGAGAGGTGCGAGGAGGGTGAGAGGTAGCCCAGAGAAAAGGATGTTGCAGTAGTCAAGGCGGGAGATGACAAGAGAGTGAATGAGAATTTTGGTCGCGTCAGTGGAGAGGAATGGTCTGATGCGTGAGATGTTGCGTAGGTGAAAGCGGCAAGACTGTGAGAGAGCACGAATGTGGGGGGTGAAAGAGAGGGAGGAGTCAATGATGACACCGAGGCAGCGCGTTTGGTCGGTGGACGTGATCTCGGTTTCACCAATGCTGATGGAGATAGTGGGAGAAGAGGGGATGTTCGGGGGATGGAAGATTAGAAGTTCAGTTTTAGCCATGTTTAGTTTCAGGAAGCGTTGGGTCATCCAGGCTGAGATGGCCGTGAGGCATTCGGAGACCTTGGACAGAAGTGATGGGGATAAGTCGGGGGAGGAGAGATAGATTAGGGTATCATCAGCATAAAGGTGGTAATGAAAACCATAGGAGCTGATGAGGGTGCCCAGAGAGGTGGTGTAGAGGGAGAAGAGGAGAGGGCCAAGGACTGACCCTTGGGGAACACCGACTGGCTGGGGGGTAGTAGGAGAGGAGGAGCTCGGAGTGGAGACAGAGAAGGAGCGATCGGAGAGGTATGAGGTGAACCAGGAGAAGACCGTGCCAGTGATGCCAAAGGAGCGGAGGGTGTTGAGCAGGAGAGGGTGGTCAACAGTGTCAAAGGCAGCCGACAGATCAAGCTGGATGAGGATAGAGAAGAGGCCTTTGGATTTAGCCGATAGTAGATCGTTAGTGACTTTGGTCAGGGCAGTTTCAGTGGAATGTAAAGGGCGGAACCCGGATTGGAGGGGGTCTAGAATGGAGTTAGCAGTAAGGTGGCTTAGGAGACGATTATAGGTCAGACGTTCTAGGAGTTTGGAGGCAAAAGGGAGGAGGGAGATGGGCCTGTAGTTGGATGGAGAGTTGGGGTCCAGATTTGTTTTTTTGAGAATTGGGGAGACAAGAGCGTGTTTGAAGGAGGAAGGGAAGATCCCAGAGGATAGGGAAAGATTAAAGAGGTGAGCCAGGTGAGAGCAGACTGATGGACTGAGACGACGGATAATATTGGAGGGGATAGGATCAAGCGGGCAGGTGGAGGGAGAAGCGGATTGAAGGATAGAGTGGACTTCAGCAGCAGTGGTGGGGTAAAATGAGGACAGGGGTTGGAAGGAGGGGAGTGGAGATGTAGGAGGGGAGGAGGGAGAGGGTGAGGTCATGGCAGCAGTGATGGCAGTCCTGAGAGAGGAGATTTTGGTTGAAAAGTAGGTAGCAAAATCAGCGGCTACGATGGAGGACGGAAGAGCTGGAGGAGGGGGGGAGAGCAAGGAGTTGAAGGTGGCGAAGAGCCTGCGGGGATTGGATGATTGGGAAAGGATGAGGGACTTAAAGTAGGATTCCTTGGCCAGAGCAAGGGCAGAGCTGAAGGAGGAAAGAATGAATTTGAAATGGAGATAATCCGCAAGGGAGCGTGATTTCTTCCAGAAGCGCTCAGCAGTGCGAGAGCACTTTTTAAGGAATCGGGTGATAGGTGAGTGCCACGGTTGGGGGTTGGAGCATCGAAGGGGGATAGAGGAGGGAGGGCAGGCAGAGTCCAATGCCGAAGATAGGGTGTCATTATAGAGGGAGGCAGCGAGGTTCGGGCAGGACATGAGGGCGATTGGGGCGAGAAGAGGACACAGCGTGTTTGAGAAGGCAGCAAGTTCAAGTGTGTTGACGTTATGCCGTGAGACAATGCGCTTGGGAGGGGGGGTGGGAGAGGGGGAAGCAGTGAGGGAGAAGGAGATGAGGTGATGGTCAGAAAGAGGAAAAGCTGAGATAGTGTAGTCAGTAAGGGAACAAGAGCGAGAGAAGACGAGATCGAGGGAGTGTCCTTGGATGTGGGTGGGAGAGGTAGTCCACTGAGATAGGCCAAGAGAGGAGCAGAGAGACAGGAGTTTGGAGGTGCCAGGATCAGCGGGGTTATCCAAGGGGATGTTAAAGTCACCAAGAATGACAGATGGCAGGTCAGAGGAGAGGAAGTGTGGAAGCCAGGCGGCGAAGTTGTCAAGAAATTGGGAGATAGGGCCAGGGGGGCGGTAGATTACAGCGACATGGAGGTGGTAGGGGTAGTATAGACGGATAGAGTGAGACTCAAAGGAGGAGAAAAGGAGAGAGGGTTCAGGGTGAATGACACTGTGGGTGCATGAGGCTGAGAGGAGAAAACCCACACCGCCACCTTGGCGACCGTCAGGCCTGGGAGTGTGAGAGAAAGAGAGGCCACCGTGGGAGAGAGCAGCTGGAGAGACAGAATCAGAGGTGGAGAGCCAGGTCTCGGTGATAGCAAGGAGGTGGAATGCTCTAGAGATGAATAGGTCATGGATGGCAGGGAGTTTGTTGCAGATGGATCTGGCGTTCCATAGTGCACAGGAAAGAGGGGGGGTGGGTTGTGTATTTATGTGGATAAGGTTTTGGGGATTGCAGAAGCGAGGGGGGGTCATTGGGAGGGTGGGGGTGCGGGGGCGAGTGGTCAGGATAGGTATGGGATGGGAGGGGGGAGGAGCAGTTGGAGAAAGTGAAGTTGAGAGATTAACAGCCATGAGGAACCGAAGGTGAGAGGGTAGGTTAGTGAAAGCAGACAGAGGGATTTGGGAGGACAGACAGCGTCTGTAGTAAATTTGGTAGAAAACAGAGTGAGAGAGAAGGTAACAGGCAAGGAACTACTGTCAGAGAGGAGACCAGTGGGTAAAATCAGGTTGATTGTGTAATCCAATTAAGTATGAAACAACAACAAGTGAGAGGATGAAGGGAACAGAGAAGGTCAGAAGTGAGGCAAATGTGAGCAGGCGTGAAGAGGGAAACAGGGTGCGATAAATGTGTGGCAAAGATAAGAGAAAATAATAGTGAATGAGTAAAAATGACATACAATGTTGGAAAAATATAGATACAATGAATTTAAATGTCAAAATTGAGCAACAGGTTACAATAGGATAGAAAGAAGATGAATATATTACAATAAAACAGAATATGAAAATTTAGACTGTGTTCAAACTCACCTTTTTCAGTATTATAACTCACCTGCTTCAGTTTCCAACTCACTTAAGTAATCAAGCTTCACTTTAGTAATGCAAGCTTCCCTCTCAATGAGCACGCTCCCAAATGAGCTCTGCCCCTCCTTATATAGTATGTCAGGCCCCTGTTACACTCAGCTCCTCCCCCTAATCTTCCTTGACACCTAGATTTAGCTCCTCCTCCTAGTATCTGTTCACACCTAGTAACAATACACTATACAGATACAGGCACAACCAAAATCACACTCAGATTTCTCCCTCAAAATTACAGTCTCTATATAGAAAGACAGATAAAGAATACAAGACAGACAGAATGCAAGATAACTCACCTGCTTCAGTTTCCAACTCACTTAAGTAATCAAGCTTCACTTTAGTAATGCAAGCTTCCCTCTCAATGAGCACGCTACACAATGAGTACAGTACATTGCCCAGTTTATGGGGGTCTTAAAAGTTGATGCTGGTAACCTCTGATTCACCATAGTTCATAGTAGTAGGGGTAAATTTAGTAAAGCTTCTAAAAATAGTCTTTTTGGAAAAAATCGGCAGCTTTGGCACCCTTTCGGCAACCCTCACCTTCTGAAGCAGTGTCTTCTTTCTCCTTATTTTCTACAGCGATGTATATGTAAGTGTGAGTGTGTGTGGGTGCGACCTCTGGTGTTTGTGTGACGCTACCCTTTCTTTCAAGAGGCGAAGCAGGTAGGACTACATCTCCCAGCAGCAATCTGTCCCAGCAGCACCCTCACCTCGGTGGAATGATAGAGGGTTGAAGATTGGGAACTGTGGAGATATCCAGACACAACCGAAGTGGTGGAAGTATCTGACTTCTTTTTCTTGCACCCCAAGGTTTTTGAAGATCCGCTGGCGATGTTTGCCAGTGTTTAGTATGGCAGTGGGTGTGGCTCCCATGTTTAAATTTGGACTGTGTTGCATCCCCACCTCTGGAACTGCTACTGGTGTACACACAATGGGCCTGATTCAGCATGGATCATTAAGCAAAATCTTTCTCAAATGGTCAAAACCATGTGCATTGCAGGTGGGGCAAACATAACATGTACAGAGAGAGTTAGATTTGGGTTGGGTGTGTTAAAACTGAAATCTAAATTGCAGTGTAAGAATAAGCAGACAATATTTACACTGCACAGAAACAAAATAACTCACCCGTCCATGCCTCCCCTTTGTCTATGCCACCACTCCCATCCAGTGTTGTAGTCAAGTAGTGTCTCTCCTGCTTGATCCGTCTCTTTCTCTCTCCCTAATTCTCTCTCTCTTGCCCCTCTCTTTCTCTCTTCCTAACAATTGGGAACAGTACGGATGGTGTAATGGTTAGCATTACTGCCTCACAGCACTGAGGTCGTGGGTTTGATTCCCACCATGGCTCTAACTGTGCGGAGTTTGTATATTCTACCTGTACTTGGGTGGGTTTCCTCCAGGTACTCTGGTTTCCTCCCACAATCCAAAAATATACTGGTAGGATAATTGACTCCCAACAAATTAACCCTAGAATGTCTGTGCATGCGTGTACATGAGGTAGGGAATATAGATTGTAAGCTCCACTGGGGCAGGGACTGATGTGAATGTTCAAATAATGGGGCAGATGTATTAAGCTTTTACAAGAGATAAATGCAAGGGTGATAAGAAGAGATAAATGCCCAGCCAATCACCTGCTAACTTCCATGTTACAGCCTGTGTTTGAAAAAAGTCAGTAAGGAGCTGATTGGCTGGATGTTTATATCTCCTTATCATCCTTGCATTTATCTTTTGTTAAGGCTTAATACATCTGCCCCATTCTCTGTAAAGCGCTGCAGAATATGTGTGTGCTATATAAGAAACTGTTAATAAATAAATAAATAATAAATGTATCTCTCTTTATCTCATTCCCTCTTTTTTTCACGAAAACCACCTCTTTCTCTCTCTCTCTCACCCTCCCTCTCAACCCCCCCCCCCCCCCCCCTCTATCTCTCTCTTTCTCTGTCTCTCTCCCTGACAGTAGAGGTGTGATATCATGTTTGCTATGGGACAACAAAGTTCTATATATGCCCCTGCGCTCAATTATGTAACAGGGAAGCATTATGTTAACAAACTACAGTAAATGGTCTTCAGGTCACATAAGGCTACCTGCAGCCAGAAAATCCACTATGAAATTCAGCTAGAGGAGAATATTACTCCAAACTATTTTGAATACTGTATGTTGTTCATCCCTACATAGTACATTTTTTGACTTGTAGTAATTGTACTGTACAGTAGGTGCTGTTATGATAATGCCGGTCCATCAGCAGGACCACTTTGACCCAGTACAAAATTATCTGCTTTCAAACTTTTGATTGATATTAAAAAACCTTCCTCATCAATAAAGTAATTTAGCACAGGTAAAGGTAACAGTAAATTAAGTGGGAAATTCAGAAGCAGAGTGTTTAAAGGTTGCTGAAATTGCAAATGTACTAATAAGGCATTTCTAATCCACATGGCGCAGCACGATTATACAGATAAAATGCTGTGAAATGCCCACTACAGTAGAGCTAAACCAATATTATCAGAACAAACTCCATTTCTTTTAAATATGTAAAATATTTTTGTCAAAAATGATACTGCTATATTTAATCATGTGAAATAAAGATAAAGTTATTTTTTGTCATCTAACTGCTTAATAGTGGTAAATTCGGTACTTGTTTCCTAGCACGGCGCCAAGTGCTAGGAAACATCGGGACTCAAAAAATCTCGTTGATCGCATTGCATGCAAACAAATCGCATATGATGCGATCAACGCGATTTTTTACACTGGAACCAATGTGAAATGGTCCCTGAGACCCTATTATACATTGGCCCTGATGTAAAATGCCCCCCAGACCCCAATTTTCATTGTATACCCACCCTCATGGGTGAAATGCCCCCCCCCCCCACGATCAATGCCAACCCGAAGCGTGGCGAGCGCAGCGGCGGTACGCGTCCTCTGACCTTTTCATACCCCCACTATCCACGTCAGCGTGGAGTTGATTTTATATAGCGTGCAGTTGATTTTATATAGCGTGGCGAGCGCAGCGCATTACTTCACAGGTATTATGCGTCCCCTCGCAGGGTTCGCTTCGCTCGCCATGCTTCGGGCTCGGTGGCTCGCTGCGCTCGCCACGCTATATAAAATCAACTCCATGCTGACGTGGATAGTGGGGGTATGAAAAGGTCGTAGGACACGTGCCGCCGCCCCTCACGGGCTCGCTACGCTTGCCACGCTTCGGGTTGGCGTTAATCGTGGGTTGCCATTAACAGTGGGGGGGCATTTAACATACACATTACCCATTAGGATGCCTATACAATGAAAAATCTGGGCCATTGGCCTATTTAACAATGTTCCCTATGTAAAATCGCGTTGATCGCGTCGGTCGCATCGCATGTCATTATAATGGCATGCGATAGACGCGATCAACGCAATTTTCTCATTGCCGGCAATAAAGGCTAAAAAAAGCCAAATATCGCGTCTTAACTTAAGGTATGCGATCACCCACGACGGGCGCCGTGCTAGGAAACAAGTACCAAAAATTCAGCCTACAGTATGTGATTATATTTATTTACATCTCAAAAGGAATCATTATACTGCGTCTGCAAAATGGCAAATCGTTTTCAAGATTGGCTTACTGACTTTCAAACCCCTACAATCCCAATGTTCCTAAAGTGGCTTCTGATTCCACACTGCCCCACTCAATTACTGCAATCTGTAGAGGAAGCACGTTTAGCAGTACCTAGACTCTCCCAGAAATCATCTGGGGGTCGAGATTGTAGCGGTGCAGCTTCAACTGTAGAATCCTTCAAAAATGAGTCAAGACTTTACTGTTTGCTCAAGCACTTCCTTAATTTTCCATTTAGAATCTCTTTGCTCTCTGTATTTTATGAAAAGCTTATTTGTACAGCATTGTTTTTGTAATTTATTTTCATTTTGGGCGGAATGCACTAACATCCTCCGCCACACATCACCGGCATTCGCATTGTTAATATTCGCATATGCACTAACATATGCGATTATTAATGCAAAGGACAGCTCTTGCATTAAGAACTGCCCTTTGCGATGTGCCCAGCAACATGTGTGCATTTCCCAGCGTCTCTCTCCCTTCTCCTGCCCGGCAGCTCCCTGCTCAGATGGCTGCAGGGGCTGCTGGGCTCTGCCTCCTCCTCCCTGCACCCGGAAGAGGTGCAGGGAGGAGGTCACTGGTCCGGGTAGCACAGCAGGAGGCTGCCCGGAAGGAGGTGAGGGGGGCAGCGCTCGACAGCGGGGGATGCAAAGGGAAGCCCATAGGCTTCTATGGGGTTACGTCGGCTAGAGCTGGCTTAGCACACACACACACACACCCCGCAGCGAAGCCCCGATGGTGGGGCTTTACTGCATATGAAAATGTGGTAAAAACACAGAAAACTTAGATTTTACCGCATTTTTTGTTTAGTGCATCTCGTCCTTTATTGGTTAACCACTTGTCTTGTGCTGTCCCATGTAATGTAAATGGAGCCAGGTTACGTTCCCTGGCTTGGTCACATCACTTGCGACTCACTGCCCTCCATGCAATGTTTGTGTACATAATGGATATCCTCTGGCTCTCCATATACCCCGGAGTGATGAGACTGTCTCTCACTGGCAACCTCTTCCAGAATTGCACCCAAGACTTCCATGTGGCCAACATTGTGGAGAAATGATCCGGGGAAGCACAATAATGCAGGGAGGGGAACTCTGCTCCTCTTCCAGTGCATGTAAGCTGATATCTGCATGTACATCTGAACATCAGTTAAAAATTTCAACACAGTAATTTGCTGAATTCACATGGGTATTTCTTCTGTGTGAAAGGGGAAAACTGGGTCGTAAATCCAAATTCCAGACCCGGGTTGACCATTTCACACAGAAAAGGACCAGTGTTGATCAGCAAATTAGAACTGCTTCACCCGGTCATTTGGTTTTCTGTGTGAAAGGGGTAAAAACGAGCAGGGAGTACTGCCTCCATCCTGTGTTAACAGAGTAGAGGGGCTCTTTACACTTTGATACAACAACCTGTGTTTTAGATCTAGAACCACCTTATACCTAAAACAAAATGTACTTAACCCCATTTTACTATTCCCATATCAGCTCCTGGGTGGCAATACTTATTATTTAAAGACATGGGCATAATTTATAGCCCACAATTGTGGCACTACAAGTTCCAGGGGGGCTTTGTGCCCATGTGCTTATTGGCAGTTATAGTTTCACAAATGTGAAATATATATATTTTTCTATTCTGACAGTCCATATAACGAACAGTAACTTACCTACTGTATCAGAGCTACAGAATATCTAAACGCACTGCATTTGCTTTATGTATGTAAATCCCCCATTTTTAAACAGCTACTTTAGTTTTTTTTCCTCTATATTGCGAAGTACCCCACCCTACACCCCTCCCTCCAGGTGCTGAAAACAATAGTACAATATTGTCTGTGTTCCACAGTTTGGAAGCCAATGGTTGTTTGCTCCATATATTAGCAGATTTGTGTTCCAACCAGTGGATTGGTGGGTTGGTTTGTAAGTTAATTGTAAAGTATATGTCCAGCTTTAGAAATCAGATTAATGATTAAAACCTGCTAGGGCACCTGACCTAACTTGCAAAATATTACTTAAAAATGTAGTGAATTCTTGCCGACAGCTTCCGGTTGCACAATACCAGGAATTGTTCTTGAATTTACATCACAGGGCTTATTACTCACCCCATAGGCAGCTTTTGGCAGGAATGCCATCCTCTGGATCATGCCCCCATTGTGGAGAACCGGAGGCAGGTTTATTACACTGTCTCTGGTCATGTCCTCTAACATGCAAATATGCCGATTTGTCATGGAACACTTAGTAAATTACATACCCTTCAACGCAGAATGGGCTATATATGGAATCATTCCGACGACTCAGAGTGACCAAGGGTTGTAAGAAATTATTATTGGCAGTACATGCGGCCGCCTGCAAAACTATATTACAGGGATGGATTTCTCCTCAACCCCCCTCTATTGCTCTCTTCAAAATTAAGTTTCACCACATCTTCCAGATGGATTGGCTTGAAACAACCTTAGACAAAGAAAAACGAAAAACGAACCCCCTAGATTCTTTGAAACCTGGGAGAGTTATATAGCCACCCTGCCCATCGAGTTTCAAAGAAGGATTGAAGCCACACTTAGCAATACAGTATGGTACAAGACGAGGAGACTACTTGGTGACCTCCCTATTATTTTGATTGGTTAGTTTCGGTCTTTACTTATGAGCTTTTGAGACTCCGGACTCCCGGCTGTCACGGTCACTGTTGTTGTCATTATTGTTTATTACTGTAATCATCATAATACTATTTCTGTTGTTGGATGTTCCTTATAAGGATCCAACAATAGATGAGTTTTGCAAGTTTTCATGCATTATTATTTCAATTGAAAATATGATTGTAGATCTATGCTTTGATTGTGTAACAAAAATGTATTATTGTTCAAACACATCTTACTAATGTTTATTGTTGACAATGTGCAGCGTCTTGAATGAAATAAGTATGGTGAGATAACTGTATACCTGCAATGCAATATTTCAATAAAAAGTTAAATAAAAAATAAAAAAAACTGGTAGAGCTTTAGCCAACCAACTATGCGCTGGTATTAAAAACAAATTAAACATTTTAAGAAAACATAATTAATCATTTTAAGAAAACATAAATTTTTCATGTCCCCAAAATCCTCTATCTGCCCTGGCATGACATCAAAGCAAGTCTCTATCAGAACAGGGAGTTCTGTTAGCAGCATTTTCCACTGCTAATTTCACATGAACAATGCCCCCCCTACCCCCTGCACACACATACACCCCCCCCCCCCCCCCCCAGCCACCTTCTCCATCTTGTTCCTTGTTCTTTAGCCATGTGTAACCCAACATAAATGTGGGAGCATGTGGGAAAACTGAAACTCATTGGATCTTTAACTGAATTTACAAAACTCAGCGGGTCCAGTGAGCTTGTTAACATATGAGAGTGAGCTGTCTGTGCTAGTCAGAAGAAACATCTGCTCCCTTTCCTTCTTCAGTCTGTCTCAATCTTTTTCTATACAATAATTGGCTGATAAGGAGGTAAAATCCTTTCATATACTGTAGATAAAAGTGAGGAGCCAGGATTGTTAGCGCACACATATAAGAGAATGTCTGATTTGGGAAGGCGCAAGCATTTGTGGTGCTTAAAATTGGTTTGTTCATTGCCATTTGTAGGAAGCTCTGCAATGGAATGCGCCAAAAGACTTTCTATAAATACGTTTTTATAACCCCATTAGATAAATCATAGCTTACAAAATCAGTTTAGTGTTACTTTAAATGTAAGCGGTTTTAAATATTGTACTTAATCTCTTGCTATTTTATTCTATATGTTTAGCATTACCACTGGACACTTAAGGGTCATCAGTGCATGTACTGTGCCCACTTCCTCATGCATCTGCCAGACCTTGCACTTAATCTGCCATATTTTATTGATGTATTCAATGTATTATTTATATAGACTTTCTGTAATGTGCTGATAAGGGCATCCTAGCTCTCACTGTCTCCTGGAGGCTCTCTGTTACATTCATATCCTCGATTCACCTCACAGCCTCACCCACACACAGCCCCTTCTCCCAGAAGTAGACACAAAGAGAATTTTGGTTGTAGCAAAGTGCATTTGGGCAACATAAGGACTTAATGAAATATTGTCACAATCTTGTCCATATTTAGAGTTGCACATACCTTGTACTTGCAATTGTACTTGATGTCTCCCAAGTGCAGTATAGTAATATCATGCAGACACAGGATCCAACACATCTTATTGTGGGTCTTCATATTTTGTGACATAAGGTTTGTGGAATATATACAATTTATAAAAGGTACCTACATAAACTGGATGCAAATGAGACACATTTTCAACTTTAAATTAGGCCTACAGTGGCTACTGACTTGTGTCAACAGATTCTGGTCCCCTCTACTTTTAACACCACTTATACTAACCCCCGCTATCTGTTGGAGTGCCGCTCACCCCCCACCGATACCTAAGGGCAAGTGGGGAGCAGCAGCGTGCTCTGAAATATAAGAAGCTTTCTTCTCATTTTATTTAGCCTATCACGGCTCTTTCACTGGTATTCACTCATCCCCAGTACTAAAGGGAAACACCCTGCACTGAGACTATATCAACAGGGGATTTTCCTGTCAGGAAAAGGGACAGAAGTAATACCTTCAATTTCTACCCCAATATTCAGGAAAAGTGCACTCGCTCACTTGTAAAAACCCTTGGTTACCCTATACAAGAAGTAGCAGTCCCTAAACCGGTGGGGGTTGCATTCCCACCATTTGTCACTCTTTTGACTGTTCTTTCTCATTGGGAGGCACCACAGATACATATGTGTATATAAATACAATTCCTTACAAAGAAATTACTATCCTTTAAACCAGCGGCATTTTCCCTATATTTATACTGGTATTTACCAGGAATTCTGTTTGAATATTATCCGTTATTCTTGTTATAGTGTCAGGTTTCAACACAGTTAATTTATTATCCATACTCTATACCCCTGAAACATTGTATTAAATACCACTTACAATATCTGTTGTAGAGATTTTTTGAACACAGGGAGAGATATTTCGCTATCTCATACTGTGCTCTGACCAATATTGCATATACTAATATCTATGTCTATACAACAATATTTGTGTACATCCACTGGCGAGTATAGATATCACTTACACAACGTGTTAATGTGTAATTCTTTAGAGTCTCTATGATCTAAAAGAAACTCAGAAAAAGAAAGACCATAGTGCAATGACGTCTGAAATAGAGACTGATTGATGTTTATTCAATACACTCACATTCAGTAGGATATTATGCGCATATCAATAGGTCTTTTCAATCCAATCTTCCACATGAATAATCCCTGTGGACTCGATGAGAAGTATATAGTACAGAGACGTTTTACAATAATAAAAATTGACATTTATTAGATACACTCACATGTGGACGATAAAAACAAGCAACAAACCCCGCAGGGTAGTAGGATCCCAGAACTGTGCCTTCGGAATATGCAAGTCCTCCAAATGACCGACCAGCGGTAGATATCAGAATATGCAGTCCCTCTCTGGCCTCAGGACAGGATCCGTTTGGTAGTATTCACACAGCTTTGCTTTCGGGCACAGATGCCCTTCCTCAGAAGCGTAGTGAATGCTATCAGACGGGGCCTTTTTATCCCCCTCCCACAATTACCAATGCATAACAGCTGCACGATTCCGGTCTCCCGGACATAGCGCTCCGATTTCAGTAACCGGAAGTGACGTTACGAGCGTCACATACATATCCCTCCGTCCATTTCCTGGCTTTGAAACGCAATTCCTTTCTTCCGGAACGCACCTCCATTTTTACGATATGGAGGTGCGTTCCGGAAGAAAGGAATTGCGTTTCAAAGCCAGGAAATGGACGGAGGGATATGTATGTGACGCTCGTAACGTCACTTCCGGTTACTGAAATCGGAGCGCTATGTCCGGGAGACCGGAATCGTGCAGCTGTTATGCATTGGTAATTGTGGGAGGGGGATAAAAAGGCCCCGTCTGATAGCATTCACTACGCTTCTGAGGAAGGGCATCTGTGCCCGAAAGCAAAGCTGTGTGAATACTACCAAACGGATCCTGTCCTGAGGCCAGAGAGGGACTGCATATTCTGATATCTACCGCTGGTCGGTCATTTGGAGGACTTGCATATTCCGAAGGCACAGTTCTGGGATCCTACTACCCTGCGGGGTTTGTTGCTTGTTTTTATCGTCCACATGTGAGTGTATCTAATAAATGTCAATTTTTATTATTGTAAAACGTCTCTGTACTATATACTTCTCATCGAGTCCACAGGGATTATTCATGTGGAAGATTGGATTGAAAAGACCTATTGATATGCGCATAATATCCTACTGAATGTGAGTGTATTGAATAAACATCAATCAGTCTCTATTTCAGACGTCATTGCACTATGGTCTTTCTTTTTCTGAGTTTCTTTTAGATCATAGAGACTCTAAAGAATTACACATTAACACGTTGTGTAAGTGATATCTATACTCGCCAGTGGATGTACACAAATATTGTTGTATTGTCTATGTTTTTAAGCCACGGTGAAGGCTTTTGTTGTATTTCCTAGGCTGAGTTTGTTTGCGCTGTGGGATATTTAGTAATTTCTCTCTTGTAATATCTATGTCTGTTATGCAACCCTGACTGTTTATTATATACACAGTCAGGAATTCTCAGGAGGGTATTTAAATAATATTGGAGTAATACGTTAATTCTAATAATATTATTTGCAAAACTTTAAAACTGTATCTAATTGTCAGTAGCTCCAAAGTCACCCAATATTCAGAATGATTGGTGACCTCTCATGTAAGATTGAGCAATAGAGAGCAATTAAGTCTTGAGTGTATGATATAATTCAAACATCACTCATAATTTTTTTAAAGTTATGTTTTAAGAAAATATTCTGTAAAAGTTGTGCCCCCAAAACCAGAGAGTACTTTTCTTTCTGTCTTATACAGTAGGATGAGTCAGTTATATTTTCATTCTATTTCAGAACCATTTTAAGTAGCACGCTGAAGGTTCGCAAGATTAGTAAGCTCTGACCAATATCTAACAACAAAACTTACATTTAAATTCAATATTAAAATTAAATTAAATGAACAACTTGTTTATTTATTAACCCCTTACCGCCGCAGCCTGTTTTTGCCTTCCTGACAGAGCCCTTTTTTTCAAATCTGACATGTATCACTTTATGTGGGGATAACTTTTTTTTTGCTTTTACTTATCCCAGTGATTTTGAGATTGTTTTCTCGTGACACATTGTACTTCAAGTTAGTGGTAAATTTTGGTCGATACAGTCTGTGTTTTTTTGTGAAAAATACCAAAATGTCGTAAAAAAATTGAAAATTTAGCAAAATGTTAAATTTTCTGCTTGTGAGACAAATAATCATACCACTCAAAATAGTTAATAACTAACAAAGACCATATGTCTACTTTATGTTGCCATCATTATTTCAACCTCCTTTTATTTTTTTTGGACACTAGGACGCTTAAAATATGAATAGCAAATTCTCAAATTTTCAAGAAAATTTCAAACACTGATTTTTTTAGGGACCAGTTCAGTTCTGATGTGATTTTGAGGGACTTGTATGTGAGACACCCCCATAAATGATGCCATTTCAAAAACTGCACCCATCACAGTATTCAAAACAGCATTTTGGAAGTTTGTTAACCCTTTAGGGGTTTCACAGGAATTAAAACAAAGTGTAGGTGAAATTTCAAAATTTCATTTTTTTTGCAGATTTTCAATTTTAATACATTTTTCTAAGGAACACAGTAGATTTTACTAGAGAAATGTGACTAAAAATTGATTCCCCCAATTCTTTTGTTTTCATAAATATCCTATATGTGGCCCTAGTGTGCACGTTGACCAAACCACAGGCTTCATAATAGAAGGAGCACCTACTTGATTTTGGAGCCTCCTTTTTATGAGATTATTTTTTAGGCACCATGTAGGTTTCTAGGCACCATAAGATGCTAAAAGTTAGGAACCCCCCCACAAGTGACCCCATTTTGCAAACTACACCCCTCAGGGAATTCATCTAGGGGTATAGTGTACATTTCAAACCCCCAGGGGTTTCACCAATTTTGGTACAACTGGGCTGTGAAAATGAAAAATTACATTTTTTTACACAAAAATGCAGTTCTGGCTCAAATTTTTTCATTTTCACAAGGAATGAAGGAGACAAAGCACCCCAAAATCTGTGCCGCAATTTCTCCCGAGTACGGCAATGCCTCATATGTGACCAAAAAATACCATTTGGGTGCATGGCAGGACTCAGAAGGGAAGGAGTGATATTTGGATTTTGCAGCACAGATTCTGGTGGAATGAATGGTGGGTGCTATGTCGCATTAGCAAGACCCCCGAAGCACGGTGAAATGATGAACCTAATAATCCATAGATGTGTGGTATATTTTAAAACACTCCTTCATACATAGGCCGGGTTTGTCGGGGCAAGTTTCACAGTGGAAAATAGTTTGCTTTCTTATTCCCTTTTTATAGCAAACTTTGCACCTTTTTTGTGTCCTGCCCTTTTTTCCAGTGGAGGGGATTTCGTTAGGAAAATGCTGCCCTGATACAATACGGGGGCCAGTACTAGAAGTACTGGGGCCCTCTGCCTGCTGGTTCCCAAATATTAGGCCCTTTATGACTTCCTCTTGAAAGTGCATAAATGTCCCCGTCTGGCTGGTAGAACGGAATAGTACGTAAGCGTTATACAGTGCCATCTGGATGATATACACGGCCAGCTTCTTATACCATATTTTTGTTTTCCGCAGGGCACTGTATGGCTTCAGTACCTGATCTGAAAGATCCACTCCGCCCATGTACTTATTGTAATCTAGGATACAAATAGGTTTTGAGGTGTGGGTACTACTGGTACCTCGTACAGGGACGGAGGTGGTACTGTCTCCGTGAATTGTTGTCAGTATAAGGACATCCCTCTTGTCCTTATATTTGACCAACAACATATTTTCAGTGGATTGTGCCCTGCTTTCACCCTTTCTCAGTAATTGGGCAACGTGCGTTTTTGGGAGGCCTCTTTGGTTCTTGCGCACAGTACCGCAAGCTGCTGTACCTCTTGAACCAAGGGCCTTAAACAGGGGGATGCTGGTGTAAAAGTTATCCACATAGAGGTGATAACCCTTATCCAGGAAGGGGTGCACTAAATCCCAGACAATCTTTCCACTAACACCTACGAGGGAGGGGGGGCATTCTGGCGGTTCAATTCTTGTGTCCTTCCCTTCATATACCCTAAACCAGTGGGTGTACCCTGAGGTACTTTCGCACAGCTTATACATTTTTATGCCATACCTTGCCCTCTTATTGGGAAGGTACTGGCGGAATTTAACACTTCCTTTAAAATGTATAAGTGACTCGTCTACACAAATGAATTTTTCGGGGATGTACATCTCAGCAAATTTGGCGCTGAAATGATCAATAACCGGCCTGACTTTGAATAGCCGGTCAAAGGTGGGATCATCTCTGGGTGGGCACTGTGCATTATCGTTGTAATGCAAAAATTTATGGATCGTCTCAAAACGAGTCCGGGTCATGGCCATACGATGAAGTGGGGTGCTGTACAGAACATCTGTACTCCAATATTGTCTAATTTCTGGCTTTTTAACTATGCCCATATGTAACACCAGACCCCAAAACGTCATCATCTCTACTGCATCTACAGGGGTCCACCTAGCAAATGATGACGTGGGGTTTTGGGCCATAAACTGCTGGGCATATAAATTACTTTGGTCCACCATTAAATTTATAAAATCATCAGAGAAAAAGACTTTGAAAAAGTCAATTTCTTTGAGGCCTGTGGTATCAAATTGGATTCCTGGGTTGGCCAAAAACTCAGGAACCTGGGGCTCAAAATTGTCTGGTGGTGGGGTCCATACGAGATCAATCATTGGGGGGGGGTCTCAGCTGCTCTACGGGGGCGTCTTTGAGGGGATCCCTCATCACTAGAGGAGGAAGCGGAGCTTAAGACGAATGCAAATTCATCGCTTACTTCACTGGCTGTGTCAGTGTCAGAGGCAATAAGGGCATATGCCTCCTCCGCTGAAAACAGTCTTTGCGATGATTGGGACATTTTTATTATTTTTGTGTTTGTGTAAGTGTAGTGTTTCAACACGTGTATAGTGTAGGGGGGGGGGGTACAAACTTTATTTCAACACGGGGGGTATGTAGTGTGTATGTAGTGCTTTAACACGTGTAAGTTAAAAGAAAAAAAAAAAAGCTCCTGCGCCAAAACTTGAGCACAGATGTTGGTCAGTAACGTCCGTCACTGATCAGCGCTCAGCGGCCACAGGACACCCACAAAATCACCGTGGGTGTAAAAAAAATTTAAAAAAAGACCCCACAGCACCCTCCAAAAAAAAAATTACAAAAAACTGCTGATGAGTCAAAGGCAACAGGAATTTGATCCAAAAAAAAAAATTAGATCAACCCTGTGCCAAAAATGCTGATCAGTGATGTACGTCACTGATCAGCGCTCAGCGGCCACAGGACACCCACAAAATCACAGTGGGTGTAAAAAAAATAAAAAAAAAAACCCCACAGCACCCTCCAAAAAAATAAAATAAAAAAAAACTGCTGATGAGTCAAAGGCAACAGGAATTTGATCCCAAAAAAAAAAATTAGATCAACCCTGTGCCAAAAATGCTGATCAGTGATGTACGTCACTGATCAGCGCTCAGCGGCCACAGGACACCCACAAAATCACCGTGGGTGTAAAAAAAATTAAAAAAAAAAAACCCACAACACCCTCAAAAAAAAAAAACTGCTGATCAGTGATGCAACACTGATTAGCAGTGAGGGGCAGCAGGCACACAACTTTTGGTGCAACCTGACGGGGTATATATAGAAAAAAAACCTGCACCCCAAAAAAGTTGCTGATCAGTTAATGTATACTGATCAGCACAAAAGGGGGGCAGCAGAGACAAAATTATATTATACAATATTATGTTCTATGACACAATGACGCTGCAGCAGCAGCAGCACAAGCACCAGGAAGCAACAGCAACCAGGAAGCACCAGCAGCTGGCAGCACGGATGCCACCAACGCTGATCAGGTCAGTATAAGGGGACAGATGGGCACGGAGACCGCTCTGCACGCTGTTCCTGACCGGAATGGCGGCTGCGGGGCTGTCTCCGTTATTTTCTGTGAGGTGTAATGGCTGTGATTGGTCCGTCGGTCCGACGGACCAATAACAGCCTTGGGGGCAGGTGGGGTGAGGTGGGGTGACCACCAGTGACCCCTTTACACCCGGTGGTCATTGGTGCTGTACTTAACAGCACCAATCACCACCGATCCCTGTGTTACCGAGCGACGTTATTCGCCGGTACACAGAAAACGCTGTAATTGGCTGTTCACATTTGAACAGCCAATCACAGCGATCGCCGATGGGGGGGGCATCGCTGCCCCCCCGGGCCACGAGGGAAGATGGCTGCTGTCAGGGACAGCAGCCATCGTCCCTCTGTCACCGCGTCTATAGACGCGGTGACAGTTTACAGTCATGACGTACATTTATGCCATGTGTCGGGAAGTACATCCCGACCATGACGTAAATGTACGTCAAATGTCGGGAAGGGGTTAAACTACAGATAGCACATAATGCCAATAAAAGTAAACAAACCAATTTATCTGTAAGCTCGGCTGGTGCATTACTCTTGCCGGCATCCTCCAACTCATTGATTCTACTGCTCATGGTAATATACATCTCCCACTGTATAAGTTGTTTTTTGTTTTAACATTTTACATAATTAAAGATATGTGTTATGTTTATTTGTTGATGCCAATATCAGTAATTCCCATAGGTATATAGAAGGAAGAACTGTCCCACAGAGCTTAACTACAGTTTAGCCAACACATTCATTGGAAATGGTTGCTTTCCACTGTCCTATGATTTACTACAACCACACCATAGAGATAATGATCTGCTAATGGCCTTGTAACCTTGGTATTTGTAGACATTACATTCAGCGGAGTTGAGTAGTAAAAATGGAACATAAAAGTCTACTTTAACTTTCTTTTTTCTATACTGTACTTCTCACTTTCCATTTTTCAACACATAACTCATGAACTAAAATCTTTTGTTGAATATGTTATCTTTTTTGTAAATTAGTGTATATAAATAAAAGCTTCAAATACATGTATAATGTACAGTAGGTGTTCAGGAAATAGGTATGATCAAGTCTACAAATTGTTTCAAATAAAATTGTCAGACTACTGTCATATTTATTATTAAGATTTCTATGAGCATATGTACTATATTTAATTATGTGAGATTTTGCTACTGTTTTGGTTGTCCTATGTCACATTAATACTGGGGGTTATTCAGAACTGATTGCATGGCTACATTGATGAGTCCAATGATGAGGTATATGCTGCACAGCCAGAATGAATATCTGGCGTGTGCAAGCTTGAAACTTTTTTGCAGTCTGAAAATCTATTCGCAATCACCCACCATTGAGTAATTTTTCTAGTGTGTGCGGTCTGTGCATAACCCAGGACTTACTGTGTGGCTGCAATAGAGACAGGCTGTTCTTGGGCCAGAGTTGACATCACACGGCATCCCTTCAAATGCCTAGGCACGCCACCATTTCCCTGACAGTCCCAGAAAATGGCCAGTTACAACCCCCAAACACCGGCCTTCTGTCTATTAACTTGCGTACAGCAAGAGATCACAAAAAGTAGCAGGATTTTACCGCAGAATAGCCTGGCACATGTCTACTGCAAGCCATACACATGCGCAGTTTACTTTCGTGTGGCAAATGATAGATTTGAAAGACTTGAGTGTTAGGAACATGGAGAACTAAGGCACAAGGCTAAAGCAAAGTTTTAATAATCCATTGAAAACCATATATTTTATTAGTCTGACTGTTCTTAAAATCAATTTATGATTTTACAACACAATAAAGCCCAAAAGTGTGCGAAATGTCATGAAGCCATTGGTAAGATGCAAAGAATACAACTGAATGGCTCTGCTGTTGTTAAAAGCATAAGATTACTTACAATCAACCTCCATACATCTAGGCAAATCCCAGTGGCACTGTAACATTGATTTATGGAACACATATATTGTTTCCCTTGTATACTACAGAGACTTGTTCTAGGAATGCTGAGATATTCGCAGTGTATAAGAGGCTAATTAGCTAGGTTGAAATTCCGTCACCTGCCATTGCATTATTAAAAAGCGATGTGCTGTTATAACACATTCCTTCACTATCAGTAGGCAGGAAATGCTTTTATTATCAGCATTTTTCCCATTTGTGCTTTTTACTAAAGGAAATGTTAAGTTTACACTTGCAGCTTATCAATTGAATTCATCGTACACACTTTATGAAGTGCCCCAGAGAGCAACACCTGACAATGCAGCTGCTTCATGTCCCAGGGGACAGATTCTGAGGTGGACGCAGAAGTACCTGCAGTAGTGTCTATTGGTGGTCAACCATCTGAAGTACTGAGATGCCCACTATGAGCGTCTGTAATGCAGTAATGCATCCTTAGATGTCACCATCACTTGTATTATCATAGCTTGCACTAGCCCTGTGTGTGTGACATACTCATAACACACCATATGAAAGACTTTCTCCATGTATGCTTTAAACACTACATCATATTAAATATACTCTTGTCCCTGCATGTGTCTGAAATCACAAACTACGCTCCATATAGAAAGCATGGGGATGCATATGCAACGTGACTGAGATGTATGCACAGTAGCAAAATTTCTCACTGCATCTGACATTAGCAGTGAATACACCTCTGGCCAGTATTCAATGCTCCCAATTCACCGTTTTTTTCGGCGAATCGGGCTGTTTTCACTCCTTGCGGTGAATCTGTTTCACTGAAAATGTGATTCACCCTATTCAATGTTCGCTGAAAGCAAACAGTGAATGCCGGGCAGTTCTCCGTTTCATGTTCGCTGCAAGTCGCTGGTGTATTTCAATGTTGTTTTCACTGGGATTCGCCGAGAGTGTATTCAATGCTAGGATGGAGAATTGCTTTCCTTCTGATTTTTGCCATGATTCACCATTTTGCATTCGACATCTTTTTTAGGTGAACAGGAAAGTGATCTTTTGAAATACAGGGTTTTGGGGGGGAAGTTTGGTGTCAAAAAATCATATCTTTTTTTCTAAGAAGGGGCATGCTATTTGTAATCATGTGCTTAAAGCACATTAATATATATTTAATTTTATTTTTAAAAAAAATGTACATTTTTTTTATACACTTTGGCCAGCAGGGGGCCGGGAGCTGAGAGCAGCTCATTAATATTCATTTATTCACTGCACTCTGGTCATACATATGCACGATCGGGACCAGGGAGTGTAGAGGATGATGATCCCAGCCCCCTGCCAGCTCTGGGGGGGCTCTGCCAGTGTCCTGGCAGCCCTCCTCAGTGTCAGGCACAGGCAGGGAGACTTCCATCTTCCTGCCTTCCGCCTTCTCCCAGCTAGAATTCGCCGGCAGGGGTTCGCTGCCCCTGACGAGTTGAATAGGGTGACACAGAGGGCTGGCAGCGAATGCTCCAGCCCTCCGGAACCCTATGAATGTGCAGCAAATCCTAAACAGGATACTGCACTCTGAGTCAGGCCCAAGGTGTGCAGCCTAGGAGTGAGTAACTGTGCAGAGCCCACCATCACCACCACCACCACAGCCCCTGCCATTGTATCTAGGAATGTGTAGTTATGTTCTAATATTTAAGTTGCTATAATTGTCATAAAATGAATAACCCAATGTTTTTCTTTGCTCAGTTTAATAATATAGTCTAAAATACACATTGGCAGGACTGTTTTAAGTTCAACTAAAGGTGCATACACACGTACAGATTTTCTGTCTGATCTATCTGTATCTGGTGGGAACAAGAACCTGGAAATGTATGGGAGCATATGACAATCAAAAATATCCACCCAAATGCAGGAAAACAGAAAAAATATGCTTAGATAAATTTGTTATATCAGAATCAGGGGTTAAAGTGAGAAGGAACTGGGGTGGAACTGAGTTCCGCCACCTCTAATGGTGAGGTAGAACATTTTAACCTCCACATTGGCCAGCACAGTACTTCTCACAGAAAAGCATTCTAGTTTGCATGGGGATGACAAAAACCATACCACTGGCCCAGTGCTGCAAGTAAGGGGGTACAGCATGGTACGGAGTACCTGTAAGAAATATGGTGCAGGTATGCACTACCACTTACCCCCTGACCCACTGTCAATTCTTTTTTAACATTTTCAAGTCTAATTATAATGCATTCACATTTTCTATTCCCCGCCATGGCCCACCCATCCAGCCTTATGAGTGGTGCTGCAAGCAGCTACTGGCTACTGATGATTTCGCCTGGCACACTGACAGGTATCAGTGGCGCCGACAACATGAAGAGCAGGCTCCAAAATTGTAAATACAAGCTGCCCGGCTCTCCCCCAAGCAATAGCCAACCCACCCCATCCATTCCGTTTCCCATTGCCTGTCCCCTGATACCACGCCACTATTGTTATGTAGTCACTCATCTAGCTTTGTGTGACCACGCCCCCCCCCCATTGCCATGTGGCCACGCCCATTTTTGGGATGGGCTATCAGTACCACTAAGAAAAAATTCTACTTGCACCACTGCACTGGCCCCAAGGCCGGTGCAAGGTTTAATGGCACCCTAGGCAAAACTTCAGCCTATTGCACCCCATCCTCCATTGTGTGCTACACCCCCCCCCTATTCCACACACTGTGCACCTGAACGCATCCCACACACTGTGTATCCCATCCCCTTTCTCAAATACTGTGCCTCCAATGCCCCACACTGTGCAAGTCATCCCCAATACATCCTAACTCCCACCCTCACACTTAACATTCCATCATACACACTGTGCATCCTAACTCCCATCCCCCACACTGTGCATCCCATCATACACACTATGCATCCCAACTCCCATCCCCAACACTGTGCATCCCATCATACACACTGCGCATCCCATCATACACACTGCGCATCCTAACTCCCATCCCCCACACTGTGCATCCCATCATACACACTGCGCATCCTAACTCCCATCCCCCACACTGCATCCCATCATACACACTGCGCATCCTAACTCCCATTCCCCACACTGTGCATCCCATCATACACACTGCGCATCCCATCATACACACTGCGCATCCTAACTCCCATCCCCCACACTGTGCATCCCGTCCCCCACACTGTGCATCCTAACTCCCATCCCCCACACTGTGCATCCCATCATACACACTGTGCAACCTAACTCCCATCCCCCACACTGTGCATCCCATCATACACACTGCGCATCATAACTCCCATCACCCACACTGTGCATCCCATCATACACACTGTGCATCATAACTCCCATCCCCAACACTGTGCATCCCATCATACACACTGTGCATCCTAACTCCCATCCCTCACACTGCGCATCCCATCATACACACTGCACATCCCAACTCCCATCCCCCACACTGTGCATCCCATCATACACACACACACACAATGCGTATCCTAACTCCCATCCCCCACACTGTGCATCCCATCATACACACTGGGCATCCCAACTCCCATCCCCCCACACTGTGCATCCCATCCCCCACACTGTGCATCCTAACTCCCATCCCCCACACTCCCCACCCATGTTGCACTCACCTACAATAGCAGCCAGAAAGAGAAATGTATCCAGGCCAGGCTGTCTTCTGTTTTTCACAGCTTGCTACAAGCTGCTAGCAGATGGCTCCTCTGAGGCTGAGAGACTCAATGAGTCATCATCAAGCAGCACAGCTTCCTCTCAGCCTCTTCTATCCTCAGTGTCAGCATTCAGCAGCTGAGCTGCCTCAACAGAGACAGGACAGTGCCTGCCAGATGCGTATGCAGGCTGCAGGCAGATGCCGACCCCCATCTCTAAAAATATTACCCAGGGGGGGGGGGGGGCAGGTGGCAACAGCTGGGCCAGACAGCACCGGTCAGTGCCTGACAGGATGTGTGGGCGGGTGCTTCCGCAGCACAGAGGAGAGGAAAGCAGGAGCAGGGCAGTGGCTAGTTCCCCTTCAGTTCTTGTTCTCTGTCCTATACTCTACCCAGGGCCGGTGCAAGCCCTTTCAGTGCCCCAGGCGATAGGTGACAGATGACAGATGACCACCCCCCCTCCCCCTCCAGACCCGGTCCGGGGGGTATGCGGCCGCCGTTCACCTGCTGCAGGGGGATGCCACCCGCCGAGGAAGATTTGACTGGGGGGGGGGGGTTGCGGCGTCCTCCTGCTGTACGTGGCGATGCGGCCGCCTATCTGCTCCACGGAGCAGGGGGGTCTGCAGCCGTCACCCACTGAAGATTGACGCTGACTGGGGGGGAGGGTGCGGCGTCCACTTGCTGCACAGGGGGGGATGTGTCCACGGCCTCCTATCTGTTCCAAGCCGCACTGGCGGAGGCACCCGCCGATTGCTGCTGACTTGGGGGGGGTAACACACACATGGGTGGGCTCCAGTCAGGGGGGGCCGGGGGTGGAGGAGTATGGCTCACTCACCTGAATAACTTGGCAGGTGCGTGCAGCTTTCCTCCTCCTGCTCTCCTCGGGACCATTCCTGCAGCTCATTACCGCCCTCCAGTGGCTGGCGCCCTAGGCAAATGCCTAAAGCTGCCTAGTTGGTGGCGCTGGCCCTGACTCTACCACAGGAATAGGCTGCTTGTGAGGTGACTGACAGTCATAGCAGAGCTTGTCAGACTCAGACCCACTGCCACTGCAGGTGAGGTGACAGTCACAGCAGAGTGGGTCAGACCCGCTGCCGCCGGCTAGCACAATGTAACATGAAGGATGCTCTTTAGAAACATTCTTTATTATTTTGCATAACAGATGTAATTGCGCCCCCCAGTGGCTGGCACCCATAGGCAGCTGCCTAAAGCTGACTAGTGGTAGCGCTGGCCCTGACTGGCCCTGACTGGCCCTGACTGGCCCTGTCTTTGCCTAATGGAAGGAGGGGAGGGGGTGTAATTAGGTGGCATAGAGAAATGAGTTCCCCTTACCCCTGCATGACCACTTTATGCCCTGATCAGAATGATTTAAACAATTTGTCTGACTGATCGCTGTCTGTTTTCAAGTGATTGGGAACAATTTTTTGATTTTCATTTGCTCCCATACATTTCTAGGATAGATCAGACAGAAAAATCTGTACGTGTGTACGCACTTTACGGTTGCATGAATTGTGTTGGCCAGTGGCAATGTAATCCCAATGTAAACAACTGTTCTTGTTGTGTGGACAGTGGGAGAAGAAGAAGAAGAAGATGATGTGGAGAGTGATCATAAATAAATGTACATGTAATACAGCTGGGAATCTTATCTACAAAAGGGGACTTTCTAAAACCACAGCACATTGCCAGGTTAGCACTGAACAATATATATATATATATATATATATATATATATATATATATATATTTTATATATATATATATATATATATTGAGATTTATCAAGTGATTGCATCTTGTATGTACAGTAGCACTTATAAGGCTGCAGGGTTTTAAACATGAGGGCCTATGAACATCACTAAATGGCTTCAGTGGAGGAAACAGTATATGCTTGACCTCTGAATTCCATTGCTAATAACATGGGCCCTTATTCTGATTGACGCGTACTTTACCGCATACTTTCGGATCGCGTCTTTACGGCGTCTGCGCATGCGTGGAGAACGCCACGCGCATGTGCCACGCCTTGACTCCGTACCTGTTCGGCCAAATCCCGTACAAAACTGGTCACCGCAATCATTCGGGAAATATGGGCGTATTATGGGCGTCATGCGGAATGACACATGGGCGTAGTTTCAGAGTGGGCAAAACGGGGCGGAAACATGGGCGGACACGGGGGAGTACACTTATGTTGGGGGGCGTGCATTCGGATACCACTCCGAATGCACGCGAACAAAAAGGAAAGAAATGTGCGGTGTCCAAAAGGCCACTATTGCTTTGCGGACACCACTCGTTCCTGCGGGAGGCGAACGGACCGCCTAATGACTACAAGCATTAACACCTGAACCCAATAAAATCGACTCCTTTACTCATTACTCACTAATAGGACGCTTGTCAGTGCTTTAATTGAAACCATTGCTGCTTCAATTGCTGTAAGGGTTAATGTGTGCAATGCATGTGTTAGGCATGCTTGTAAGGATATATTGGCATCTAATTGATTCCAATTCCAAATAAGCATTTTTTTATGAGGATAGGTAATTGAATAAGTGGGTCATGTGATGTATTGCAGAATATACATAATAGTGGGTTGTTTGGCGTAAATACTCCGCTTACGGGCGGTAGCACCGCTTGGCTCCCGTTCGGATGCGGTATTCCCGAGCATACTCTGTAATACTCTGTAATACCGTGCAGAATCGGAGTGTTTCCCCCGCACACGCATGGTTTGTATGTCGTCCGTAAACACGCCCTGTTCTTAAAGAGTGAGTCCGTCCGAATGCGGAGGACACGTGGGCGTTTCTACGGACGATGGCCGCACGCGGCAGAACACCGTGGCGTGCGGACCGCTCCGTAAGAATGCGGGAATATCCGCACCGATCAGAATAAGGGCCATGGTGCTGTGATACCAATGTCAAAGCCCAGGGCACACATTCCCTATGTTATTTGAATTTAATTATTCTGTACAGTATATGGGAAAACTATTTTTCTCTTCATGGTCTATATAACATAGTGACATAAGACATTATTCTGTCAGCCATATTGCAGTTTGTCGCAGCAAGTTTGATTTGCCTCAGGTATTAGTCCCTCTCAGCAGAGATTCATGCAATAAGCTGTGAGAAGATAAGGATGACACAGGAAACAAGTAATACGTCTGAAATTTCATCTTAATACTAAAACAGTCTCTTTGCTAATCATAACATAGGGCCTTATTCTGGTCGATGCGGTCCGTTCTGAATTCTTTCGGAGTGCGCTTTTTAGCTGTCTGCGCATGCGTAGGAAAACGCTATGCGCATGTGCCACGCATGGTCTCCGTACTCGTTCTCACTAATACCGTACAGAAATGTCCACCGAATTGAATTGGGAAATATGGGCGTTTTTGGGCGTCAATCGGACTTACACAAGGGTGTGGTTTCAAAGTGGGAAAAACTGGGCGTAAATATGGGCGTACACGAGGGAGTGCACTAACTGTGGTAGGCGTGCATTCTGACAGCACACCGACTGCAAACGAACCAACACGCATGAAATATGCGGTCTTCATAAGCAAGTTTCACTTTGCGGAGACCACTTGTTCTTGTGCTAGGCATTCGGTTCGCCCAATTAGTACGCCCGCACTTGAAACACTGTCAGCTGAATACAATACAATCCACTCCTCTACTCTACTCTCTTGTGAAGCCACCTGCTGTGTTCCCAATGATTCTGCTGAGGCAGAAGATGGCCCAGCTGTAGATGGCCCAGCTGTAGATGGCCCAGCAGCCTGGTCACCTCACAATGACTGGTCTCTGGTGAGTTGCACATTGGTGATGGAGTTCAGCTGAGCTAGGAGGAGCTGATGCTCTTGTTCTCCCACTGATTGTGAACCAGACATGTTTGCAGCATACATAAAACCTAGGTAAAGGGGTAACCATGAATGAATAGCACTTCACATGATGTAAGGGTTAATCTAAAGAGGTACTAATGTGTTTAAGTATCAATTAGGATTTAATTGATGACAATTACAAACAATCCATTTTTTATGAGGTTGCCTAATTGCATAAGTGTGTCATGTGTCAGATGTATGACTTCAGATAACAGTCGTGAGTTTTGCGGACATACCCCGCATCGGTGCGTACGGCCAGCTTCCCGTCCGTTCTGACGCTGTAAGACTGTGCAGAATCTTTGTGTGGCCACCGCACATGCACGGTTTGGATGTAGTCCGAAAACACACCCTCTTCTTAGAGAGTGAGTCCGTCCGAATGCGGAGGACCTGTGGGCGTTTGTTCTTACAATGTCCGCACAGCGTGGCGTTCGGTCAGCTCCAAAAGAATTCGGAACGGACCGCACCAACCAGAATAACCTCCATAGTGACACAACAGCAGCATTTCCGAATACTTTTCTTGATTTCCTCAGCCTTGCTATACTGGTAAAAAAATGTTGATAAAGATGTATAAAGTTGCATGACTATTATATTTGACATTTTACTTGAAGAGACAATTAAATAATAGAGATGCGTGGCTTGTTTTCTTTTTATAGATCCAAACTCACCCGAATTAGGAGATTCAAGTAGAACCAAGTCCTGATTCAAAGCTTTCCTCTGTTCAAAGTTTGGATTTAAAACACTAAAGCCCCCCTCCACCCCCCCCCCCCCCACCCCAGGTACAATCCGCCACTGATCCCTGCCTAAGTGAACCCAGATGCAGTCTGTGAGACTGCCTATTGGAAGTCTGACCTGCCAGTCACCCAAGTCAGTCCCATTGGGAGGTGTTCCCTCCCTCAGGAATGCCTCTACATGGGCTGCTGATCAGCAGCCCATTAAAACCAGGTTCCACGCATTTGCAGTATGAGGACATTACTGTGCATGCGCTGTACCCGGGACCTGAAATATGCCTCTGAGGGCTGCTGCAAAAGCAGACCATAGAGGCTGGGGGCGGGCGTATGTGCAGTACCGAAGAAGCTGACCCCGCAGCATGGACCGGCGGTTGTGACAGGAACCCTGGACCGTGATTGACGATTGGGGGTGAGCACAGCAGCGGCAGCAGCAGAGGGGGGAGGGGGGACTGTATTTTCCAAAACAATAACAGAAAACAGAACACTGGGGGTGGTTTTGGCAAAAATCAAAAAAAGTATAATAAATGGGGCCTTATATCCACCAGATATAGTAATGTAATTATATTAAAGGCTGGTATCCATCGTGACACTCTTCAGAATGCAGCTAATTATATTAGTGCCTGTACTTTTTACACTGATGCATCTTGCCATTAGTACATTGGAATAATTATAGGCATATCAAAGTCTGTACAAAGAGCAAAGTCATAAATTGTAACCGTGTCATTTCAGACAGCAATGGAGAAAATAGAAGTCTTTGAAATAAATTTACTACGATTGAATGGGTACAAATATGCGTATTTGTATCCATTCGATGTGAAATACAGCCGATAAATTAGCTTTTGCTCATTTACTATTAGCCAAATTCGACTTATTTGATGTATTTCTATACGGCCGTAAATAGCCATGATTTCTGTAGTGGTGTGCTCATTTACTATCATTCGTAGGGCTGATTACAGCCGGTAATTCAGCCTAAAATACGACTGGAAAATACTCCTCATTTTCCAGGCTTCCTTGGCTGAAGCCTACAGGGATTAGTCAGATCTGTGCAGGCTTCTCAGTGTAAAAAAGTAGAAATATAGATAAACAAATGAAAAAAAATGGTGTGGGGTCCTGGTTTCATTAAGCCGGTCCTGGTTGCAGAAATACATGGAGGTCCCCCCGCCTGGGCTCCAATAAAAGTGTTTCCACCCTCCAGGGGAACCCTGACCTGGGCTGAAGCCCAGGGCTGTCCCCGCCATCTCTGGGCTTCAGCCTGGGCTACGGTTCCCCTAGAGGGGGGACACATTTATTGGGGCCCAGGCTGACCGGCAAGGGGAATCCATGTTTTGGCCAGGAGACCTTATGTAAAAAGTGTCCCCTGGCTGTGGAGTGAGACCACTGTTTGAGCTCGGAGCAGGTTGCTAAAATATGGAGGGACCTCAACTCCTTTTGTCCACCATATTTTGGGAACCAGGACCAGGCCAAAAGTGTGATGCTGATTATAGAAATACAGGAGGACCCCTATGTAATTTCCCCCTGTATTTCTGCAACCAAGCCTGGCTCAATGAGCCCAGCACTGACTATAGCCGGGTGGGTGGACCCCATATCATTTTTTTCATTTATTTGCTTTGATATTTTTTTTACACTGAAAGAATCACATGGATCTGACTGCTCTGTGCAATGCTGGCAGCTCGTACGTATTTGCCAGCTGTAAATTTGGCAGCCAAATATGAATGGCTTCACCATCGGTAAGTACAAAACAAGAGAATACAGCAGCTTTGTAAACCTGCTGTATTCTCCATTCATATTTTCAGCCGATTATGGACGATCCTGGTCGTACCCAGTCATACAAGGGATTAGTAAATTTCCCACTTTATATACTCCAGACTCAAGACTGAATGTGCGCTATACAATACAAATCTGCTGATGTAAGAACAAGTACATGTGGAGGAAGGCAATTAGCTCATTTTACACAGCCTGCCTCCAAATCAGTAGGATGTATGTGTATGTTAAATAATAATGTCTGAATTGCAGGTATACAGTAAATAAAGCTGCAGAGCAAAAATCTCACCAGAAAGCTGAGTATTAATGCAGTCCAGGCTCCATTTCCAAATAGTTCATGTAAAAGTTGGTGTAAATTGAATTTTGTGCCTAGATCTTAATATTTAACTATAAAATACTAACTACTTAAGAAAAAAAAAAACATTTTGCTTGCCAGGAGAATGCCCTGGACAGCATGCTTGGTCCCACATTGAATACAAGTCCTGCACTGTCCCTGAACTGTGGTCCCTAGAGCCTGATGTAAGGTTCAGGGTGCCCTAGGCTAATACACCTGTAGCTCCCCTAGAAATTAGGGATGTGCACCAGCCACTTTTTGCGTTTTGGGTTCTGATTACCTTCAGGTTTTGGGTTCTGATTCTGACCCCCTAAACATTTTGGGTTTTGGGTTCTGTTTTTTTTTTTTTTTTGCTCTTACACTATTATTAACCTCAATAACATTCATTTCCACTCATTTCCAGTCTATTCTGAACACCTCAAACCTCACAATTTTGTTTTTAGGGCAAAAAGGTTGCACCGAGGTAGCTGGATAACTATGCTAAGCCACACAAGTGTGCGGCACAAACACATGGCTCATCTAGGAGTGGCACTGCAGCGGCAGACAGCATGGCAGTTTCAAAAACTAGGCCCCAAAAAGATCCCTATCTTGCTTGATGGTGTTTACGATGTGCAGCCAAGGAGCAGTGGGCGTTTCGTGCAGCACTGAGTTGTTCTGCAAGTTTGTATCTGTTTTTGTCAGTTTAATACCCAATAAGACCCCTATCTGGCTTGATCATGTTTACCACCAGCTGAGGAGCAGTGGGCGATTCGTGCAGCACTGAGATCTGCTACGAGGTTCCAACAGAACTGCATCAACTTTCTGTTTTACAGCAAACTAGGCAAGACTTTCAACCTGACTTACAAGCAAAGTTTAATACCCAATAAGACCCCTATCTGGCTTGATCGTGTTTACCACCAGCCGAGGAGCAGTGGGCGATCCGTGCAGCAATGCATTAGCTGCACTGCAGAGCTGCAAAGGAATGGAACCTACTGACCAGACATAACCAGGCAACTACCAGCCATGGCGCAGTGGACGATTTGTGCAGCACTGAGTTGTTCTGCGAGTGTGTATCTGTTTTTGTCAGTTTAATACCCAATAAGACCCCTATCTGGCTTGATCGTGTTTACCACCAGCCGAGGATCAGTGGGCGATCTGTGCAGTAATGCATTAGCTGCACTGTGGAGCTGCAAAGGAATGGAACCTACTGACTAGACATAACCAGGCGACTACCAGCCTAGGAGCAGTGGGCGATTCGTGCAGCATTGAGTTGTTCTGCAAGTGTGTATCTGTTTTTGTCAGTTTAATACCCAATAAGACCCCTATCTGGCTTGATCGTGTTTACCAACAGCCGAGGAGCAGTGGGTGATTTGTGCAGCACTTAGTTGTTATATATATGGCAGTAGATGCACCAGCAGAGAGGTATTTTATATACGGCAGTAGATGCACCAGTAGACTGGTATAATTTATACTGCAGTAGATGCACCAGTAGAGTCGACTGGTATTATTTATACGCAGTAGATGCACCAGCAGGTAGATATTATATATATATATATATATATATATAACTGCAGAAGGGAGGCACTCCGATGTACGCCTTTCTGTTAGCTGTATTTAACAGCAAAAAACTGCACCTTGACAAAGGGGCTAATAAAGCCCAGAAACGTTGGTTTAAACCCATGTGGAGTCTGTTTAATTGCAGAGTGCCGCCATCCCCCAAGCCGTCTATATATATATATATATATATATATATATATATATGTATATATATATATATATATATATATATATATATATATATATATATATATATATATATATATACGACAGTAGATGTACCAGTAGAGTCGACTGGTATTATTTATACGGCAGATGCACCAGCAGAGAGATATTATATATATGACAGTAGATGCACCAGTAGAGAGGTAATATATATATGGCAGTAGATGCACCAACAGAGAGATATTATATATACAGCAGTAGATGCACCAGCATAGAGGTATTTTATATATATATATATATATATATATATATATATATATATTGCAGTAGATGCACCAGAAGAGACTAGAGTATATATAGTTTACTTTAGTTATGTATAGCAGTAAATGCACCAGCAGGGAGGTATTATATATACACGGCAGTAGATGCACCAGGAGACTGGTATATACGGCAGTACAGTAGATGCACAAGCAGAGAGGTATTATTATTATTAATATATATACGGCAGTAGATGCAGCAGTACACTGGTATTAATATTTATTTATATGGCAGTACAGTAGATGCACCAGCAGAGTATATTTAGTTTACTAGTTATATAAGGCTGTAAATGCTCCAGCAGGGAGGTACAGTATTATACAGCAGATGCACAAGCAGACTGGTATACAAGTGGTTAACACATAACAACAGTGCACGTATACTGAAGTGGCCAGGTAGCACTGGCTGGGCTGGCAGCCACTGGCAGTGTGGAGCAAACACCAGAGAGCAGAGCATACAGTGGCACTAGTAGGTACTGTAGTCGCCCCAGCAGCAAAAGAAAGACAGCTCCCTAACCAACCTAACCTAACAAAGCTCCGCACAGTCACAGACTCCTATCCCTAACCCTAACAATTCCCAAATGACAAATGGTGCCGGATTCTCGCGGTTTATTTAGAGGTCCGGATCTCGCGAGAATCCGGCGCCGGGCAATGACGCTTTTCCCACGCGTCCGGATCCGAGTCAGACGGGAAGCTCCGAGCACCGCTCGGGATCCGGGCTTGGATTCCTGACGTTCGTGCGGGCCAGATCTGGGAAATTCGAGCCCGCACATCTCTACTTGTAATACATACACATGTATGGGTGCTCAGGTATTCACCATTCATACTGCCCATGTGCATGGGTGCATACTGCCCATGTCCATGTGTTTTATACAAACCCCCCAGTAGAACAGGATGGGCGATTGTTAATAACATTGAATAAATTAGGCCTTCTTTTTATTCCACGGCTTTCAACTGTAAGGGTCCAAGCAAACATATATTTTATATATAATTAATGATTATGTGTTACCTTTGTATATGAAACAACAAAGGCTTTCAAAACCAGATGCTAAAGACAATATATTTACTCAGGATGTATATATTACGGTGTTTTTTAGGTTAAATTCAAATCTAAAATACTAAGATGCCATATTCAATTGGATGCTTAATATATTTACATTGCACTTTTACCCAACACTAACCACAAATCCTTGGAGAACATAATATTAATGTTTGTGTTGGCTTACTTTACAGTAAACTGTAGTTCAAAAATACTGGGCTTACAGTAATATTAGATGGTAACAAACACCTCATTTGTACTTTATGGTCACTATAACTTGAAAACCTAAAAAAAACTAGGGTACTTGTGTATTATCACGACGCCCAATGCTCTATTAGCGTACAGGGCTATTCTGTGTAGGGAAATCGTGTCGCATTGTACAGCATTCTACAGCATTCTACAGAATTGTATACAGGATGCGATGAGATGAGATTAAAAAATTGTACAAGCACCCATGACATTCTATACCACGGAATGACATAAAATGTCATTTAGGGTGGCTCCCCACTATCCACTTCCCCCCCCACTATCCACGTCCCCCCCACTATCCACGTAATCCCGAAGCGTGGTGAGTGTAGCGGAACGCGTCCTCTGGATTTTTTCATAACCCCCACTATCCACGTCGGCGTGGAGTTGATTTTATATAGTGTGGTTAGTGCAGCGAGCCACCGAGCCCGAAGTGAGGCGAGCGCAGCTAGGCGAGTGGGGGTATGAAAAAAGTCAGAGGACGCATTCCGCCGTCCCTGCCAGGGTTCGCTACACTCGCCACAATTCGGGATTACGTGGATAGTGGGAGGGGGGCCGTGTATAGTGGGGGGGGGAAGTGGTTAGTTGGGGGCCACTGTAAATGGCATTTTTAGGTCATTTAGTGGTATAGATCATTAAAAAGATAGGGTGCGCTATAAAATCGCATCCCATCGCATTGTATGCCATACATGCGATGCACTACGTACGTAGAAAATCTGGGCACCGTGATAATACACAAGTACCAAAACTAGATTCAGATTCAGTGCGATAAAGTGTTGCATCCTCATTATCATATGAGGTTACAGAATGAGATGCCTCATTTGGCCACAGCTGATGAAATAGGTAATCTTCTAGTATATAAGGGGCAGACTAGATAGGCCAAGTGGTTCTTATCTGCCGTCAAATTCTATGTTTCTATGTTACATGAAACAGCAGTTCCTCTAGCAGGACCACCACTTGGCAACAAAGGCTGTGGTCTGTGTCTTTCCCTGCAACTGCATGTAGTGTAG